>NC_083592.1:21547960-21920460 GCF_027579695.1 Neoarius graeffei | reverse complement strand
AAGGTAAAAACTTTGCAAAATTGGCAGTATTGAACTGAAGATAAACAAATAAATCAAAACAAATAAACTCTAATGGTACAAAGTGACTAATGACAGTAAACAAATAAGCTCTGGTGGTGCAAAACTTACAGGAGGACCAGGGTTATAAACAGAGTCCTGTTTATAACCCTGGTCCTCCTGTAACTTTTGCACTGCCAGAGCTTATTTGTTTACTGCCATTAGTCACTTTGTACAGCAGAGAGGTCAGAGTTCTCTCTGTCAGACAGAGGTGAGTTATTGTACAGTGTGATGGCTTGGTGCAGGAAAGATTTCCTGTACCGGTCCCTACAGCAGGGAAGCTGTTACAGTCTGTTGGAGAAGGTCCCCCACTGTCTGTCCAGTGTGTGGTGGAGAGGGTGGCCAGGATTATCCATGATGGATAACAGTTTGTTCAGTCTTCCTCTCCACCACAGATTCAAAAGTGGTACAGTCAACCAGCTATTAAGACATCGTTCAAACCCAGAATCTGCTTGATGTGAGGTGACAGTGCTAACCACTGCACCACTGTGTCACCCCATATTATTACTGTGTACATTTATTATTTCAAAATTTCTTTGAAACTCCCAAGCACTGGAAAAATATTAAGCTTGTTTTGCCCATTTTGTTTGTACTGGGTTTTGCAGCCATTTAAAAAATGTTCCTTATTCATTGTAATGTCACAGGCTGAACATAAGTATGAGCTCTATCAAATGTGCAAATTAGCAGAATAAAATAGGTTTTTAGGTAATATAAATAATTTTCCATTTTCCAAGCACTGGAAAAATATTAAGCCTGTTTTGCCCATTTTGTTTGTACTGGGCTTTGCAGCCATTTAAAAAATGTTCTGTATTCATTGTAATGTCACAGGCTGAACATAAGTATTAGAGCTATCAAATATGCAAAGTAGCAGAATAAAATAGGTATTCTGATAATATACATAATTTTAAATATACCCTTGTCCCAGCGGCCCGGTGGTGTAGTGGTTGGCGCTGTTGCCTCACAGCAAGAAGGTCTGGGTTCGAGCCCCGTGGCCAGCAAGGGCCTTTCTGTGCGGAGTTTGCATGTTCTCCCCGTGTCCGCGTGGGTTTCCTCCGGGTGCTCCGGTTTCCCCTACAGTCCAAAGACATGTAGGTTATGTTAATTGGTGACTCTAAGGCCAAGTTTACATTAGACCGTATCTGTCTCATTTTCTTCGCGGATGCACTGTCCGTTTACATTAAACCGCCTGGAAACGCCGGGAAACGGGAATCCGCCAGGGTCCACGTATTCAATCCAGATCGTGTCAGCTCCGGTGCCGTGTAAACATTGAGAATACGCAGATACGCGGATACGCTGTGCTGAGCTCTAGCTGGCGTCGTCATTGGACAACGTCACTGTGACATCCACCTTCCTGATTCGCTGGCGTTGGTCATGTGACACGACTGCTGAAAAACGGCGCGGACTTCCGCCTTGTATCACCTTTCATTAAAGAGTATAAAAGTATGAAAATACTGCAAATACTGATGCAAATACTGCCCATTGTGTAGTTATGATTGTCTTTAGGCTTGCCATCCTTCCACTTGCAAGTGGTAAGTGATATGCGCTGGGATCACACACACAGCGGTTCAGTCCCGAATCACAGCTTGTGCACTTCACTCGCGTGCTCTGTGAGCTGCGCAAGGCCGGAGTGCGCACCCTCCAGAGGGCACTCGCTGTTCAGGGTGGAGTGATTTGGAGCGCAGGATGCCTGCGGAGCCGAGCGTATCCGTGTATTGGTATTGCTGTGTGTGCGCAAATCGTGTATTGGTGTTGCTGTGTGCACACTAATCGTTTTAAAAACGTTAATCTGATGATCCGCTGATACGGTCTAATGTAAACATGGGCTCAATTGACCGTAGGTGTGAGTGTGAATGTGAATGGTTGTCTGTGTCTATATGTCAGCCCTGTGATGACCTGGCGACTTGTCCAGGGTGTACCCCGCCTTTTGCCCGTAGTCAGCTGGGATAGGCTCCAGCTCGCCTGCGACCCTGTAGAACAGGATAAAGTGGCTAGAGATAATGAGAGATGAGATACCCTTGTCCCTGCATATCCCCAAGCATACTTGTCCCTGGTGTTATGTGTTAAAAAAAGAAGAAAAAAAAACTTGTATACTGAAATTACAAAATGTTCTGTATAAATAATCCAGCAACCAGCACCAACTAGCACCACTAAATTTTCTCTGCATGTTAATTATAACACTCAATATTCAATATATTTAAATTCAATTTTTTTCTTGTGGATAATTAAATGCATAATTGGAGTCAGGCTTTTCAGTCTTCCTGTAAAATATATTACCGGGGGGGTTCGAAAGAATAATTTATTGATGCTGGTATGATTAGTGATGTGTATTTTGAGCTGCTGAGATTCCAAGCAAAATAAAGCTGTTTCCTGTTGAAAGTCTACACTTCATGTGCCAAATGCTTTATCTAACATTACCTTCCTTTATAGACTGTTGATAATGGACGTGGTGTGCACTTCAGCGTAGCTCATTTTAGTTAACATAATTGTTAGTGAACATTAGTTAATGTTATCACTCAGATATGCATTCCTCAGATATAGAACATTTTCTGAATAGTTGTATCAAGTGCAGACATGTAAACAGTGTTTTGTAAGGTAATTACTCAGGTTGTTTTTCACCAGACGATTTATTTACTCATACTTGAGTAATTTTCTTGATCATACTTTTACTTTTATTGATCTCTATGAATTATTACTATAGTAGTAGAAACTTTATTCAAGTAAGTATTTCATCACTGGTTTTAGCTAACAGCTAAGCTCATACTTGTATAGGAATCACATACATAAAATCTTTCAGCCAGGATATAGACCTCAGCACAGTACTGGGGCAGCACTGGTTAAAGTAATCAATGACCTATTACTGGCCTCTGAGCAGAGTCTTGTCTCTTTGCTTGTATTATATTATCCTCCTAGGGCTTAGCGGTCACATGCGTGGACAGCACTTTATGGAAATTCGGAACAAGAATCCACATATGTGGACATACTTTTTCTCTAAAAGTACATCTTATCAAAAGATGATGCTTAGTTTTTATTCTAATCAGGTTCTAATAAGCCCAAATAGCAAAGAGAAATAAAAAATGCATGTAAAAAACAGCTTGGGCCTTAGGAGGTTAAGTCTCTGCAACTATTGATAGCAAAGATTAAAAAATATTCTTCAAGACAGACTAGAAAATTTTGTTAACCTATAGGAAACAGTTCTACTCCTGGCTCAGGTCTCATTTGAATGACCATTGTTGGCTAATGTTAATGGTAACTTCTCTGTGCATAAAAAAGTAAAGTATGGTTTTCCACAAGGTTCTGTTCTAGGTGAACTACCTTTTTTCACGCATATACTATGTCTGGGTATTAGCTTATACTGTAATGAAACACAGCTATATATTTCAACCAGTTGACAAACACCAGCCTAATAATGATAAGAAATGTGTAAAAGACAATGAATACTGAATTATTTTGTCCTACATGTCCTAATTTGGACATGACAGAAGTGCTTCTGCCCTTGCCACAGGATACAAGAAACATTGCAAAGCCAAGAAATACCGTACCATTCCTACATCATTCAGAAAAACTAGTTCATGTTTCTGTTACTTCCAGGTTGAAATACTCAAACAGTTTGCTGTCTGGATGCTCCAGTATAAACTCTGGCTATTTCAGAATGCAGCAGCCAGAGTCCTTACTAGAACCAGAAAGTTTGATTGTCCTATTTAATCCACACTACACTGGCTCTCAGCATGTTCTCTATCAGCATCTAGAACAATAAGGACCACAACAAGATGAAAATAAAAGGTAAAATCTTAATTCCTTAAGGATCCTTTGGTTTCCTCTCTTCAGGAACCACTGAGGCTTCGATTTAAAACTCTACAACAGAGTACAGTATTTCTCCATCCCTCTTTTAGGAGGTTAAAATCCCTATACTACATAAATAATCCTTGAAGAATTATTTCTAAGAGGGTACAAAGCACCCTAGTTAAGGAATAGCATTCCAGTTAGTGTTCAGGAGAGAGAAACTGCAAACCCCCCCCCCCCCCCCCCCCCCCCATCAAGCAATCATTCAGGTTTTTAATCATTCAAGCTGGAGAGAAAGGCTTTATTTCTCTCTGTGTCCTCGTGTCTGTGTTACTTTCTAGCTATCTCTTTTATTCATGCTGTCAAAGCTCTGATCATAATATACACCCTTTTACATCACTGTAGGTTAAGAGCATACCTAATGATCTGTTCTCTTTGTCAAGCTGTACCTCACTCCTGCCTGATCCTGACACAATTCAGTGTCAGGATCCTGTGGCTCTGTGTGATTCATCCTGATGATCTTCTCTTACTCCTGCTTCCTTCATCAGGACCTTCTGCACTTGTGACTCATGTTCTACTGCTGTGGATGGTCCCACATGAACACTCCAATAAGCTGCACTTCCCAAGAATGGTTTATGCCCAAGACACACCTTTTGCTTTTGTGGACAATCACAAATGGATACTGCTCCTTCCAAGAACTTCTGCTACAATCACAAAGACTGCCCTGTGCTCATCCCAGGATTCTTATTCACAATATATTCATAGTGAACATCCAATTTGACTTTACTCTTCTACAACTGTTTTAGTATTATGAATTGTAATTCAATGGTCTGGCATCACCATGAAAAGGATAGGTTCCCATTTGAGTATGGTTCGTCTCAAGGTTTCTTCCTCACATCATTTCAGGGACTTTTTCCTTGACGTAGTTGCCTCCAGCTTGCTCATCTATATCTGGATTTCTGTCAAGTTCTTTTTGTGTCTCATGTATATTTTTACCACTGTAAAATGTAATTAAATTTAATTTCACTCTTACTGGCTTTCCACTTTCCTTATTTCCTTAGTTTTAAAGTTATTTTTATTAGGAACTCTAATTTGTTATTACTTGCACTGGTTCCATGTTTCCTGTGTGCTAAATTACAATTTTGAACCATGTTAATGTTAATCTTAGATTTTCAGGTATTTAATTTGGAAAGCTTAGAAAGTTTCTTTCTACTTTTTAATTCTTCTGTGTTATCACTTGTTCTTTGTGTGCAGTTTGTGTGTTATAACTTCATGTTTAGCCTCTTCAATTTCTGAACCTGGGGTTTTGGAGTTTGAGGTTCAGATTCTGTTAACCTCTCCTTAGTGCTTCTTGTTGCATTTCAGTCTAAACAGTCTGACTTTGTGGTGCTTACACTATTGTGTACAATACAAAAATCCTTTCTCCTGAAGTTAATGTACAGGTTTTTTACCCAATAATATTTACCATTAATAATTATGCATTTTGGGGTGACACAGTGGTGTAGTGGTTAGCACTGTCACCTCATAGCAAGAAGGTCCTGGGTTCAAGCCCAGTGGCCAATGAGGGCCTTTCTGTGTGGATGTTCTCCCCGTGTCTGTGTGAGTTGGCGCTCTTTCCTCCAAAGGTATGCAGGTTAGGCTAATTGGTTGCTCTAAATTGACCATAGGTATGAATGTGAGCGTGAATGGTTGTTTGTCTCTATGTGTTAACCCTGCGATGACCTGGCAACTTGTCCAGGGTGTACCATGCCTCTTACCCATAGTCAGCTGGGATAGGCTGCAGCTTGTCTGTGACTCTGTACAGGATAAGCAGCTACAGATAATGGATGGATGGATGAATTATGCATTTCAGTATCACAGTATGATCTGATAATAGTGATAAAATTGTGTGATACTGAAGAGGCCTGTGTTATATTTGAGCAGCAAACTTTTAAGCTTCTTTTATGAAGAAAGTATGGTGACAGATTGAGAATATTCAACCAAAATGCCACGGTATTTGAGCAGTTTTGTAATATTTGTAAACAACCCCAATTAAAAGCCTTCATATTTTTGCTGCTAAGTGCCAGCCATCATTTTCCCTTTTAATATATCATGGTGATTTGCTAAATCTATCCACTGTGAGCATTGTCATTTCCAACCACTGAGCAAGTCTGTCTCTGTCTCCCATGGACTTTGTCAGCAACTGTTTCTAAATCCAATACTTTAAATACCATTAGCTTCAGGAATAAATAAATGTACTGATTAATATAAAACTAAATCTTATCGTGTCAAATTTGTATGCTATGTTTTGACCAATGTGAATATATAAGTTCTGTGTTTGTGTTCTTGCTATATATTATGAAGATGACTATTTATCTTTGATAAATAGATAGATCTATCTATCTATCTATCTATCTATCTATCTATCTATCTATCTATCTATCTATCTATCTATCTATCTAGCACTGTATGGTCTTCGAATTCGGGTTAATAAGAGTAAATTTATCAGAGTTAAAATAGTAAAGGATTATATTTTCATGTTCTGCTCCAGGGCTGAGCCTCTTCATTGCTGTGAAACATTTCACTATCATCCATGGAAGGGGAAGGGGGTGGTGTGTGGGGGGATTGCTACTGAATATGGCTAATTAGCCACTTTTAACTACATCAGTTAGTCAGAGGTAATTAAACTCCTTGGTTATTGAAGGAAGTGAAAGTTTATTTCCCCCACCCCCCACCCCCAGTTTTGTCAGATAGTTTTTTTTTTTTAATATGGTAGGTTTAAAATCAGGAATAAAAGGTGTGCAAGAGTATGTGAATAAATTTGTCATGTTCTCTGCGCAATTTTATGAACTTGAACAATTTTAATAGTTTCGACAAGGTTAATTTGAGAGATTTTATTTTTTTTAAATAATGGAAATAATGCTTTCAGAAAATAAACTAGCTGTTAAGAATAAAATAGTGGAAATAAAACAAATGCTAGTCGAATTTGTAATTTATAAGCGCTAAGGTTTCAGGACAGAGCAGTCACTATTGTTTAATGTCAGGATTAATGTAGTGTATGATAATGTATTTGCGCTTGTAGTATTTTATTACCAAGGAAATTCTTGTGCTTCACTTATTTCACTGTGCTTTATATAACTGCAAAGAATAATTAATTGTCGCAATGCTTCGTTAAAATGCTTCTGCATATGGAGGTTAATCAGTTTACATCAGTACATACATTGCAATAAAAGGCTTTGCAAATTAATTGGTTGTTTAGAATGTATTAGTTGTGACAACAAAACCAAAATTCGCTAGCAGATTTGCAACATAAAATACAGGTGTTTTCTCTATTAATACAGCATTCTTACATGTTCAATACACAAATTTTCGTTTGCAAAATATTGTTGCAGCAAAACAAAACAGTTTTACAAAACAGCCAATACACTTAAGCGTAAAAATGTCCATATTATTGAGAGTAATTAAAACACTCGAGCCAAAAGCAGACGCTCCTCTTTTTAAGCGGCTTCATTCGATTTGCGCACGTGCTGCAGTACGGTCCGTTCGTAAATAAACGCTCGATGTTAGATAAACGCTCGGCTTTATTGTGAGAAAAACCCTCGAAAGATGAATATGCATTAATCATCGCGTGATGATGTTGGTCGGCGGTGTGAGTCCACCATTTGGGTGCGTTCCCAAGAGCGCGCGTGCGGAGTCTCCGGGCTTTCTGTTTGTGCTCCTCTCTGTGTTTTATTTGCGTTCTCAGCCTCAGCTGGTCTAAGTGGGCCAGACCTGAAGAAACCTCTGTTTTGTTTTGCTGTGTCTCCTCTCTCTTTCAAATAATCAGCTATGTGCCAAAAGTGTCCCCCCTTGTTTTTACGCGTGCCAGTCACCTGCCGTCCGCCTCGGTCCTTTCTCTGAAGCTCGTATTAAAAGGAAAAAAGCTCGCCTTTCTCTCTCTAATTCTTTTGACTTTCCGCGGTCTGAGTCCCAAGTGAGATTCAGATTGGGTACGTATTGAACCCCCATTGTCTTTCAAGGGCTGTACTACGCTAATTAAATTTTATATCCAACCATATTAAAAAAACCCACCTCTTCTCCACGCTCCCGATTCAGCTTTGCAGGCAGACTCTTCTATTTTTCTTAGCCTGAAAAAAAATATCCAGTGTTCCTTGAGTCAGATCAGTTGAAAAACATTTGCAAATCTCTATTATTCCTGGATTTTTGTCCCCTTTCTTTTGTGATAAAAGCAGCCCGAAACAGCTTGCTGCTTTGTGCAACCTGAAGCGCTCTGGGAAGCAGGATAAGGCTATGAATGCTAAGTGCATTACGCGCAAGGAGAACGTCTCTTTATCCAGCTATTATTAGGCTTACATTTATATCCACGATATCATTTGCATCTAATTATCAAAATAAATATTAATTCAAGATGCGTCAGTGCAAAGCCTTTCTCCGTTCTCGGCAGTACTTTCTAAGCAACTTTTCCCACCCGTTCCGTTTAAGTTAATTTCATCTGTCATCTGTCCTTTTGCAGAATGTTAGGGTCTCATTTAGTCTCCGAAACTTTGAATAATTAGTGTTTTATTTTCCTCAAACAGGTGTTTTTCTATCTAAACTTAAATATATGCGACTGCCCATAATCAATTTCTGAGCGTGTTCAGTCCTATGGCTAATATTTTTTAATCAGTAGGAACAAGAGGATAATAGTCATATGTGTGGTGCAAACGCCATGATCATTGCAGTAGCGTTCGATAACAATTTTAAGAATCATCGAAGAAGATTGAAGATAACGGAGATTGAAGATAATGTTCTCTGTGTGAACAGTTTGGTTGATCCCCAAACTTCAGAATTTATCTGCCTTTTGCGCATTTGTGGTAACAACTACAAATACAAAAATCGTGCTGAACATTTATTTATAAATTCTTAATATGCGACATGCAATGCAATGTCCATTCCTTCACAGTCTCAGAGCTTTATTTTAAAAACGTGAATTTGGAAGATTTTATGTAGATTTTTTAAGTGACAAACTATATTTGCTTGCCTCATGTCAGCTTTTTATTTCAGATTTTCAAGAATATCCTATGGAGTCTACATTTTCTATGAACCCAATAACAGTGCTAAATACTTAACTGCAATAAATATAAATCAGTCTAAGTGTGTGTAAATCCTATTCACGGGGGGGGGGGGGGGGAGTCCCTCAAAAAGCAGCTGTTGAGTCCTAATCTGTTTTCATGCCCTGCCACTCACCTTTTCTCTCTCTCTCTCTCTCTCTCTCTCTCTCTCGCCCCGAGGTCCGCTTCAGCGCCGCACCTCTTCTCTCCACTCTTGCTCTCATGTCCCGTTTCACCCTCTCCTCTTTCCCAGACCCCAACCTTGACCAGACTTTTTTTTTCGGACATTCCCCTTGTAGTCTTCCCAAAGGGGAAAAAAAAGAGAAGATTGCATGGATGTCAAATCGTTCTCAAAGAACACCGTGAAAGATTGATTTTTGCGGCCGACATTATATCGGAGAGACATGAATGGGAAACTCTGGAAGCCGGTGGATGGAATAAAGATGTCCTCCCTGTTGGGGGGGGGTGGGGGGACTGCCCATTTAAGCTCAGTCCATCAACCTTGAAAAAGAGAAGAGAGAAAGACGTGGAGCTATTTTAAAAAAAAAGCCCATATTCCCCTCTTAGAATACCTAAAGACTTTAAATTAATAGCCATGAATATTAAATCACTTTGGTCTGAAAAAGAACGAAATAAAAGACTTGACCCAAACGGCTTTACATATTACTGAGCTTAAGAACCTCATTAAAATCTATTCAGCTGGAATATGTACTTTTAATTTCGATATGCTCACTAGGTGCTGGATATCACCTTCTGTTGTTTTGTTGATGTGCTGCTCTTTTTTTCAGTCCACAAAACTGTGTATATTCCTGTTAATCTAATCTTGGATTAGGGGGAAAAAACAATAGTTTGAAGCGTTTATTGGTAAATTTCAATACATTTAAAAGTTGTAAAATATGAACTCATGTTCATATTTTACAACTTTTCTGTGTTCATTTCTTTAACTTTTTTTAGTTTTTAAATTATCCTTGCGTTATTATTTTGCCGTTATCTTTTTCCTGACAGCAATAATTGCTGTAAATATAGCCTACCGCATCGCAGTCAATTAAATAAGCTCGGCTGTCAGACTGCTTAACTTCTAACTTTTTTTAGACGTTTCTGCCAAAATTTAAGTGGCATCATTTTTTGTTAATCCATCCATCGTCCAATTTGTTTTCATGCTGAGATTCTATGTTGTGTCTCTGGTATGTTGAGCGTTTTTCCTACCAGAAGAGCCAGTGTGGGCCATTTTCAAAAGTGTGACAGAGAGACTGCTTATTTTAGTAAAAATGTACTGGCTAAATGTTGAGAACACGCACACACACACACACACACACACACACACACTGCCCCCGCCTGATGGCCATTCAATAAATAGCGTGCGTTTCCCCCCCAATGCTAGAACAAGTCTACAGACACACAGCATACAAGGGGTGGGTCATTAATAACTAATTAGCGCAGGTCAGACCCTAGCGCAGATATAAAACCCACCGGGAGCCTGCAAAAGAGAAACATTTTCAGCACTGCACACCAACAGGACAGATCGAGTTTAAACAGAGATTTCTTAATAAATAAATAAATAAATAAATAAAGATAGATAGATAGATAGATAGATAGATAGATAGATAGATAGATAGATAGATAGATAGATAGATACTTGTTTAAATAACAGTCTCTATCCTGTTGAGTTACCGATTTATTTCCAAATAAGGGACATTTTAAATTTAAGGGTGTAAAATCATAGTGAGATTAGAGATTATGGGTTCCGTGTTGCCCGCTGAAGCGCTGGCCCTGAAGGCTGGATTTAAGCCGCACACTCTGGCTCTGTCAGACATCATCACCTCAGACATCCTGCACAGTTTCCTGTACGGCCGTTGGAGAAACGCGCTCGGAGAGCATCTGTTCGAGGAGAAGAGCAGCGCCGCGGGACCCAAAACGGCCTTCACCGCGGAGGTGCTGGCACAGTCCTTCTCCGGAGGTGAGTCCCGCATCACTGCTTTCACACCATCAGCTAACACTTTCATCCGTCGCTTCTTTTCAATTCCGACATTCATACAAGTTTGTCTATGATTTTTTTTCTAAACAGTTGTATATGAAAACAGTAAAAATAAAGGTACCCAAAATGTTATTGAAAGAGATACCATTCCCCAAAACTTCTCTGTGTGGTTTTAACCAGTTTTATTCGTGGTGGTAGTGATTATTCAGCTCGTTCAGTTCTATAAAATTGTTTTGAAGGACTAGGCAATAAAAGCTCCCCAGTGAACCAAAAATTAAGCAAAAAAAGTCCTTTTTTGAGACTGCCCAAATGTATTTTTATGAGCTTCATATGTACAAACTAAATGAATTAAATGCTTTATGATTTCATTCCTTTATACATTTGTTGTACAGAAGAAAAAATAATCACCAACAAAGTGTTAACAGTAAATCAGAGTTGGGCTCTTTTTCTTATTTTGTTATATTTTTCGCTACACATAAAAAAAACTCATTATGCCTTCAGAGCTTCCTCAGACGAATAAGAGAAGACTTAAATAAGGCTGTTAAGTTCATATGGTTAACTCTGAGCTTGACCTAAAAAAAAGTTTCTAATGGGAAAGTCTCATCTCATCTCATCTCATCTCATTATCTCTAGCCGCTTTATCCTGTCCTACAGGGTCGCAGGCAAGCTGGAGCCTATCCCAGCTGACTACGGGCGAAAGGCGGGGTACACCCTGGAAAGTATTACAGGCAAAGAAAATGTCCATTGTCCAGGACAGTTTTCATTCATCAGCCAATAGATAGGTCTCTCTCTCTCTCCGCTCGCATCTTCACCGATTCTCTGTTTCTAAAGTTCACCGTTCCGACATTACTACAGTGTGATGTTCTCACCAGGTCAGCTAATCTCTTTTCCATTTTAAATCCGCTGGACATGTAAAAGTCCCCGTTTTCAGTGCAGATTTATTGCTGAAATGTCCTTTAATGGATAACGAGTATGAAATGAGGCATTTCTTTCAAATTGTGTGAAAGCATGATAAATAACCCTTTTCGTGGTTTTAAAGAGTATTTTATATTCATTTGGACCCGGCTTACTATGGTGAGATGTTGGAGCAAACCGTGCAGAAGGATTTGTATACTATTCTGCTGAAACATATTAATTCAAAGGCGTTTTCAGTAGAATAAGTACGTGGGTAGGTACAACTAGTGTATGGATGAATGCACGGTTTGCACGTGTGTGTTGTATAGCTTCATTTTATTATTAATTTCTGGATTTTAATTTTGTAGGATTTATTTATGTATTTATTTACAGAATCTTTTTAAGTATTGCTAAAGGCTGTAAACTCCTCTTAGCTAATATCTTTAATATTGCCTCTGTTTTCAGTACAGTCCTTGATGAATGGAAACTGTGGTTCCCAAAAATGTCTGAAAACCAGCATACGTTGGCTTTTTAGATACACTTTTTAAGATTTAAATATCCTTATATTTAAATATCTACAAGTACTTTATAGATTATATAAGTTTGCCTGAATATCACTGAGTTGTAAACTTTATTTTGTGTATCCTTTCTGCAGAGGTGCAGAAACTGTCAAGCCTTGTGTTGCCCAGTGAGGTGATCATTGCACAGAGTTCCATCCCTGGTGAGGGTCTTGGCATCTTCTCCAAGACATGGATCAAGGCAGGCACTGAGATGGGACCCTTCACTGGCAGGGTCATTGCACCTGAACATGTAGACCTCTTTAAGAACAACAACCTCATGTGGGAGGTAAGGGCAGCAGAAGTCATTCGGATGCCAGTGAACAGCGCTTATTGTCAGCTGACTCTTAATTTGTTCACGTTTGTTCTCAGGTTTTCAATGAGGACGGGACAGTGCGCTACTTCATTGATGCCAGTCAAGAGGATCATCGCAGCTGGATGACTTACATTAAGTGTGCTCGGAATGAGCAGGAGCAGAACCTAGAGGTGGTGCAGATTGGAAGCAGCATATTTTACAAAGCGGTAGAGGTAATAAATAAATAAATAAATATGAATATTAACAAATATGTTGGCAATCCTAGTTAATTTAGTTATAAATATAAATATAGTTACAATTCTAATTATGATTGTAGGTAATATCTACATTTCAGTAAAATCAAGTCATACTTTTTAGAGTACATTTCATTTCTGAATAATGATTTCTGATCTTTTGTTTTCTTTAGACAATACCACCAGATCAGGAACTGCTGGTATGGTATGGGAATTCACATAATACATTTTTAGGTATTCCTGGGGTTCCTGGCATGGACGATGAACATCAGAAGAAGCATAAAAGTGGTAAGATACCACTTCAGGATTTCATTAGGGCTACTCCTGTACTTTGAGTTAAAATTGGGTGTCTGTTATAGACAGTGAATAACAAACGTGTTTGGAGCAATTTTTCATGATCTTAGTTTGTCATTTGTGAGAATAAGTCCATCATAAATTTTCTCTAACTTAGACATATTTTAGATACATTCCTAACAATTATTACTGTTCAAGTTGTGACTGATATTCACTTTCTCCCCTCTCCTCCTAGAAGATTTCCACGTGTGCGACACCTCATTGTCCGGCACGTCCCTGGGCACGGCGGGCCGCATGCGCTGCGTGATCTGCCACCGCGGCTTTAATTCACGCAGCAATCTGCGCTCACACATGCGCATCCACACACTCGACAAACCCTTCGTTTGTCGCTTCTGCAACCGTCGGTTTAGTCAGTCATCCACGCTGCGCAACCACGTGCGCCTGCACACCGGCGAGCGCCCCTACAAGTGCCACGTGTGCCAGAGTGCCTACTCACAGCTGGCAGGCCTTCGTGCGCACCAGAAAAGCGCAAGGCACCGTCCACCTAGTGCCGGGCCCGTGGTGGGGCTGCAAAACCCCTCACCTCCTCCTCCACCTCAGATGGCAGCGGTGCCTCACCCGGCTTCGCTGGTGCACCACATACCCACCATGGTGCTGTGAGGTGTGAAAGTGTCCCTCTGCTTTCAAACTTTTAAGCCTCATCGAGCACATGACGCTGTTTGAAGTTGCACATCCTCTTAGTGGATGCTATGTTGTTCATGCTCTTTGATATATGTTGGAGACTCGGTGTATTTGATGCACAGGGCCCATGAGGAGCCCAAGTTGTGACAGTACTGACGTGAGCACGAAAGTGAGGTTTTGTACGTTTATTGTGGTTGAATTCTCAGAGATGACAGAGAGTGTTGAGAAGCCTTGAGTCTACTGATATCTGTTATATGTGGGTAATGCAAGAGCGCGCAGTGTCGATGAGGTGGTCAGTCAGTGTGTAACTGATTAATCTTTGCATGCAAAATTGTTAGTGTTAAAAAGCAGTGAGAGCATGTAACATGTCCCACCAAAGGTCACCAAAGTGACCGAAAAAGTCACTTTTTTAAATAAAACCCTCAGTGAATGTACACTCTCGATGAGGCTACCGTTATGTATTATGGAATATTTTAACTGGTCAGAAATGAAGACGCACTGAGCCTCATTGTCTCCACCTATTGACCTGCATGTGACGGCCAGTCAATAAAGTTGAGGCGCACAAAATTGTAAATTATCTGTGTAAGTTTTGTAAAGTAATGTGAATATAATTTTAAAATCTAATTCTGGAATTTACTGAACAGTCACTTTATTTGTGTATGTACTGTATGTAAATCATAAATAATAATAATTGGCTCTATTATATTATGTACTTTGCTGAAATAAACTTCACTATTCACATTGTATGCTAATAAATGGTTGCTTAATCACTTTTAGTATAATATGCTTATTTCTGCCTATTGTTTTGTTAACATTAATAATAATCCATTATTTAATATAATATTAATTTTAAAGTTCATTTAATTTTTAAACAATATAATCACACCTAAAAGGCACCTAAAATGAGAAATACTACATAATAAATTTTAGTCTACCTTTAATAGTAGATCTAGGAAGTCATATCACCATTCAACTGTAAGTGTTACATTTTCTGCTACATACTTAGGAACAATTTGTTCAATTCCAGTCAATCAATAGCATAACTTAGGTGGTGCCCAGAAAGTCATATGATTACATCTTGCACAACACTGAAAAACCCCAGTGGCACAGCAAATATGCCCATAGACTTTTATTTGTCTCCAGTGAACCACATTTACATTAGGTCATTTTGGACATTAAAGCATTGTTTTTGGTACAAACATAAATTATTAGTGTCAGTTTACACTGACCATGAACCTTTGAAATGTGCTGTAATACTACATTGATAAAGTTGTGTGAAATTAACAAGAACAGCAACAAGAACAGCAGTCAACTTTTTTCCTTGTCTTGTAATAATAATAATAATAATAATAATAATAATAATAATAATGCTGTAGAATAGAGACAAGTTTATATCATGATATGTGCATGTTAAATAATTCTGCACAGTTACACCATTTAAATAACTTCATTGAGCCTACTTTTGGGTTTCAATGTGTGGTGCTTAGACCAAGGTCCAAAGGTGCATTTTCTGAAAGTTCTAGCATCATGAGACACTCTAGTTCATGATTAACTGAAAACAAGCAAAGTAATCAAAAAGTGCACTGTTGCTCTGAGCTTTATCTTTCACTGAGAGGATCTAAGACAGCACTATGATGGGTCTTTTATTTCTGCTTTGTGTTATATATGTGCAGTCGGTGACTGAAGCTCAGCAGAAAACGTAAGTGTATAGTCTACAGTATTATTTATAAACAGTGTTCCATTTACAACATTACTAAAGGCAAGTGCTACTGCAAATTATTATTATTATTATTATTATTATTATTATTATTATTATTATTATTATTATTTTGGACAGTAATACATTTTGTGTACCACCTATTGCTGGGAATAAGCTTGCTGTTACTGTGATGCAAAACACTGGTTTCCAATTTCCTTATTACACGAAGATTAATATTCAGTTTTTGTTAGGTACTTCATTACAGCACCCAAAGTTCTACGATTAGATGCATCAGAGACTGTGGTGGTGCAGTTGTTCGGCTATGACCAAGAAACCACAGTGACCCTTGAACTTAAGGACAGTCTGGGCTCTGAAGGCAGAATTTTTGCATCTCAGACTCTCAACCTCAATGCCAAAAATAATTACCAAGCTGCAGCTACTTTACGGGTATGGCAATTAAGTACAAGCCATATTACATGGAGTAATGTCCATGATACATGGACATATTACATGGAGTAATATATTATTCTATTTAAAACTGAGCTTATGCAAAACTGTGAATCACATAAGTCACAAGTCAAACTTTGATATACGATGGTCTGCCACTTATGAATAATATTAACAGCTGTTAATGTTCTGAGCAAAATGTTTTACATAACATTCAGCTCTGTAGATATTCATGTCACTTTATGGCTTGCTCATTAGTGATGAATTTATAAATTCATATAAGTAAAATTTATATCCAGAATTTATACATTCCTGTATTCCTGTAAAGCTGCTTTGTGACAATGTTCTTTGTCAAAAGCACTATATAAATAAAGTTTGACTGAACTGAATCATTCATTTTATGTGTGTGTGTGTGTGTGTGTGTGTGTGTGTGTGTGTGTGTGTGTGTGTGTGTGTGTGTGTGTGTGTTTTGTACATGAATGCAGAACATATGACATATTAAATTTCTTCTCAGTATTTCTCAGCATCTCATTTTTAAAATGGTTTACTCTTTGCCCACAGGTTTTCCCAAACATTGAGAAAAAGGTCACTCATCTCCACCTACAGGCCAAATCTACTTCCTTCACCAAGGATATAAGAATACCAGTCATTCGTAACAATGGTTTTCTCTTTATCCAGACTGATAAACCACTATACACGCCTGAACAGCAAGGTGAGTGTTGTATAGTGAACAGGAAATGTCATATTTGTAAATGAATGTGAGCATATCAAGAGAGACCAGTATGTGCATATATGAATATATGTATTTATGTGCATATATTACAACCCCGATTCCAAAAAAGGTGGGACAAAGTACAAATTGTAAATAAAAACGGAATGCAATAATTTACAAATCTCAAAAACTGATATTGTATTCACAATAGAACATAGACAACATATCAAATGTCGAAAGTGAGACATTTTGAAATTTCATGCCAAATATTGGCTCATTTTAAATTTCATGACAGCAACACATCTCAAAAAAGTTGGGACAGGGGCAATAAGAGGCTGGAAAAGTTAAAAGGTACAAAAAAGGAACAGCTGGAGGACCAAATTGCAACTCATTAGGTCAATTGGCAATAGGTAATTAACATGACTGGGTATAAAAAGAGCATCTTGGAGGGGCAGCGGCTCTCAGAAGTAAAGATGGGAAGAGGATCACCAATCCCCCTAATTCTGCGCTGACAAATGGTGGAGCAATATCAGAAAGGAGTTCGACAGTGTAAAATTGCAAAGAGTTTGAACATATCATCATCTATAGTGCATAATATCATCAAAAGATTCAGAGAATCTGGAAGAATCTCTGTGCGTAAGGGTCAAGGCCGAAAAACATACTGGGTGCCCGTGATCTTCGGGCCCTTAGACGGCACTGCATCACATACAGGCATGCTTCTGTATTGGAAATCACAAAATGGGCTCAGGAATATTTCCAGAGAACATTATCTGTGAACACAATTCACCGTGCCATCCGCCATTGCCAGCTAAGACTCTATAGTTTAAAGAAGAAGCCGTATCTAAACATGATCCAGAAGCGCAGATGTCTTCTCTGGGCCAAGGTTAATTTAAAATGGACTGTGGCAAAGTGGAAAACTGTTCTGTGGTCAGACGAATCAAAATTTGAAGTTCTTTATGGAAATCAGGAACGCTGTGTCATTTGGACTAAAGAGGAGAAGGATGACCCAAGTTGTTATCAGCGCTCAGTTCAGAAGCCTGCATCTCTGATGGTATGGGGTTGCATTAGTGTGTGTGGCATGGGCAGCTTACACATCTGGAAAGACACCATCAATGCTGAAAGGTATATCCAGGTTCTAGAGCAACATATGCTCCCATCCAGACGACATCTCTTTCAGGGAAGACCTTGCATTTTTCAACATGACAATGCCAAACCACATACTGCATCAATTACAGCATCATGGCTGCGTAGAAGAAGGGTCCGGGTACTGAACTGGCCAGCCTGCAGTCCAGATCTTTCACCCATAGAAAACATTTGGCACATCATAAAACGGAAGATACGACAAAAAAGACCTAAGACAGTTGAGCAACTAGAATCCTACATTAGACAAGAATGGGTTAACATTCCTATCCCTAAACTTGAGCAACTTGTCTCCTCAGTCCCCAGACGTTTACAGACTGTTGTAAAGAGAAAAGGGGATGTCTCACAGTGGTAAACATGGCCTTGTCCCAACTTTTTTGAGATGTATTGTTGTCATGAAATTTAAAATCACCTAATTTTTCTCTTTAAATGATACATTTTCTCAGTTTAAACATTTGATATGTCATCTATGTTCTATTCTGAATAAAATATGGAATTTTGAAACTTCCACATCATTGCATTCCTTTTTTATTTACAATTTGTGCTTTGTCCCAACTTTTTTGGAATCGGGGTTGTAAATTCTCTCACTGTTATGGTTGTGCAGTTGCAGTGCGAGTGTACTCTTTGAGTGAGGAGCTGAGAAAGAGTAGTAGGCCTGTTCTCCTCACATTCAAGGTGAGCTTTTCCCCCCACATTCTAATATTGTATTAACCACATATATCAATCTGAATACCTATTTTGTTGCTTCCTGTAGGACCCAGATGGCATCAAAGTGGAAATTATTGAGATGAATGACATCATTGGTGTGAAACCATTGCTTCCACCATTCAAAATACCCTTGAAACCTAAGTATGAATAAGTTTTGTGGCTTTGTTATATTATTAATCAGCCGTCAATGACAGTGTTTTGTGCTAGTATGAGTTTGTAACTTATGCAAATACTCCATCTTCAGGTTTGGGGTCTGGAAAATTGAGGCCACTTATATTACTAACTTCACTACAACTGCTGTGGCTGAATTTGAGGTCAAAGAATATGGTACTTGCTACTTTACAGTTAAATGCAACATTCAGATTATTGGGTAGGCTGTTCATGTTGTAAATGATGGTGAACCTTTGTTTCTCAGTATTACCCAGCATCTCAGTCTTCATCCAGCCAGAAGCAAACTTCATCAGCACAGCAAACTTTGAGGCCTTCAAACTGAAGATATTTGCCAAGTGGGTTTCTGGTCCACTGAATCGACTGATATGACATCAGACAGTGTACCTACAAATGTTACATAACAATATATTTTTCTGTTTGGCAAATTGAGTATTACCTCCATGTAATCTATGTAGCCATTTATTATAAGAAAAGGCTCCCTCTAGCACCTTCAAGGACTCTTCAGTTTGACCCCATGAGGAAACCATTATTGTAAACATGCCAAATGCTACAATAAACTGTTTTCCTATCAGACAGGGTACCAAAAGAAAATAAAAACTGTTCAAACTTGAGCAAATATTTATTCTAATTACTTTTTTTTCACTGCAGATATGTCGGTGGGAAACCAGTCAGTTCAGCAAATGTCTACATACGGTTCGGATACATCAATAATCATGATGTGGTCATGATACCATCAACATTAAACCTCTATAAGGTGATGACAGCAATCCCCTAAGTTTATAATTAAGAATGAACTAAGTAAGTAAATACAGAAACAGTTAAACTAGATGACTTTTATGAGGTTATTCATTATTTCAGATGGAAGATGGTGAAGTGGATATTGTGTTAAACATCAAGCATGCTCTGTCCAGGGTAGGTTCTGGGCCTCAGAACCTGTGGGAAATGAACAATCATTTCCTCCGTGTGGTTGTTTTGCTAAAGGAGACTACCGGTAAGTCTTGCAAACTGATTACATGTTTGATTTTCTCATTTGTTATTAACATGTGACAGACGCATCTTTAGATACAGTACATTGTTACACTGGGCCACAGACCTATCAACTGTTCTTGTCAGTCAATTGCCTTGGTTGACTGTTTGCATAGACTTTCACATGTTCTCCTTGTGTACATGTGGGTATATTAAAAGATTCTTAATGTATTACATTAATTAAGCAATGTCACAGGAGCAAGAGTGTTAAAGAGTTAAAGTGAGTATCAGCAATATTGTCAATAATATCAGTTAAAGTGAATATCACAGGAGCAAGAGTGCAAGAGTTAAAGTGAATATCAGCATAGCTGTGGCATAGCTATGATTCAGCTTGACTGTATGACTGTAAATAATGCACAGTCAGGTCCATAAATATTTAGAACATTAATAAAGTTATTGCTATTTTAGGCATCTACAAGAGGATTTGGAGTTTAAATTAATTCATGCTTTGGGTCATTGTCCATCTGCATCCTCTAATGGGTTTTGAAGCATTTGGCTGAATCTGTGCAAAGAATGTAGCCCTGTACACTTTAGAATTCATCTTGCTGCTTTTGTGAGCAGTCACAATAAATGCAAGGGAACCAGTTTCACTAGCAGCCATACATGCCCACACCATAAGATGAAGTGATAAGCGTTGGCTTATGAGCAGTTCCTTCCCTTCTCCATACTCTTCTTTTCCCATCATTCTGGTACAAGTTGATCTACAGTGCTCAGCGTAAATGAGTACACCCCCTTTGAAAAGTAACATTTTAAACAATATCTCAATGAACACAAACAATTTCCAAAATGTTGACAAGACAAAGTTTAATATAATATCTGTTTAACTTATAACGTGAAAGTAAGGTTAATAATATAACTTAGATTACACATTTTTTTCAGTTTTACTCAAATTAGGGTGGTGAAAAAATGAGTAAACCCCACAACAAAAATTACTACTTCTAGTACTTTGTATGGCCTCCATGATTTTTAATGACAGCACCAAGTCTTCTAGGCATGATGGCGACATTTTGCAACATCAATCTTTTTCCATTCTTCAACAATGACCTCTTTTAGTGACTGGATGCTGGATGGAAAGTGATGCTCAACTTGTCTATTCAGAATTCCCCAAAGAAAATTATTTCTTTACACCACAAAGGTGAAGGCTACAAGAAGATCACCAAAGCTTTACTTATCAGTCAGAATACCGTAGCAAAAGTGGTACAAAAATTTAAGAAAGCTGGAACTGCAACCATCTCACAGAGACGTCCAGGTCGTCCACGGAAGTTAACACCTCAACAGGAGTGTCTTCTGATGAGAAGGGTTGAAGAAAATCGGCATGCAAGTTCACTGCAGTTATCTAAAGAATTAGAAAGCCAAGCTGTGGTGACTATTTCCCGTGACACAATACGGCGTACACTGCAGAGGAATGGCATGCATGGATGCCATCCACGAAAGAAGCCTCTCCTAAAGCCCAGGCACAAAAAAGCCTGCCTAGAGTTTGCCAGGGCCCATGGTGACAAAGATGAAGACTACTGGGACTCTATACTCTGGAGTGATGAGACCAAGATAAATGTTTTTGGAACTGATGGCTTCAAAACTGTATGGCGTCGCAAAGGTGAGGAATACAAAGAAAAATGCATGGTGCCTACAGTGAAACATGGTGGTGGCAGTGTCCTTATGTGGGGCTACATGAGTGCTGCTAGTGTCGGGGAGCTGCATTTCATTGATGACATCATGAATTCACAGATCGATTGCTCTATACTGAAAGAGAAGATGCTACTATCACTCCATGCCCTTGGTCATTGTGCACTTTTCCAACATGACTAAACACACATCTAAGGCCACTGTTGGATTTCTGAAGAAGAACAGGGTGAAAGTGATTCAGTGGCCAAGTATGTCTCCTGATCTGAACCCAATCGAACACCTATGGGGAATTCTGAAGAGACAAGTTGAGCATCACTCTCCATCCAGCATCCAGTCACTAAAAGAGGTCATTGCTGAAGAATGGAAAAAAGATTGATATTGCAAAATGTCGCCAACTTGTTCATTCCATGCCTAGAAGACTTGGTGCTGTCATTAAAAATCATGGAGGCCATACAAAGTAGATGTAGTAGTTTTTGTTGGTGAGTGTACTCATTTTCGCACTACCCTAATTTGAGTAAAACTCAAAAAATGTGTAATCTAAGGGCCTCTGCATGCTCTTGCGACAAGGCTTTCGCAGATAGCTTTTCACAGACAGTTGTAATTTATCGTTGAGCAGGGAGTAATAGGCGTGCGTGATGTTATTCACCGCCACAACGCAAATGGGCGCGAAGTCGTGAAATCGCTAGGAGTAGTTGGTGGGTGTGGTTAGTGGAGTGTTTATCCTCCGGTTACTTATAATGACTAGAACTGGAGTCGTATAGATGTACGTACTTCCTCACTTCCTCGATCAACCGCTCTTCGTGCTGCTCCATCTTCGCTTGTGTTTTTAAAAATGGCGGTAGTGAAAACAAAACAAACCAGGAAAGTAGGGAAGCGGAAGTGCGTGTACAGCGGATGTAGAGTGGACCAATCAGAGCCCTCTTGTCTGTGACGCTGTCTGCGAGGCTTCTGCGGTGGTCACAATTTTTGGGAGGTGCGCGCAGAGCATCTGTGAAGGTGGGGGGGCTACACAGACGCCATCTGCGACACCATCTGCAAGGACTGCGTTGTCAGCATAAATTGGCCTTAAGTCATATTACTCACCTTACTTTCACATTATAAGTTACACAGATGTTATATTAAACTTTGACTTGTCAACATTTTAGAAATTGTTTGTGTTCATTGAGATATTGTTTAAAATGTTACTTTTCAAAGGGGGTGTACTCATTTATGCTGAGCACTGTATATTTCATCTGTCCTGAGGACTTTGCTCCAGAACTGTACAAGTGTAGCCTTCTCTTGATTGTTGACTTTGATACAAATACACCAAGAGATTTAGTCATAAGTTTAGATACACAGACATGAATGTCATCATAGTCATGATTGTCACTGCAATACTGGGGTTTCAATGATTTCTTTTTTTGTGACGGAATGACTATACAACATACATCTGCAATATAAAAAAAAAAGAATTTGGTGCACAAGTTTTAATTTATTTTGGGGCAACTCTGAAATCAACACATAAATAATGAAAAATTATACAACCCCAAATCAGAAAAAGTTGGGATGGTATGGAAAATGCAAATAAAAAAGAAAGCAATGAGTTTTAAATTTACTTTATTTAACTTGTATTTCATTGCAGACAGTATATAAACCCAAAATATTTCTTATGTCTGAACAACTTCATTTAATTTGTTAATATACACTATATTGCCAAAAGTATTTGCTCACCCATCCAAATTATTGGAATCAGGTGTTCCAATCACTTCCATGGCCACAGGTGTATAAAATCAAGCACCTAGGCATGCAGACTGTTTTTACAGTTTGGAGCTGGCCCCTTCCTCTTCCAACATGACTGTGCACCAGTGCACAAAGCAAGGTCCATAAAGACATGGATGACAGAGTCTGGTGTGGATGAACTTGACTGGCCTGCACAGAGTCCTGACCTCAACCCGATAGAACACCTTTGGGATGAATTAGAGCGGAGACTGAGAGCCAGGCCTTCTCGTCCAACATCAGTGTGTGACCTCACAAATGCGCTTCTGGAAGAATGGTCAAAAATTCCCATAAACACACTCCTAAACCTTGTGGACAGCCTTCCCAGAAGAGTTGAAGCTGTTCTAGCTGCAAAGGGTGGACCGACGTCATATTGAACCCTATAGATTAGGAATGGGATGTCACTTAAGCTCATATGTGAGTCAAGGCAGGTGAACAAATACTTTTGGCAATATAGTGTATGTCCATTCCTGAATTTTAGGCCTACAACACATTCTGGAAAAAAGTTGGGACAGGTGAATTTAGGGGTAGTTATGGATATTTCACCCTCTTATAGTGCATTATATTATTAAACAATTCAAAGAATCTGGAGGAATTTCAGTGTGTAAAGGGCAAGGGCACAAGCCTAAGCTGAACACCCATGATCTTTGATCCCACAAATGGCACTACATCAAGAACCATCATTCATCTATAGCTGATATAACCTTATGGGCTTAGGATTACTTGGCAAACCTTTGTCAAGCACTACAATATGGAGTTACATCTACAATCGCCAGTTAAAACATTACGGTACAAAAAGGAAGCCTTATGTCAACTGTGTTCAGAAGCACCGTCAACTTCTCTGGGCTCAGGGACAACTGAAATGGACCATCACACTGTGCAAATGTGTATTGTGATCAGCTGAATCAGCATTCCAGGGCTTTTTTGTGGACAATGGACACTAGACTTTTTTTTTTGTCCACATGGTTAGCTGCAAATTTAGTCGAGCTTGAAGGTGTCAATTTTGGCAGGAAGCTGAACCTGTGCCTTGGCTCTTTCTGGCCATCTAAACAAATTTCCTCTCAGCCAAGGATGACAGTTTGAGTTTTCTTCAAGCAAAGTGGCTACACCTCCCAATATCTAGGAATCTGCAGTTGTTTAGAAATGCTTCCAAGAGACATTCTTGAGTTATGTAAACTGCTCTGTGAGTGACTCACAGCATGCATCTCTCTGTGTGTTGTATGTTTGTTTTTCATACATTAACGTGACACTTCAAAGTATTGGACCCACTGCAACAAGTGTCAGGCAGACTGGGATTTGAACCCAGGTCTCTAGCTTGAGAGACAATGTAAGATCCCCTGAGCCACCCCAGTGGATGAACAGGCCCCAGTTGTAGAGAGATACAATCACAAGAAGGTAGCTGCAGACCTTTACTTTAGATCTGGCAAATTCCAAATAATGCAGGTTTTGCACCAAACAGGTCCCATACAAGGTCTCAGTAACAAAAAATAACAGACGAGATGCCAAAAACTGAGAGCAGCAAAAAAGCACTAAGAAACTTGGGCACAGTGTCAAAATGTCTCAAACTCAAGGCTTACATTCTCAGGCGCACAGCAAACTGTAGAACTCAGCAGAGGTGGAAAGAGTACTAAAATAATATACTCAAGTACAAGTACTGTTACTCTGATGAAATTTTACTTAAGTACAAGTAAAGTTACCAGACAAAAAATCTACTCAAGTAAAAGTAAAAAGTAGATCATTTAAAATGTACTTTGAGTAAAAGTAAAACGTTACTTTTAACAATGGGTGTTTTCTGCCTCCATTGTGTTGTGCAAAAATGAAAAAGAAGAGGAAACAAGGATATATGTACATCTCAACCCAGATGTTTTATTTAAAGGAAGTGTATCAAATTGAATGCTTAGGATAATGCTGCATTAAAACTGAGACAAACAAAAAAGGTCAATACACACAGTCATGTCGTTTACATCGCCCTGACCACACACAAAGCATTGTACACGAAATATGAAAGTGAAATGTTGCACCGAAATCTCGTAGCTTGCCTGTGTGCACTGTGTTATTGAACAATTCAATTCAAACATTATTTGTTTTGCTTAGTATTCCTTTCTGGCCTGTTGGATGTAGAATGGTAGGAGGACTGATCACGTCAGGTTGGCGAGCTAACTTGCTTGCATGATTAGCCAACTGAATAACAGACTAGTTACCGTTATGTTACAGTACCAACAGGTTGCTACTTCAACATTAGCAATGCCATCCACTATTTTTGGAATATAACCAGCCTATTGTCGGTTTTACTATGGAAAGGAAACATTATGATCAGGGGCGCAGATACGTTTTTTGAACTGGGGGGGACAAAAAACTGGGGGGGACAAAGCTGCCAGCAAACCAACCCCAACCCCAACCAAGCTCGAGCTCGAAACCTGTGCAGTCTGCGCAGCTCAACCAACCGAATATCAGTCTTTGTTTTGTTTTATGTGAGTTGTTGCAACTATGTATACACTGCTGTGCACCTCAATAAACCGAATGGTAATTAGTCTTTTGATTTTTCCGTGAGGTTTGCCTTATGCAAAGAAAGACAGCATAGATGTTTTTTCCTCCCTATAAGTGGCCGCAATGGTATTTTGTATGCCGCAATGGTTGTCTTCTTGGGCACACAATCTGCATTGCATAATGAAACTGTCACCCCTTTTCTCTACAAAGCTGAAGTGATCACGTATGTAGGGCCAGGGGTGCACTTCATTACTGGAAGAAATTGCGTTTTCTGCAGGGTCGTCCACCACAGGCTCCTCGGTCTCCTCCATGTCCGCAGGGGCGCTTTATCAACACCCGTGGCCCAGGGGCTAGGCCCCTCATAGGCTACCTGTCAACCCTACCCTTACCGTTGGCCAGGAAAACACTCTTATTTTATTTGCAATACGTGTCAAGCATTTACAGTGTTCAGTTCAGTTCTTGTTGTCAGGATTGAACAGCATGAGATATCACACTTCTCATTTAAACCAAAAAGTTCTATTTTGGTCTCATCCATCCACAAAACATTTTTCCAATAGCCTTCTGGCTTGTCTACATGATCTTTAGCAAACTGAAGATGAGCAGCAATGTTCTTTTTGGAGAGCAGTGGCTTTCTCCTTGCAACCCTGCCATGCACACCATTGTTGTTCAGTGTTCTCCTGATGGTGGACTCATGAACATTTACATTAGCCAATGTGAGAGAGACCTTCAGTTGCTTAGAAGTTACCCTGGGGTCCTTTGTGACTTCGCCGACTATTACACGCCTTGCTCTTGGAGTGATCTTTGCTGGTTGACCATTCCTGGGGAGGGTAACAATGGTCTTGAATTTCCTCCATTTATACACAATGTATCTGTCTGTGGATTGGTGGAGTCCAAACTCTTTAGAGATAATTTTGTAACCTTTTCCAGCCTGATGAGCATCAACACTTTTTCTGAGGTCCTCAGAAATCTCCTTTGTTCGTGCCATGATACACTTCCACAAACATGTGTTGTGAAGATCAGACTTTGATAGATCCCTGTTCTTTAAATAAAACAGGGTGCCCACTCACACCTGACTGTCATCCCATTGATTGAAAACACCTGACTCTAATTTCACCTTCAAATTAACTGCTAATCCTGGAGGTTCACATACTTTTACCACTCACAGATATGTAATATTGGATCATTTCCCTCAATAAATAAATGACCAAGTATAATATTTTTGCCTCATTTGATTAACTGGGTTCTCTTTATCTAATTTTAGGACTTGTGTAAAAATCTGTTGTTTTAGGTCATATTTATGAAGAAATATAGAAAATTCTAAAGTGTTCACAAACTTTCAAGCACCATTGTCCGTAGGCTATTTGAAAACTATGGCAATATGAGAGTTAGGAAATCACCTACTGATATACTTCAGTTTCTTATTTTACAGTTAATATTACTAATTAAGATAAGATACAAGGGGAAAACTACATTGTTACAGCAGCAAAATATATAAAGAGAAAAAGATAAGGCAGTGAAGTACTGCAAAAGTACTAAGTATTCAAAAAAGTGTGTGTGTGTGTGTGTGTGTATATATATATATATATATATATATATATATATATATATATATATATATATATATAAATTGAGAGAAATCAATGGAAGTAACCGCTTGGCTAAACATACATATATAAGAAATTAACTACAAATTTAGAGATTAAAAAAAATTAACAAATTTGCATAAATTAAATGGTTTGCAGATATATAGTTAACATAAGTGTATTACAAAGGTGGTATTGCACGTGTAAGTATTTCACAGGTATTATTACCAGTATTACCCAGATAGTATTGCACAAGTAAGTCGGTATATTGCACAAGCGCCATTTTAACCATGTGTAGCTAGCAGTTTGCTGTAAAGTACGGATGCTGATAGTCAGTGCACACACTGTATATGTTCAGAGGGGTTTCTATGGATGTAGAAGTGATCTGGACAGTATTGTTCATTATTGTGAGGAGTGTCTGGTGCTGTGCTTGGTGAGGTGCCGGTTGTACAGTCTTACAGCAGTAGGGAGGAAGGAGCTGCTGTATCTCTTCTTAACACACCACAGATGGAGGAGCCAGTCACTGAAGAAGCTGCCCAGTGCTGCTACTGTCTCCTGCAGTGGATGGGAGGTGCTTGCCATTAAGGATGACAACTTGGCTAACATCCTCTTCTCCTCCACTACATCAGCTGAGTCCAGTGCACAGCCCAGGACAGATCCTGCCTTCCTAATCAGTTTGTTCAGTTTTTTCCTCTCTACGGTTATGATACTGCTTCCCCAATAGACAACTCCATAGAATATGGCTGATGCCACCACAGAGTCATAAAAAGAGTCCAGAACTGGACCCTCTACTCCAAAGGCCCTGAGCCTCCTCAGCAGGTGGAGTCTGCTCTGGCCTTCCTTGTACAGGGTGTGTGTGTGTGATCAGTCCAGTCCAGTTTATTGTTCAGATGAACACCCAGGTACTTGTAGCTCCTAAAGATCTCAATGTCCTTTCCCTGAATGCTCACTGGGGTAAGTGAAGAGAACCTCGTCCTGCAGAAATCCACCACCAGTTCCTTGGTTTTACTTGTATTGATCTGGAGGGAGTTCCGTTGGCACCAGTCCACAAAGTCCCTTATCAGTTCTCTGTACTCGCCATCATCACCATCTAGGATATAGCCCACAATAGCAGAGTCATCAGAGGACTTATGTAGATGACAGGTATTGCATCTAAAGTCCGCAGTGTAAAGTGTGAACAGAAATGGGTCCAAGACTGTCCCCTGTGGAGCCCCTGTGCTGCAAAGAATGGTATCTGGCACACCGTCCTTTAGTCTCACATACTGTGGTCTGTTTGTGAGATAGTCCATAGTCCACGAGGTAAGAAGATGGTCCACCCCTGCGCCCTCCATCTTACTCCTCAGACAAGTCGGCTGGATGGTGTTGAAGGCACTGGATAGATCAAAGAACATGATTCTAACAGTGCTTCCTGCCTTTTCAAGTTGAGCGAGAGATCTATGAAGCAGGTAGATGACTGCATCTTCCACCCCGATGCCTGGCTGGTAGGCAAACTACAGGGGATCCATAGCTGGCCCCACCAGTGTGTGGAGATGTACCAGAACAAGTCTTTCCAGAGCCTTCATCAGGCTCTGGAAATGTGCATATTATATGATGTGCATAGAGTAATACTAGAACCGTTAATGTTTTGAGTTCCACAGTCATCCTGTTTTAATGTGTTGTGTCTGTACATACATGTGTTAGGTGATTAATTGTTCTTCAAATAGGCTAGTTGTCTCATCTCATCTCATTATCTCTAGCCGCTTTATCCTGTTCTACAGGGTCGCAGGCAAGCTGGAGCCTATCCCAGCTGACTACGGGTGAAAGGCGGGGTACACCCTGGACAAGTCGCCAGGTCATCACAGGGCTGACACATAGACACAGACAACCATTCACACTCTCATTCACACCTACGGTCAATTTAGAGTCACCAGTTAACCTAACCTGCATGTCTTTGGACTGTGGGGGAAACCGGAGCACCCAGAGGAAACCCACGCGGACATGGGGAGAACATGCAAACTCTGCACAGAAAGGCCCTCGCCAACCACGGGGCTCGAACCCGGACCTTCTTGCTGTGAGGTGACAGCGCTAACCACTACACCACCGTGCCACCTAGGCTAGTTGTCTTTTTTTCCTTAAAATTTTCTTTAATTTGAAGGGGTACAGTGATTGTAAGAAACAAAATATTTACTGGAACCAAGCCTTTTCAAGTTTAAAATCATCACACAGAGGCCTCCATTTATTTTAAATACAGCTTTATTTGGTTGTTGCTTCGTACTTTTGTGAACAAAATTGCATGTTCAACAGTGAAAAATAAAACAAAGAAGCAACCTCATGCCTACTCACAACCTATCCTTGCTTGATCAGGCCACATTATTTTCAATACAGCTTTATTAGTGTGCTTGCAAAGCGAGCACACTATTGTTCTCCATCCGTTTATTATTAGTGATGCAGTGCCTATTGTTCTTCTGTGTTTCTTCTTATTATTATTAGTGAAGCAGTACCTAGACTCTCTAGAAATTTCGATTTCGAATAACCCAATAACCATACATCGCACTAGGGATCGACCGATATGTTTTTTTCAGGGCCGATACCGATTATTATGGAATTGGGATGCCGATAACCGATATGTGCAACCGATAAATGTAAACATTATAATTCACATGAAATTAAACATAGCACACACTGACAAAGACCTTCATATCCATGAAATGTATGTTTAATTGTAAAATTGAACATGAAATTTTGTGCAGGGAGATGCCAGCAGCATTTGTACAATAAAGTCAAACATTAGTTAGAATAAAATGAGAAATAAAATAATAAAATATTCACCAATAAAAAAAATAAAATCACTCCCTACTATATTACAGCTCACCATTTTCAGTGGAAAATAAATGAAAATACACTCTGGATTCTTTTACACTAAGAACTAAGTAAGACTTACCAACTTCAAGTAGTTTTTAAATAACAAACCAAGTGTAGGGAGCTGCCTGCAGCATTTTTTAAAAAGTAAAATCAAACATACAGTAAAGTAGGCTATCACTCCCTATTAGGAGCGGCTGCTCCGTTAAGAGTATATCGCTTTCCGAATCAGAAGCGCTAGCGAGGAGAATCACTTGCGCAAGAATTATAAATACTAGTCACACCTGGCTTGTTTAAATGTTCAAACAGCGCTTTATAAAGTTGCCTTGACCACCTCTCCGAATGGCTGTCATTCTACTGTTCGAGTAGAACTACTGACACATTCACAACGTTTCCAGACGGGGATTTAAAAATGACTGCAGCCTACGTTATGCTGTTTCAGCGAGACTAGTTGGTTGTAGGCTAATTCAAGTGCTTCCTTCCGTAAGCTAAGTTTGCCTGGCTACACAGATGCAAATGGACAATTTTAATGAGTAGTAGATAAAGAATGTAAACATATAATGATGTTGTGCTTTTGCAACTTGTGTGTTTGTGACTTATTGCGGCAAAAGCAGCGTGTCCTTACCTTGATACGGGCGCCTTGAAACAGTTCAGAGTGTTTAGCTGCGCGTGTCGATTGGCTATATCTCTTGTGCCAAACAAATCAGATGTTGTGGTGGGCGGGACCGTGTTCTTGAACTCAGAGAGGCGAGTGCAGGAAAGGACGTGCAGTGACAGTCGCGTTAGGAACGAAATGGCTGCAAAAAGGCATGTTATCGGCATATCGGTAGAAATTATGGCCGATACCGATAACCCTAAAAATGCAGAATATCGGCCCGATATATCGGCCAGGCCGATTATCGGGCGACCCCTACATCACACACAGACAAACAATATATCAAAATGTGCGGCTCGATTGGACTCGCTACGCTATTACTTTGTTCATCAAAATATGATTTTTTCACGACATAGTCGCGAAAAAATCGTCCAAAATTTCCCATTCATTTCTATGGAATTAATTGAAAAACAACGCACATTTTCAACATTTTTCAAACCTCCGCTGCTCTGGCATGCTTTCACCTAGAGACATGATTCAAACTTTAAAACGTAGACAAACTTCTCCTGTGTGGATTTGGCATTCAACTTTTTTGCTAGGTTCTATACTTTTGGATCAGTCCCAGCTCAAACACCATGAGCAAACCTGGAGAAATTCAGACTTTATAATGGGTGTCTATCGCGTTACACACCAGTGTGGCTCAGGAATTTAGAGTGCAGGCAGCCTGAAAAAAAAGGCTCTAACTTTCTCATTTATAAACTGTGTTTTCAGCCACAATTTTCACTCTACACACATAATTTTCTCAAAAGTTGTAGTCACACTTGTCCTGATTCACACAATGTGTCTACCTGCACGATAGAATTTGCAATTTTTGAATGAGAAGCCTGAAAGTAAGGAGAGGACAGGTGCGCTGCCCCATAGACTCCCATTATAAACGTGGCAGCGCTTTTACTGCAAAATCAGAAAAGTCACTTGTTTTTAACTAGCTCTATTGTCCTCATTTTTTAAACTACAGACAAAGAAAATTACATCAATGTGTTCAGGAGAGCCTTGTGGCGCTCAATGTGAAAGAATTTTGTGAATATCTCCTTCCGTTTTCGTGTAAATCCCCGTTGTTTGGAGGGAGCACTCTGAGAAAATCCTTCACTTTCTGTGTGACACTCTGTGTCTCTGTGCTTAGTACGCGGATGGGGGAGGGGCAGCTCGCTCTCTCTCACACACACACACACACACACGAGGGAGGGGCTGCTCCCTCTCAGAGAGACACATGCTTGTAGCCTCATGGCAAGTCACACAGTACAGTGCAGCTCCTGCAATAGCGACTGCTACGCGCACTGCATCACTCTCACAAATTCCCACAGGGGAATTGTCTCTAGTTATTTTTTTTCACCCACTTTTTTGAGCCGCTACTCCTCCCGGGGCTTCCGAGTTAGAGACGCTGTTCCACTTCTCACTTGTCCACCTGTAGTGCAGATGGGTGCTTGTATACAGCTTTTTGATACGCCTTGTCGTTCTCCCATAATTCGCGTTTTTCGAAAACAATTTTCCCCATTGAAATGAATGGGCGCTCGACGCAAAAAACAGATTTTTCCTTCAGGAGGCCAAACCGTAAGATGTAAAGTCATGAAACGTGGTACACTGATAGAGGAGTGGACCCTGATTGATTTCATCAAGTTTCATGTTGGTACGTCTCACGCTCTAACGCCACCAACTGATCACATTCTTACATGCGTTCATGCACGTAACTTTTGATCCGTATGTCTGATTTTCATAAGTCTGCTGCCGTTGGAATCCTTGGAGCTAGACGATTCCAACACACCCTATGACATACTTTTCCACCTCATTAGATTTTCTGCCATTTTGAAAGGGCCTTTCTGTGCGGTGTTTGCATGTTCTCCCCGTGTCCGCGTGGGTTTCCTCCGGGTGCTCCGGTTTCCCCCACAGTCCAAAGACATGCAGGTTAGGTTAACTGGTGACTCTAAATTGACCGTAGGTGTGAATGTGAGTGTGAATGGTTGTCTGTGTCTATGTGTTAGCCCTGTGATGACCTGGCGACTTATCCAGGGTGTACCCCGCCTTTCGCCCATAGTCAGCTGGGATGGGCTCCAGCTTGCCTGCGACCCTGTAGAACAGGATAAAGCAGCTAGAGATAATGAGATGAGTATTCTCCATCAAATAATCCTCCCCGTAGATACACATTCTATTTTACACCTCCAGTTACTCCAAGGGCACTGTCAGAGCATGGACAGCATGTTTTGATACTCTATTTTCATATTCTGAAATATAAATTTAAAGGTAGCATATTTTGATAGACATTTGAAGGAAATGTTTCTTCTGCTTTTATGTCTGATGCCACTAACCTTTATGCTCAAGCAGTGCACAAGCTACTTGCATTCGAGCCTCTGCAACTGCTTGTGCAGATGTTTGTGTTCTGCTGCTGTTTCCTGTCTTAAAGTCTTCAGCAAACTGCAAAAATGGCAATTTAGTTACTAACAATATATATTAAGTTTCTGCTTAAAATTAGTAAACCTTTTAGGACTATTTTCCTTCTTAAATATGACCAAAAACATTGCAAGGTAGCATGAACTGATGGGCGTGGAAATGGAGCTCAAAAAAACTTGTCTGTGCATGTGCAAAGACGTAGGGTAACACATCTCAATAGAACACCTGACAGCAGAATCTGGGATATTGTCCGATAGCCAGATCTCCATGAAAATCAGCACACAGCAGTCTCTAACTTCTCTGTCAAATTCAGACAACAGTTATAATAAAAATAGTCTGGTGTATGTAAGGAATTATTATTAGCTACCAGAATGCTTGTCTTGTAATGCCCCTGATTTGTGGCAACTTTTCTCGTTACTCTTAAATGGTATTTCAAATGATATTGTTGCTCATCACATTCACAAAAATGTACTTAAATGCATGCCATTTTCACTGCAAGTGCAATGTCTCCTTCATGGTCAGGTGGTATCTCCCAGGAGGCAGTTCTGTCACATTTGAAATTTGTTCTTGGTCCGTTTACCCTGAGTCTGACTGCAACTCCTCCTTTCATCAAGCCATCTTTACCATACATCATCAGAGTAAGTCATGTCAGTTAAGAGCTAATAAAATTATGCAAGTGAATGGAGAACACATAAGCTGTTTTTTAAAAACATTTTTGGATATGCTGCAGTTCTTTAGCTTTTTGCTCATTTTTTTTTTTAGGTTTTGGTGAAGGACCCACAAGGTAAATCACTGACAGGAGTGCCAGTAAAGGCAAGAGCAACAATAACTAACAATAATCATGAACAGCAAGAGTTCAAATTCCAAGGACATCTAAATGAAATCAGACAGATATCCAGTCGTGATGGTGCTGTAAATTTTGTTTGCAATATTCCACATGATGCTGAAAGAGCTGAATTTACTGTAAGTAAACATTTGCAATGCTAGTGAACAAAGCTTGATGTTGGATTATCGTACCATTTAATTAACATCTTGTTAAATTTTTTCATTAACAAACCAACCATTAAGAAGCATAATAGGGCCTGCTTACCAAATGACAAATTTTTACTTATTCAAAATTATAAGCACATTTATACAAGCCCAGTCAGAAAAAGGTGAGACTTGAAATTAAAACTGAAAACAATGATTTGTAAATTATTTGATATGTATTGCACTCAAAACAATAGCACATTATTTGTTGTATTACCTCATGAATTTTATTTTCAAAGTTTAAAAAAAAACCTTCAATTTTTGAAAAAAAAAGTAAAAAAAAATCAAAAAGTTGAGACTGTAAAGGTGTCTGTGAAGATTCTCAGTCATCCAGGTAATGGTAAACTGTGGGTGGTAAAAGAGAGCAACTGGACTTGCTTGAAGATTTTTGAAGACGTTTCACCTCTCATCCGAAAGGCTTCTTCAGTTCTGTCTGACTGGTAGGGAGCATCAGGTATTTATCCTCTCATGGATGAAAAGCTCATCTAAGGTGTCATTGAGTCATCCTGTTGGTGTGGGTCAACTGGGGGCTGGTTGTGAACGGCCTCGAGAGTCATTAGGATGATGAATGGATTGCCCATTAGGGTGATCAATGGAATGCTGATTCTCTCTGTCCTCCTGTGAGTCACTGAAAACAGCTGGGTTTTGGTGTGCATTCAGTTGTCTGGGAAGTGTGCCAAGGTGGCTGATAAATGATGTCTTAGACCCCCACCTCTGTTCAGTGATAGCCGTTCCAGGTTGACAATAATGGCTTCTTTAACTCCTCGCTCATACCAACGATCCTCTCTGGCTAAAATGCATACGTTGCAATCCTGAAATGAGTGTCCTTTGTTGTTAAGATGAAGGTAGACAGCAGAGTTCTGGCCTGAGGAACTGGCTCTCCTGTGTTGAGCCATGTGCCTGTGAAGCGGTTGCTTTGTCTCCCCAATATAGGAGTCCGTGCATTCCTCACTGCACTGAATGGCATACACTACGTTGTCCTGTTTGTGTCTGGGTATTCTGTCCTTAGGGTGGACCAGTTTCTGCTTCAGAGTGTTACTGGGTCTGAAATGTACCGGAATGTTGTGTTTGTAGAAGATCCTCCTGAGTTTCTCAGACAGACCAGAAATGTAGGGAATGACAATGTTCTTGGGTTTGTTCCTGTTATCCTCCTTGTCTGTTCTGTTCCTTTTTCTGCTCTTGAGGAAAGACCAGTTGGGATACCTGCAGTTCTGAAGTGCTTTCTTGATGTGATTCTGCTCCTTCTCTTTTCCCTCTATCATTGTAGGGATATTCTGAGCCCTGTGTTGCAAGGTCCTAATGACCCCCAATTTGTGTTCCAGTTCCTCAGGCCAGGACTCTGCTGTCTACCTTCATCTTAACAACAAAGGACACTCATTTCAGGATTGCAACGTACGCATTTTAGCCAGAGAGGATCGTTGGTATGAGCGAGGAGTTAAAGAAGCCATTTTTGTCAACCTGGAATGGCCATCACTGAACAGAGGTGGGGGTCTAAGACATAATTTATCAGCCACCTACAATGCAGTCCTTGGCACACTTCCCAGACAACTGAATGCACACCAAAACCCAGCTGTTTTCAGTGACTCACAGGAGGACAGAGAGAATCAGCATTCCATTGATCACCCTAATGGGCAATCCATTCATCATCCTAACGACTCTCGAGGCCGTTCACAACCAGCCCCCAGTTGACCCACACCAACAGGATGACTCAATGACACCTTTGATCATCCTAACGACTCTCGAGGCCGTTCACAACCAGCCCCCAGTTGACCCACACCAACAGGATGACTCAATGACACCTTAGATGAGCTTTTCATCCATGAGAGGATAAATACCTGATGCTCCCTACCAGTCAGACAGAACTGAAGAAGCCTTTCGGATGAGAGGTGAAACGTCTTCAAGAATCTTCAAGCAAGTCCAGTTGCTCTCTTTTACCACCCACAGTTGAGACTGTAAAGCATTTACCACTTTGTATTGTTTCCATTCCTTCTCACAACACTTAAGATGTTGAGGGACTGAAGACATCATATGATGAAGCGTTTCAGGTGTTATTGTTTTTTTTTTTCCTTTTCAAAGTTCTCCACACATTCTCTATTGGGGACAGGCACCCTCTTCTTCCATAGCCATACCTTTGTAATATGTGCAGAATGTGGTTTTGCACTTTCTTGTTGAAATATCCCTGGAAAAGATGTCATTGTGAAGGCAACTTATGTTGTTCCAAAGTCTCGTACTTTTCTGCATTAATGCTGCCATCACAGAAGTGTGAGTTACCTTGACTGACATACCACATACTGACAGACCCTGGCTTTTGGACTTTTGCTGGTAACAGACTGGATGATCCTTTCCGAAGCACATGGCATCCATTTCTTCCAAAATAGACATGCAATACTGATTTGTCTGACCATAATACACATTTCCATTGTGTGATGGTCCAGCCCAGATTCCTCCAAGCCCAGAGAAGTTGACAGCACTTCTGCAAATTAATATAAGGCATAGCAAGTTAGTTAATATTTTTGCACAGCAATGTTTTAACTGACATTTGTAGATAACTCCATTCTAGCACTTTACAAAAGTTTGCCAAAGTAATCCCAGGCCCATGTGGTTATATCAGATATAGATTAATGACTGCTCTTGATGCAGTGCTGAGGGATTGCAGATCACAGATGTTCAGTTTAGGCTTGTGCCCTTAGCACTGAAATTCCTTCAGATTCAATGAATCTGTAACACGGTTGTAAACTGTGGGTGGTAGAAATGGGCAACTGGACTTGCTTGAAAATTCTTGAAAATGTTTCACCTCTCATCCAAAAGGCTTCCTCAGTTCTGTCTGACTAATAGGGAGTATCAGATATTTATCTTCTCCTGGATCAGAATCAGAATTCTGATGACCAGCTCATCTAAGGTGTCATTGAGGCATCATGTTGGTGTGGGTCACTGGAGGCTGGGTGTGAACGGCGAGTCATTAGGGTGATCAAAGGATTGCCCGTTAGGGTGATCAATGGCAATCTGACTCTCTCTGTCCTCCTGTGAGTCACCGAAAACAGCTGGGTCCTGGCGTACACCCAGCCGTCTGGGAAGAGTGTCCAAGACCGCCTTGTAGATGTTTGACAAATGATGTCTTAGACCCCCACCTCTGTTCAGTGATGGCCGTTCCAGGTTGACAAAAATGGCTTCTTTAACTCCTCGCTCATACCAACGATCCTCTCTGGCTAAAATGCGTACATTACAATCCTGAAATGAGTGTCCTTTGTTGTTAAGATGAATGTAGACAGCCGAGTCCTGGCCTGAGGAGCTGGCTCTCCTGTGTTGGGCCAAGCGCCTGTATAGCGGTTGTTTCGTCTCCCCAATATACGAATCCATGCAATTATCACTGCACTGAATTGCATACACTACATTGTCCTGTTTGTGTCTAGGTATTCTGTCCTTAGGGTGGACCAGTTTCTGCTTCAGGGTGTTACTGGGTCTGAGATGTACCGGAATGTTGTGTTTGTTGAAGATCCTCCTGAGTTTCTCGGATAGACCAGAAATATAGGGAATGACAATGTTCTTGCGTTTGTTCCTGTTATCATCCTTGTCAGTTATGTTCCTTTTTATGCTCTTTAGGAAAGCCCAGTTGGGATAACCGCAATTCTGAAGTGCTTTCTTGATATGATTCTGCTCCTTCTCTTTTCCCTCATTGAGTCGAAAAGTAGGTACTGGTCTGTGTGTGTGGGTTTCCGGTAGACCTCGATACTAAGGCTTCTGTCTTGTCTAATGTGTACATCACAATCCAAGAAGGCTAGATTATTCCCACTGACATCCTCCCGAGTGAAGTTGATGTTGCTATCCACTGCATTGATGTGTTTCGAGAAAGCTTCCACCTCATGGATTTTGATTTTAACCCAGGTATCATCCACGTATCTAAACCAATGGCTGGGAGCAACTCCTGCAAAAGTGGTCAAAGCTATATGTTCCATTTCCTCCATGTATAAATTGGCCACAATAGGGGACACTGGTGATCCCATGGCGCATCCATGCTTCTGTCTGTAGAAACTTCCATTAAACTGAAAATAAGTGGTAGTCAGGCAGAGGTCAAGCAGGGTGCAAATCTGATCTGTGGTGAGTTTCGTTCTATCCAGTAAGGAGCTATCCTGAAGGAGTTGTTTTCTTACAGATCCGACTGCTTCTGTGGTAGGAATGCAGATGAACAGAGAAGTGACATCGTAGGAAACCATGGTTTCATCTGAATCTATTTTGAGGTCTGCAACTTTAGAAGCAAAATCTTGGGAATTTTTGACATGATATGGTGTATTCCCAACTAGAGGAGCCAAGATGGTGGCTAGGTGTTTAGCAATGTTATATGTGACCAAGTTTATACTGCTGATAATAGGTCTGAGAGGAGCTCCTTCTTTGTGAATCTTGGGGAGTCCGTATATGAGAGGCACGGCTTCCCCAGGGTACAATCTGTAGTAAAGAGATGGGTTGATGGCTTGGTCCTTTTCTAGTTGTTGCAAACAGCTAACAACTTTCCTTTTGTAACCACTTGTGGGGTCCCTCCTCAGTGTTTCATAAGTGGTTGTATCACTGAGGAGACTGGTCATCCTGGAGTGGTAGTCCGCTGTGTTTAGCACCACTGTGCATCTCCCTTTGTCAGCAGGAAGGATGGTGATGTTCCGGTCTCTTTGAAGCACTGTAAGAGCCCTCCTTTCTTGGCTGGTGAGGTTGGAGGGGGGTGCTTTCGCACTGGATAAAGCAGCTGATATCTTCAGTCTAAGTTGTTCTGACTCCGTGTTGGTCAGGTTGTTGTTCCTGATGGCTGTCTCTGTGGCTGTGATGAGTTCTACTACTGGTATCCGCTCAGGTGAAACTGCAAAGTTAAGACCCTTGGATAAGACCTCTCTCTCTGGTTGGGTGAGTACCCTGTCGGATAAGTTCTTCACCCATTTCTCTTCTATGTCCTGTTGTGTAGCCTGGTCAGATTTCTTCCTCCAAGTCAGCCCTTCTGTCTTGCCGGAGGAGGTGGTTTTAGACAGCAATTTTTGAAATTTGCGCATCTGTCGTTCCTTACCTTTGGTGTGTTGTGAAAGCTGTGCCTTCTCAGTGAGATCAGAGACTCGTTCCAAAACTTCACTGGGAAGAAGGGCTGTCAACTCCTCAAACCTCAGTTTAGTCTTGTTCTGGAGAGCATCGATGGTGAAATGTACTTGTCTCACTCTCTCATTGAGAAGCCGCTTCTGGGCTTTCTGCAGGATTATCTCAGCTCTGTGTCCTTTAACCATTGAAAATAGGCGTAGGCTGGTGGGGATAATGTTGGATTGTCGGCATCTCAGGTTAAAACGCAGGTGGTTTCTGTAGTCTGCCAGTTTTCTGGAACACTTCTCATACTCCCGCAGCAGTCAAAGGGGTCTCATCCCAAAATGCGTGGAAACATGTCTGTGAAGATTCTCAATCATCCAGGTCATAGTAAACTGTGGGTGGTAGAAATGGGCAACTGGACTTGCTTGAAAATTCTTGAAAACGTTTCACCTCTCGTCCAAAAGGCTTCCTCAGTTCTGTCTGACTAATAGGGAGTATCAGATATTTATCTTCTCCTGGATCAGAATCAGAATTCTGATGACCAGCTCATCTAAGGTGTCATTGAGGCATCATGTTGGTGTGGGTCACTGGAGGCTGGGTGTGAACGGCGAGTCATTAGGGTGATCAAAGGATTGCCCGTTAGGGTGATCAATGGCAATCTGACTCTCTCTGTCCTCCTGTGAGTCACCGAAAACAGCTGGGTCCTGGCGTACACCCAGCCGTCTGGGAAGAGTGTCCAAGACCGCCTTGTAGATGTTTGACAAATGATGTCTTAGACCCCCACCTCTGTTCAGTGATGGCCGTTCCAGGTTGACAAAAATGGCACACACAACGTAGTGTATGCAATTCAGTGCAGTGATGATTGCACAGATTCGTATATTGGGGAGACGAAACAACCGCTATACAGGCGCTTGGCCCGTATAGCGGTTGTTTCATCTCCCCAATATACGAATCCGTGCAATCATCACTGCACTGAATTGCATACACTACGTTGTCCTGTTTGTGTCTAGGTATTCTGTCCTTAGGGTGAACCAGTTTCTGCTTCAGGGTGTTACTGGGTCTGAAATGTACCGGAATGTTGTGTTTGTAGAAGATCCTCCTGAGTTTCTCGGATAGACCAGAAATGTAGGGAATGACAATGTTCTTGCGTTTGTTCCTGTTATCATCCTTGTCAGTTATGTTCCTTTTTATGCTCTTTAGGAAAGCCCAGTTGGGATAACCGCAATTCTGAAGTGCTTTCTTGATATGATTCTGCTCCTTCTCTTTTCCCTCTAATGTTGTAGGAATGTTCTGAGCCCTGTGTTGCAAGGTCCTAATGACCCCCAATTTATGTTCCAGTGGGTGGTGAGAGTCGAAAAGTAGGTACTGGTGACCCACACCAACATGATGCCTCAATGACACCTTAGATGAGCTGGTCATCAGAATTCTGATTCTGATTCTGATCCAGGAGAAGATAAATATCTGATACTCCCTATTAGTCAGACAGAACTGAGGAAGCCTTTTGGACGAGAGGTGAAGAATTTTCAAGAATTTTCAAGCAAGTCCAGTTGCCCATTTCTACCACTCACAGTTTACTATGACCTGGATGATTGAGAATCTTCACAGACATGTAAACACGGTTGTAACAAACCAGGTACTCACAGATTATGAACTCAAGGTTTTCATGAGCACAATGGAAAAAGACAATGTACAAAAGCCAGGCCAGGTCAATACTGAGAGATCCAAAACAGTAACGAGGGCTAGACAAATTGTGGTCAGGAAACAGGCAATAGTCCAAGAACCGGGAATCAGAAAAACACAGGCAATCTAAACACAAGGGCTAGGCAAATCGTAATCGGAAAACAGGAGAGGATCAAGAAACCGGGAAGCAAGAGAAATGAGCAAACAAAACACAAAGGCTAGGCAAAACGGGAAAAAAACGGAAGGCAAAAAGGGTCATACACAGGAATACAATCAGAATGATGCCGCTCAGTAGGCTCACGAAATGTAGATGCAATACTGTACGATGAACAAAACAAAGGGGTATAAATACAAACGGAAACAAAAAGGTACAGGTGATGGTAATTAGAACTCGGGGGAGCCACTCCTCGGAAGTGGCTCCGGATTGGCTGATGGAGTGCATGTGGTAGTGACTGGTGTGTGAGGCGGATTGTGGGAAGTGGAGTCCTGGGTGTTGGGTGAGCCCGGGAGTGTGACAGAATCGTTGAATGATATTCTGCACTGTAGAGGGTAAACTATCCAAATCCCTAAAGTTATCATGTCCATTGTAGTCCTCAGTCATCATATCAAAATTAAGTGTCCAGAGCCATCTTCCAAGTGTGTCTTTCAACTGTCCATATAGGTCTATCCTCCACAGGAGCAATGTGATCAGAAGTTCCATCAGGATGGATCAGACCGGTCCGAACAGCAGGAGAGGCCAGCATCACTGGTATCTCAGGATTGACAAATAACTCAGACAAACAGAAAGAAAACACAGGTTGTTAGTTATGCCCGTTGTCACCTAATGGTTGTACATTGTTGAGTGCAAGCATGGACTCCAGCAAAAACTAACTGACAACATAACTAAAAGGGAGAGCCAGAAGGTAACACACATGAGGGAGCCCTGGGACATAAAGCAGCCAGGCACTCCAAGATCAACAAACCCAAATGAACGTATAAGAGTGGGGGGGTAGCATCCATACATCCCAGTTTACCAAAACACACTGTGCCAAGAACCCTCCAGATCTACTCCTTTACCTAATAAAAAGCTCTTAATGAAAGGACTGACTAAAAAGATATGTTTTCAGCCTAGACTTAAACACTGAGACTGTCTGAGTTCTGAACGCTTTATTTATATTAACAAATGAAATGAAGTTGACCAAACAAAACATGAAATATATTTTGTTCATACTGTCTACAATGAAATACAAGTCAAAGTAAATTTAGAAATCACTGCTTTCTATTTTTTTTCCATACTGTCTCAATCTTTTCCTGATTTAGGGTTGTATATACACCAAACAGCCATAACATTAAAACCACTTACAGGTGAAATGAATAACATTGATTATCTCATTGCAATGGTACCTGTCAAGGGGTGGGATATACAGCAAGAGAATAGTCAGTTATTGAAATTGATGTGTTGGAAGCAGGAAAAAAAATGGGCAAGCATAAGGATCTGAGTGACTTTGTCAAAGGCCAAATTGTGATGGCTAAATGGCATTGTGATGACTAGGTCTGAGAATCTCCAAAATGGCACATCTTGTGGGGTGTTCCCAGTATGCAGTGGTTAGTACCTACCAAAAGTAGTCCAAGGAAGGACAACCAGTGAACCAGCGACAGGGTCACGGGTGTTGAAGGCTCATTGATTCACATGGGACACAAAGGCTAGCCCATATGGTCTAATCCCACAGAAGAGCTACTGTAGTACAAACTGCTGAAAAAGTTAATTCTGGCTAAAACAGAAAGGTGACACATCATCTTCAAGAACTGACTGTTCTCTTGCTGCCTAATATATCCCACCCCTTGACAGGTGCCATTGTAATGAGAGAATCAATGTTATTCACTTCACCTGTCAGTGGTGTTAATGTTATGGCTAATCAGTGTAATTCAGATGACAAAAAGCTCAAGAATATTATTCAGGTGGCTAGAAATTATTTTCATGGTAATTGAAAATAATTTCTAGACCTTTTGAAACCTTTTAATCAATCTGTCAGGGTCTTAATTTATTTAACATGTAATATCATGATTTTTTAAATGATTTTGTATTTCAGTTTGTAACAGATGATGAAAAATATCCACCAGAGAACCAGGCTCAGCTTAAACTCAGCGCTGTGGCCTACAAGTCTGTCAATCAGCGCTATCTGTATATCAATTTGCCTTCAGATGCCACAGCTTTTGAGGTAGACACGTACGCCGATATCTTAATCCACTTTAATTATCGTCAATATCTTCCACTGAAGACATTCAGTTACCAGGTAAAAGAATGTCAAATATCCAGACTTGTCCAGTAAAGAAAGTGAAGTATTTGGATTATTTTATGCATTTGCATGTTTGTTTAATTTTTTTTTCCAAAGGTCATTTCAAAGGGGAAAGTGATAAAATTTGCCACAGAACAGAAGATAACTGGCCAGGTCCAGAGCATCCAATTTAAGGTGACTTCAAACATGGTGCCATCTGCTCGCCTGGTGGTCTATTATATCCTTTCTGGAGAGGAGAGAGCTGAATTGGTTGCAGATTCTGTGTGGTTCGACGTCAAGGCCAAATGTGTCAACAATTTAGATGTAATATTATAGATTCCATATAATATCATTATCTTTGCTTACTTTATGAAGATGATTAAAAGATTATTATAAATTATATACTAGTGCATCTCAAAAAATTAGAATATTGTGAAAAAGTTCAATATTTTCCATCAGTTATTTAAGAAAGTGAAATTGTTATATATTATAGACTCATTACACATAAACTAAAATGTTTCAAGCATTTTTCTATTTTAATTTTAATCAGTATGGCATACAGTACAAAAAAAACCCCATCTCAAAATATTAGAATATTTCATTTCGAGTTTGAGTAAAACAGTATGAACACAGTGTATCTCTCGGTCTAGTTCAGTACACACAACCACAATCATGGGGAAGACTGCTGACTTGACTGTTGTCCAGAAGATGATCACTGATGCCCTCCACAAGGAGGGTAAGCCACAAAAGGTCATTGCTGAAAAGGGTGGCTGGAAAAGGTGCACAAGCAACAGGGATGGCCGCAGTCTTGAGAGGATTGTCAAGAAAAGTTGATTCAAGAACTTGGGAGAGCTTCACAAGGAGTGGACTGAGGCTGGTGTCAGTGTATCAAGACCCATCACGAACAGACATCTTCAAGAAAGGGGATACAACTTTCACATTCCTAATATCAAGCTACTCCTGAGCCAGAGACAATGTCAGAAGTGTCTTATCTGGGCTAAGGAGAGAAAGAAACGGACTGTTGCTCAGTGGTCCAAAGTCCTCTTTTCAGATGAAAGTACATTTTGCATTTAATTTGGAAATCACGGTTCTAGAGTCTGGAGGAAGAGTGGAGAGGCACAGAATCCAAGGTGTTTGAAGCCCAGTGTGAAGTTTCCACAGTCTGTGATGATTTGGGGTGCCATGTCATCTGCTGGTGTTGGTCCACTGTATTTTATCAAGTCCAAAGTCAACACAGCCATCTACCAGGAGATTTTAGAGCACTTCATGCTTCCATCTGCTGACGAACTCTTTGGAGATGCTGATTTCCTTTTCCAGCAGGACTTAGCACCTACCCACAGTGCCAAAACTACTACCAAATGGTTTGCTGACCATGATATTACTGTGTTTGATTGGCCAGCCAACTTGCCTGACCTGAACCCCATAGAGAATCTATGGGGTATTGTCAAGAGGAAGATGAGAAACACCCGACCCCAAAAATACAGATATGCTGAAGGCCACTATCAAAGCAACCTGGGCTTCAATAACACCTCAGCAGTGCCACAGACTGATCACCTCCATGCCACACCGCATTGATACAGTAATTCATGGTAAAGGAGCCCCAACCAAGTATTGAGTGTATAAATGAATATACTTTTCAGAAGTTGGACATTTCTGTATTGTAAATCCTTTTTTTGATTGATCTTAGGGAATATTCTAATAATTTGAGATACTGGATTTCTGATTTTCATGAGCTGTAAGCCATAATCATCAAAATTAAAACAAAAAAGGCTTTAAATATTTCACTTTACATGTAATGAATATAGAATATATCAAAGTTTACCTTTTTGAATTAAATTATGAAAAAAAGGAACTTTTTTCATGGTATTCTAATTTTTTGAGATGCACTAGTACAAACTGTAAACAACTTGGCAGTGTTATTTAGAATTGCTTGATTCTTGATAATTTTCCCTTCTGTTTCAGGTGAACCTGTCAGCTCAAGATAAGGACTACAAACCTAAAGACAAGCTGACACTATCAGTGAAGACTAAGAGCCTAAACGAAAAGTCACTGGTGGCGCTGTCAGCCATAGACACGGCCCTGTACAACCTCAGAACCAATGACAAAGACCCACTAAACAAGGTTAATATGTGTGCTTCCATTTACTGTATGTCCTTTTGTCAAAAGTAAGCTTTGATCATTTTAGCAAAAATAATTTTTTAGGGTCATGTGTATGCTTGTTATGGATGATGCTTCATGATGACAGTGAGAATGGTGATGTAGCATGTACTTATATTGTGCTGGTGTCATTTTTACAGGTACTGCAGCAATTTGAAAATAGTGACCTAGGATGTGGAGAAGGAGGAGGCCAAAATAACGCTGATGTCTTCAGCCGTGCTGGACTGACTTTTCTTACAAATGCAAATGTTGAGGCCTTCAATGCAGGTAAATATTCAATTTAAATTTAGGAAGCTAGATGTAGATTTAGATCCCCAATGAGTGCAACAGTCGCAACAGTGTTAAGGGAAAAAAACTCTCTGAGACATGAGGAAGAAACAATTAGAAAAACCAGACTCAAAAGGGAACCCATCTCCTGTGTGGTAGCAGACAGTGGGATTATTAAATTATTACACTACAATGGTGCTTGAAAGTTTGTGAACCCTTTAGAATTTTCTATATTTCTGCATATATATGATCTAAAACATCAGATTTTCACACAAAAGTCCTAAAAGTAGATAAAGAGAACCCAGTTAAACAAATGAGACAAAAATATTATACTTGGTCATTTATTGAGGAAAATGATCCAATATTACATATCTGTGAGTGGCAAAAGTACAACCCCGATTCCAAAAAAGTTGGGACAAAGTACAAATTGTAAACTAGACAGGGACACTCTAACGAGTGCAAACCCCGCCTTTTCCCTATTAAAATACATTGGGCGAAAATTTCGAAGTTCTGCCATGACCTTGACCTTTGACCTCCAAAATTTAATGGTTTCCTTCCTGGGTGATTGGCAACACATGTACAAAATTTGGTCCAAATCGATCCATTGGTTCTTGAGATATCTTGCAGACACACAGACAGACAGACAGACAGATACACACACACACAGACTGACGCAGGTGAAAATAATAACCCCTCCGACTACTGTCGGCGGGGTTAATAAAAACGGAATGCAATGATGTGGAAGTTTCAAAATTCCATATTTTATTCAGAATAGAACATAGATGACATATCAAATGTTTAAACTGAGAAAATGTATCATTTAAAGAGAAAAATTAGGTGATTTTAAATTTCATGACAACAACACATCTCAAAAAAGTTGGGACAAGGCCATGTTTACCACTGTGAGACATCCCCTTTTCTCTTTACAACAGTCTGTAAATGTCTGGGGACTGAGGAGACAAGTTGCTCAAGTTTAGGGATAGGAATGTTAACCCATTCTTGTCTAATGTAGGATTCTAGTTGCTCAACTGTCTTAGTTTTTTTTTTTTTGTCGTATATTCTGTTTTATGATGCGCCAAATGTTTTCTATGGGTGAAAGATCTGGACTGCAGGCTGGCCAGTTCAGTGCCCGGACCCTTCTTCTACGCAGCCATGATGCTGTAATTGATGCAGTATGTGGTTTGGCATTGTCATGTTGGAAAATGCAAGGTCTTCCCTGAAAGAGACATCATCTGGATGGGAGCATATGTTGCTCTAGAACCTGGATATACCTTTCAGCTTTGATGGTGTCTTTCCAGATGCGTAAGATGCCCATGCCACACGCACTAATGCAACCCCATACCATCAGAGATGCAGGCTTCTGAACTGAGCGCTGATAACAACTTGGGTCGTCCTTCTCCTCTTTAGTCCGAATAACACGGCATCCCTGATTTCCATAAAGAACTTCAAATTTTGATTCGTCTGACCACAGAACAGTTTTCCACTTTGCCACAGTCCATTTTAAATGAGCCTTGGCCCAGAGAAGACGTCTGCACTTCTGGATCATGTTTAGATACGGCTTCTTCTTTGAACTATCGAGTTTTAGCTGGCAACGGCGGATGGCACGGTGAATTGTGTTCACAGATAATGTTCTCTGGAAATATTCCTGAGCCCATTTTGTGATTTCCAATACAGAAGCATGCCTGTATGTGATGCAGTGCCGTCTAAGGGCCTGAAGATCATGAGCACCCAGTATGGTTTTCCGGCCTTGACCCTTACGCACAGAGATTCTTCCAGATTCTCGAATCTTTTGATGATATTATGCACTGTAGATGATGATATGTTCAAACTCTTTGCAATTTTGCCCTGTCGAACTCCTTTCTGATATTGCTCCACTATTTGTTGGCGCAGAATTAGGGGGATTGTTGATCCTCTTCCCATCTTTCTTTCTGAGAGCCGCTGCCACTCCAGGATGCTCTTTTTATACCCAGTCATGTTAATGACCTATTGCCAATTGACCTAGTGAGTTGCAATTTGGTCCTCCAGCTGTTCCTTTTTTGTAGCTTTAACTTTTCCAGCCTCTTATTGCCTCTGTCCCAACTTTTTTGAGATGTGTTGCTGTCATGAAATTTCAAATGAGCCAATATTTGGCATGAAATTTCAAAATGTCTCACTTTCGACATTTGATATGTTGTCTATGTTCTATTGTGAATACAATATCAGTTTTTGAGATTTGTAAATTATTGCATTCCATTTTTATTTACAATTTGTACTTTGTCCCAACTTTTTTGGAATCGGGGTTGTATGTGAATGTCTAGGATTAGCAGTTAATTTGAAGGTGAAATTAGAGTCAGGTGTTTTCAATCAATGGGATGACAATCAGGTGTGAGTGGGCACCCTGTTTTATTTAAAGAACAGGGATCTATCAAAGTCTGATCTTCACAACACATGTTTGTGGAATTGTATCATGGCATGAACAAAGGAGATTTCTGAGGACCTCAGAAAAAGCATTGTTGATGCTCATCAGGCTGAAAAAGGTTACAAAACTATCTCTAAAGAGTTTGGACTCAACCAATCCACAGACAGACACATTGTGTACAAATGGAGGAAATTCAAGACCATTGTTACCCTCCCCAGGAGTGGTCGACCAACAAAGATCACTACAAGAGCAAGGCGTGTAATAGTCGGTGAGGTCACAAAGGACCCCAGCGTAACTTCTAAGCAACTGAAGACCTCTCTCACACTGGCTAATGTTAATGTTCATGAGTCCACCATCAGGAGAACACTGAACAACAATGATGTGCATGGCAGGGTTGCAAGGAGAAAGCCACTGCTCTCCAAAAAGAACATTGATGCTCATCTGCAGTTTGCTAAAGATCATGTGGACAAGCCAGAAGGCTATTAGAAAAATGTTTTGTGGATGGATGAGACCAAAATAGAACTTCATTCTCATCTCATTATCTCTAGCCGCTTTATCCTTCTACAGGGTCGCAGGCAAGCTGGAGCCTATCCCAGCTGACTACGGGCGAAAGGCGGGGTACACCCTGGACAAATCGCCAGGTCATCACAGGGCTGACATGAATTCTGAATTATACCAGCAAATTCTAAAGGAAAATGACAGGACACCTGTCCATGAACTGAATCTCAAGAGAAGGTGGGTCATGCAGCAAGACAATGACCCTAAGCACACAAGTTATTCTACCAAAGAATGGTGAAAGAAAAATAAAGTCAATGTTTTGGAATGGCCAAGTCAAAGTCCTGACCTTAATCCAATCGAACTGTTGTGGAAGGAACTGAAGCGAGCAGTTCATGTGAGGAAACCCACCAACATCCTAGAGTTGAAGCTGTTCTATATGGAGGAATGGGCTAAAATTCCTCCAAGCCGGTGTGCAGAATGATCAACAGTTACTGGAAATGTTTAGTTGCAGTTATTGCTGCACAAGGGGATCACACCAGATACTGAAAGCAAAGGTTCACATATTTTTGCCACTCACAGATATGTAATATTGGATCATTTTCCTCACTGATCAAGTATAATATTTTCTCATTTGTTTAACTGGGTTCTCTTTATCTACTTTTAGGACTTGATGATGGTTTAGGTCATTTATGCAGAAATATAGAAAATTCTAAAGGGTTCACAAACTTTCAAGCACCACTGTACACAGGTGTAGAAGAGGAAGGGATGTACTAAGGGCTTTTCAGTATGAATCTAATGAGCAGACTGTGAATAACAGTTCTTGGATTAGAACTGGACAGTCTTTATGATTACAGCAGCAATTCTTAGACAGTACAAATCCACAGTATCCAGGTGAGATTATCCATTAATTAAAGGGTAAATCTTCACCATAAACTGATTTTATTTTATTTTTTTTAGCAAGTATCAGGATGAATAGGGCATTACTGGCATGTCCTGGCAACCATTTTAGGCCATTATAGCTGCTGTTTTGTTTAACAATGATTATCTGTAATTTTATTCATTCATTTTTCACTAAACACATTATCCTGGTCTGGGTCAAGGTCCCTGAAACATGGGTGTGATTTGATTAAAGTACAAGAGCAAACCGAGAAAGGAAATACTTTCTAGGATTGGTGTTTAGTAAAGGAGCTGTCTTTATTTTACAGATGAGACCTGCACAGCTGTGGTCAGACCCAAACGCTCCACGCTTTCAGTCATGGAGATGGAAGAATATGGTCAGCCTTTGTGTGTGCTCGGTTTGATTAAAACCCATCTCAGTAATTGTTAGCTCATGAAAGATTTATTTATTGAATGCCTTCTAACAGCAGCATTGGTTCTGTCTAATCAGCACAGGGGGGTGTCAGCAACTGAATACGCTTTGAGTTTTTACTTCAAAAGGTAAATGTAGACTTCCTCTGGGACTGTGTTGCTTGCTGTTGACAAGATAGTTAATAAGTTATAATGTTTTCTACCATTATACTCAAAGTTATTGTGACTCTGCAGAAGTACTGTGACACCCCACCTCACCCCCCTCCCAGGAATCAATAGTACATCTGCCAAATCTCATCACTAAAGCTGCTCTAAGAATGGATTTCAATGAATGAAACTCTTATGAGCACTGTGCACAGCACTGAATTTAATATATTTAATCAAAAATCATTTGCTGGGGTATTTTTCAGCCAATAAATACAATAAATACAAACCATGCTGTTAGGCTTTTGCCCGTAGTCAGCTGGGATAGGCTCCAGCTTGCCTGCGACCCTGTAGAACAGGATAAAGTGGCTAGAGATGATGAGATGAGATGCTGTTAGGGTTGCTGGAGGTGTGATGAATTAGGACCCAAAAGCAGAACATGCACACAGACAGTAATCCAAGAAGCGTAGTAGGTTTAATCCAGAAAGAGGCGTGGCAAAAATGTAAACAAACTTGATTAAGAAAACAATAATGGAAATAGTCCAGGTATAAAAAAAAATGTGAAATTTGACTTGAAAAAACGAGGCAGGCAAAGACATGAGAAAACACTTGGAGGAAAAAACATAAACTCTCGATGCAAAAAAAAACTGGCTAGAGTCTACATACGAGACGTTCTGGCACTGTCTGTGGCTGAGAACAGCATTTAAAAAGGCAGCAGTGGTAATCAGAAAGTGAATGCAGGTGAGCGCTCGGGGAAGCAGGCAGTATGGAATTCCCGTCCCAGATCCGGATCGGAGCTGATGTGGAAGATCCACAAACTCAGGAGCGGATGTCCGGGGCAGAGCGTGACAGTACTTCAATGAGCGCCTCCAGGCACTTTAGGAAGATCGTCAGGGTGTTGCCAGTGGAAGTTAGTGATGAGGGTTGGGTCCAAGATGAACCTGGTGGGGACCCAACTTCTCTCCTCAGGACCGTAACCTTCCCAGTCCACCAGGTACCGAAGTCCTCTGCCTCGCCGCCGCACCTTCAGCAGCTTTTTGATGATGTAGGCTTTGCTGCCATCTATGAGCCTAGGAGGAGGAGGGGGTTTGGAGGGTAGGGACAAAGAACTGGAGACCAGAGGTTTCAACTATGATACGTGGAACGTGGGGTGAATGCATTGCATGGTGAGTGGTAATGCCAGTTTGATGGAACGTGGATTCCTTACTGATGAGGAAGGGTCCTACGTATCTGGGAGCCAGCTTGTGGGAGATGGTTCTGAGAGGCAGATGGCGCGTGGAGAGCATGACTCGTTGCCCCACCTGGTAGATGGGTGCCTTAGAGTGGCGTTTGTCAGCCTGCCTCTTGGATGCTAGGGTGGAGCGTAGGAGTCTTCTCCGGGCCAACGCCCACGTCCTCCTGCAGCAGTGTATGAAGGTCTGGGCTGAGGGTACACCAACCTCCTCCTCTTGGTTGGGGAAGAGTGGTGGTTGGTAGCCTAGGGAGCACTGGAAGGGTGAGAGACCTGTGGCAGATGAAGGCAGAGTATTGTGAGCATATTCAACCCAAGGTAGGTACTTACTCCAAGAACCGGCATCCCTGGACACTATGCACCTGAGTGCCACTTCCGAGTCTTGATTTGCCCGTTCTGCCTGGCTGTTGTTTTGAAGGTGGAAACCTGATGAGACTACAGTAGGCCCCAATGAGTTTGCAGAAGGCCCTCCAGAACTGCGCATTGAATTGAGGACCCTGGTCGGAGATGATGTCAGAGGAGAGTCCGTGTATGCGGAAGATGTGGAGGATGAGTAGTTTGGCAGTTTCTTTAGCTGTGTGAAGCTTCGGCAGGGGGATGAAGTGGACTGACTTAGAGAAATGGTCAATGACTGTGAGAATGCGTGTGTTGCCACCTGAGTGGGGGAGTCCTGTGACGAAGTCCAGGGCGATGTGTGACCAGGGTCAACGAGGAGTCGGGAGGGGTCTCAGCAAGCCAGAAGGGGGTCAATTGGCTGTCTTGTTCCGGGCACATGTGTCGCAGACTGCCACAAACTCCTGGACATCTTCCTTGATCGATGGCCACCAGAAGCATTTATTGAATGAGTGCCAGGGTTCAAGCAGCTCCCGGGTGACAAGCCAACTTGGAGCCATGACCCCACTGCAGCACCTGGGTTCGCACAGAACAGGGAACAGATGGTTATGTGGTATATTGCTAGAGTTACCAGCCCCGGGGTCCTGCTCCAGGGCCTTCTGCACTAACGTCTTTACCTCAAGTAGGGCGGCCCCCACCAGACAGCATGGTGGGAGGATGGTTTTGGGCATTCTAGACTCCTCCTGGTGGGAAGAGAATATCCTGGACAGGGTGTCAGGTTTGCCATTCTTGGAGCCTGGGCGGTAGGAGAGCGTAGGAGAGCGTGAACCAGAATCGGGAGAAGAACAGAGACCATTGGGCTTGACATGAGTTGAGATGTTTGGCGGACTTGAGGTATTCTAGATTTTTGTTGTCAGTCCAGACAATGAAGGGGAGATCTGACCCCTTGAGCCAGTGTCTCCACTCCTCCAAGGCCAACTTGATGGCCAACAGCTCTCTGTCGCCAATGTCATAGTTCTGCTCAGCAGGGGACAGCTGGCGAGAGAAGAAGGAGCAGGGGTGGACCTTGTGATCATTGGCCCTCTGGGAGAGAAAAGCTCTGACCCTGGACTCGGAAGCGTCAACCTCCACAATGAACTGCTTGGCTGGGTCGGGTATGGTGAGGATGGGTGCTGTGCTGAATTTGCGTTTGAGCATGGAGAAGGCTTTCTCTGCTTCCTCCCCCCCACTTGAATGGGCTCTTGATTGAGGTCAATGCCGTGAGGGGTCCGGCCATCGTGCTGAAGTCACGGATGAAGTGCCTGTAGAAATTGGCGAACCCCAGGAAATGCTGGAGCTCCCGCTGCGAGGATGGGGTGGGCCAGTCAGCAACTGCCTCAAGCTTGAGGGGGTCCATCTGGATCCTTGCTGGGGAGATGATGAACCCCAGAAATGAGACGGAGCTCTGATGGAGCTCACTTTTTTCCGCCTTGACAAACAGCTTATTCTCTAGCAGGCACTGGAGGACCTGCTGGACGTGACCCCGATGTTCCTCCAGGGAGCGGGAGAAGATCAGGATGTTATCCAGGTACACAAAAACGAAGATGTTAAGATAGTCCCTTAAGACGTCGTTCACGAGTGCCTGGAAGACTGTGGGAGCGTTGGTCAGGCCAAAGGGGACTATGAGGTACTCATAGTGAGCCGTGGTGGCGTTAAAGGCTGTCTTCCACTCGTCTCCCTCCCTGATCCTGACGAGATGGTAGGCATTACGTAGATCCAGCTTGGTAAATACTTTGGCTCCCTGGAGTAGTTCAAAGGCTGTGGTCATGAGCGGTAGTGGGTAGCAGTTCTTGACCGTGATGGCATTGAGAACTTGATAATCAATGCAGGGGCAGAGCAACTTGTCTTTTTTCTCCACGAAGAAGAATCCCGCCCCTGCTGGGGAGGAGGAAGGGCGGATGATCCCAGCTGCCAAGGACTCGGAAATGTACTCCTCCATGGCTTGCCTTTCGACGGGAGAGAGAGAGTAGAGTTGTCCTTTTGGTGGCGCCGTCCCAGGCAGGAGGTAGATTCGACAGTCATAGGGTCTGTGAGGAGGGAGGGACACTACTCGGGTCTTACTGAAGACAAGCTTTAGATCCAGGTATTCCGGAGGCATGTGAGAGAGGTTGGGAAACTTGCTGGCTGAAGGCTGCGGTGGCTTGGCGGGAGGCAGAGTGGAGTGCAGGCAGGAAGCTAGGCAGGACTAGCTCCAGCCTAAGATGGTGTTGTCGGCCCAGTTTAGGTGGGGGTTGTGCTGCATTAACCAAAGTAATCCTAGAACGATGGGTACATGGGGGTCGTTCATGATGTGAAGTTGGATGGTTTCAGAATGATTACTGGAAATCCTCAGGGTGAATGAGGTGGTGAGGTGGGTGATGGTGGTCAAGCCGGTGCCATTGAGTGTCAGGACGGTGAGAGGAACGTCGAGAGCGAGTAGTGGGATTCCCAGATGCTTGGCAGTGGAGGAGCAGATCGGTTTCCTGTCCGCCCCTGAGTCAACGAGGGCCTGGAGGTGGTGATGCTAGTTGTCAAGGATGGTGACGACGGCAGGGACTAACGGTCGATCAGCAGGGTCCTGGTTTTGAGTGTTGCCCACCAGGGGCCCTCGATTCACGGGCAGGCTTGTCCTTTGAATCGCCAGGCTCGACAGATGTGTCCCAGCTGACTGCAGTAGAAGCAGGCCCCTGTGCTCCGCAGGCGCTGTCGTTCTTCAGCTGACACCCAAACCCGGTCTACCTGCATGGGTTCGATGGATGAGGCGGAAGATGGAGAGGAGGTGAAGCTGGGGCAAGTCTTCTCTCTCCACCATTGCTGGATACGGGTGTCGATATGGTTGGTGAGGTCCATGAGTCTGGAGAAGTCCAACGGCAGTTCCCACGATACCAGCTCGTCCTTAATGGCATCGGACAAGCCGTGCAGGAATGTGGTGACCTGGGCACTCTTGTTCCAACCGCACGATGCCACCAATGTCCGGAACTCGATGGCGTAGTCTGAGGTAGACCGGGACCCCTGCCGCAGCTCCATGAGTTCTCTAGCTGCTTCCCAGCTGGACAGAGAGCACTCAAAAGTTCACTTCATCTCCAAAGAAATCTTTGAAGTTGGAGTAGAAATGTGCATTGGCGTCCCAGACCGCTGTTCCCCACTCCCTTGCCTTGCCGGTGAGGAGCATGATTGTATATGCTACCCGGGAGCGTTCTGTGGGGAAGGCCAGAGGTTGCAGCTCTAGGATTAATGGGCATTGAGACAAGAATGCTCTGCAAGTACCTGGTTCTCCATTGTAGGGTTGACCTGCTTGGAGTCTCGGCTCGCGGAGAAAGGCGGTGGCAGGAGCTGGAGTCAGAGACAGCTGGGGAGGGGTAGGCATCGCTTGATAACGCTGCATCTGCGTGGTGAGGAGGTTGAGTGAGTCAGACAGGGTGGCGAGGGTCTGATTGACTTGTCGTAGGTCTTGTTGATGGGTCCCGAGGAGATTCCTTTGTTGTTGGATGGCCGTTCTCAGATGGGTGAATTCTGCTGGATCCATGTTGGCCAGAACGTACTGTTAAAAGCAGAACACGCACACAGACAGTAATCCAAGAAGCGTAGTAGGTTTTATCCAGAAAGAGGTGTGGCAAAAATGTAAACAAACTTGATTAAGAAAACAATAATGGAAATAGTCCAGGTATAAAAAAAAAGTGAAACTTGACTTGAAAAAATGAGGCAGGCAAAGACATGAGAAAACACTTGGAGGAAAAAAACTCTCGAGGCAAAAAAATGGCTAGTCTCTACATACGAGATGTTCTGGCACTGTCTGTGGCTGAGAACGGTGTTTAAAAAGGCAGTGGTGGTAATCAGGAAGTGAATGTAGGTGAGCGCTCGCTGAACGGGGAAGTAGGCAGGATGGAATTCCCGTCCGGGATCTGGATCGGAGCTGACGTGGAAGATCCGCAAACTCAGGAGTGGATGTCCGGGGCGGAGCGTGACACATGCTGCCTGAAGGGACTGAACACCATCCTGGATCTTGACACCTGCCTAGCTGCAACCAAGAAATTTTTGACTCTATACAAACAGTGCAAGAGAGCTTTCTTTGAACACTGTAACTTTTCTGAAAAGCATTGGATAGAAAATAAGGATCTAGTCCTTCCTCGATATCCAGGTATTCTTTGTTTGCTTGGCATAATGAAAAACTTGAGTTTTATGGAAATGTGGCATTCTGTAAAGTTAAGCTGTAAAATTTGTTCTACAGTCAAGAAGTAAATGTCATGTCTGTTTAAAAAAAAAAACCTTGATGCACACTTATCCGTTGATAAATTATAAACGGATAAATTTATGTAATTGAACATCAGAATAAACACAGCAAACAGGAGACCAGGATTCAGAGCTAGCAGGCCTGGAGAGTCAGATTTACTAAAATATATCTTTGCTTTATTACATTGAGATGATTCATCAGAGTTGAACTTTGACATACGCTTGACTGATGTCCAGACAGAGCACTCCAATCTCTTTCTTCATGAAAGATTGGAGGAATATGGTGAGTTTTTCTGCTAGTGTCTATAATGTTTGAGTCATGTTAGAGATTTTGTAGATTTATTTTAAAAAAATAATTAACCATTTCTTCTGTAGCTAAGAAATATGATAATTATGAATCATGCTGCTTGCTGGGAATTAACAGTAGTCAGACTCAGGAGACCTGCTGGGATCGGAGCAATAAATTACAAACCAATGATGAACTGTGTAAGATAGCGTTCCATGAATGCTGCCTCTTTGCTGAAAATCATCAGACAGAAAATGAGAGTATGGTCACGCTTGCTCATTCAGGTATTCTATGTTTGCTTGGCATAAAAAAAGCATTTAATTGTATGGAAATGTGACATACTATAGAGTTATACTTTAAAGGAACAGTCCACCGTACTTCCATAATGAAATATGCTCTTATCTGAATTGAGACGAGCTGCTCCGTACCTGTCCGAGCTTTGCGCGACCTCCCAGTCAGTCAGACACAGTCAGACGCGCTGTCACTCCTGTTAGCAATGTAGCTAGGCTCAGTATGGCCAATGGTATTTTTTGGGGCTGTAGTTAGATGCAACCAAACTCTTCCGCGTTTTTCCTGTTTACATAGGTTTATATGACCAGTGATATGAAATAAGTTCAGTTAAAAAAATTGAAACGTAGCGATTTTCTATGCTATGGAAAGTCCGCACTATAATGACAGGCGTACTAACACCTTCTGCGCGCTTCGGCAGCGCATTGATACGGAGCTCAGATATCAATGCGCTGCCGAAGCGCGCAGAAGGTGTTAGTACACCTGTCATTATAGTGCGGACTTTCCATAGCATAGAAAATCGCTACGTTTCAATTTGTGTAACTGAACTTGTTTCATGTCACTGGTCATATAAACTTATGTAAACAGGAAAAACGCGGAAGAGTTTGGTTGCATCTAACTACAGCCCCAAAAAATACCATTGGCCATACTGAGCCTAGCTACATTGCTAACAGGAGTGACAGCGCGTCTGACTGCGTCTGACTGACTGGGAGGTCGTGCAAAGCTTGGACAGGTACGGAGCAGTTCGTCTCAATTCAGATAAGAGCATATTTCATTATGGAAGTACGGTGGACTGTTCCTTTAAGATTTGCTCTGAAGTCAAGTAGTAAATGGAATATCTGGCCCATAAAAACATGAATTCAGATGCATACATCCATTGGTAAATTAGTAAATAAACTTAAGCAAAAATTCAGCAAAGAGCAGTCCAGAACTGTAACATGCTGTCAGTTTTAAAGCACAAGTTCAATTATTAGTAGTAAAATGACCATTTTTACTTCTCAGAATTTGAATTCAAGGTATCTTTTATTCAGTTTTAACTTTAAAATTAATATTTTTTTCTAATAGCAACTGTATTTTTACTAGTAAAATCCAAGTTTTCTATGGCAAGCCTTTTTAGCTTTTAATCATGGCTTTTTTGATATCAGGAATTCTATTTCCACATGTGGACATTTTATATCCACGAGTAAAAATTCAATTCTTGATATCAAAATTAAAAGTACTACAAGTAAGAATTTCATTTTCACTAGTGGGAATTAAATTTTAACTGCAAATGATTTTTTTTTTCAAATTATAGGGTAAAATTATATTTTTACTAATCAGAATTGAATTCACACATGCACAAATTACATTTCTTGATATCAAGAACGGGCGGCACGGTGGTGTAGTGGTTAGCGCTGTCGCCTCACAGCAAGAAGGTCCGGGTTCGAGCCCCGTGGCCGGCGAGGGCCTTTCTGTGCGGAGTTTGCATGTTCTCCCCATGTCCGCGTGGGTTTCCTCCGGGTGCTCCGGTTTCCCCCGCAGTCCAAAGACATGCAGGTTAGGTTAACTGGTGACTCTAAATTGACCGTAGGTGTGAATGTGAGTGTGAATGGTTGTCTGTGTCTATGTGTCAGCCCTGTGATGACCTGGCGACTTGTCCAGGGTGTACCCCACCTTTCGCCCGTAGTCAGCTGGGATAGGCTCCAGCTTGCCTGCAACCCTGTAGGACAGGATAAAGCGGCTACAGATAATGAGATGAGATGAGATATCAAGAACTTATTTTTACAAGTGGAATTGCATTTTCAATATCTAGAGTGGAATTTTTTACAAGTGAAAATTAAATTATGACTAGCATTCTTACTAGTATATAGCATTTTCTCTGCAAAGAGTTTACTTATGTTCTAATGTTAATAAGCTTGCTTTACATTAAATTTGCTTTCTTCCATTTTCAAAAGAGAGTCAAGTTTACATGTTAACGTGTTAACACTCAAGCATTTTAAATTGTTTTCAAAATTGTAAAAAAAAAAAGTTTTGCAACTGCTTAAAAGAAAGTGCTTCAAATTTGTCCAGGGTGATGTGTACAAGCCCATACTGTTTTAGATTTAAAGTGCAGTGTTAAAAGACGTTTTGGCAATGGTGGACTTAGTTCTTGTGCAAATTATGAGGCAAGTCGGAATAATTGAAAGAAATTTCTAGTAAGGCAGCAATGGAGGTCTATGCAATGCTGATATTATTAGATCTCTCATTGCTAATCTATGTTGTCTTGAACACTATTTGAGCCTAGAAAAGCTCAATGAATTGTTTGAGAATCTGACTGCATTTCAGTTTTCCATAAGTGCTAATGTGTCCACTGCTCATTGTAATTCCATTGTAATGTGTCACTGCTCATAAACTCATTGTAATAGCTCTTGAAGAGCCAAGACTCAAAACATAAGTGAGTGATCATAAATTTGTGGAAGTATCCCAACATTAAAAGTACAAACAATAATCATGATTTCATCTTCTCCCTTGTCAATTTATTAGAACATTTTTTTTTTAACTTGATGCAGACTTGGCAACTATATTTTTGGAGATACACTCACAGCATTCATAATGGGCCACTATTAGCTAGATTTAGACACTTACCCTAACATAGACACTTTACTCATTTATTTAAATAAATTACAAGTGGAAATAACATTTTACTAGTTGGAAAAAATATTTTCATATGTAAAAAAAAAGTCAGAAATGTTGGCTGCAGATGGATGTAATGGCTACAAACATGTTTATTTATAAAACAACAAGCAGACATACAGATCAGAAAGATCAGCTAGGCAAGGACAGAGTCAGGAAACAGGCAAAGTTCATTCAAGGCACAAACAGAACAATAGAGGATTAAAAAATAGAGGCAGAAAGTCCAAACAAAAGGCAGAGTCCAATAAACAAAACCGGCATAAACACAGTGCCACAAGGTTTAGTATTCACAGACATAGGGTACTGCACATGTATTTTGCAAAGTCCTTGAGTTATTGGTGTCCTTATATGCGTGTGCTGATTGCACTATATTCAGGATAGGTGCATTTGATAATCAGCTTGTTGCCCAGGCTGCCACAGCGTGCCCAGCAAAAATGCACATGGACACAAGCAACAGCAAAATCAAAATGAAATCTTTTCACCTTTTATCTTTTTTGAAAATCAAAAATGAACTTTTCATTAGTGGAAATATAACTAGTGGAATTTGAATTCCTGATCTCAATAAAGCCATGATTAAAAAAAAGAAGAAGAAGAAGCTAAAATGGCTTGCTATATGTTATACTATTAAAAGTTAAAATTGCTTGTCAAAAGATATCACACAAATTTACTACAATCTAACTTTGCTTTGATCAGGGCTCCAAGTTGACACCCCTTCTGCTGTCCGGAAAAAGCGCTCTGTTCTCCTTCTGAGTGAAAAGTTTGAGGAAAATGGTGGGTTTGTGCTGGTATCTATAATATTAGAGCCATCTTAATTAGATTTTGTAGATATTCTGAACAAAAATAAATTATTTCTTCTCTGCAGCTAAGAAATATCAAAAATTTAAACCATGTTGTCTGGCGGGAACTGATAGTAGCCCAACTCTGGAGACCTGCCTGGATCGTGCCCGGAAATTACCTACCGATCACATAAATTGTAAGAGAGCATTCCGTGAATGTTGCGTCTTTGCTGAAACACTTCGGGCAGAAAGTGATGGTGTCAGCCTCGCTCGTTCAGGTATTCTTTGGTTGCTTGGAACCATGAAAAACTTTTGTATGGAAAAAAAATCAGTTTTATGCAAATGTGAAATACCATAAAGTTAACCTATAAGATTTGTTAAAAATGAATATCAGGACTATCAGGAAATGAATGTCATGTTCCATTTGAATGCAGAAATAGATTTTCTGCTGGATGTGAAGGTAGAGCAGGTCCGCAGCTACTTCCCAGAGAGCTGGTTGTGGGAGGAACATGAAACTGAGAGGTGGGAACATTTATGGCATTAACATTCAAATATTAACATGTAAAATGTACTTAAATTTTACACTGAAATTTAAACTGGGATCAAACACCTTGTAGGTCTGGACTGGTCACTAAAGTTCTTCCTGATTCTCTGACTACATGGGAGGTCAGAGCTGTTGGGGTGTTCAACAATGGTGAGATAAGGCAACCACTTTATATTAGCACCATAAATGAGAGAATACCACTGCCAGAAAAATTCAAATAAATAAGGACACGAGAGACAAGTGAATTTACAATCCTCAGATGAAACACAGTTTGCTCTTCCATATAAGAAGTTTATTTTTGATGCTGTGTGTTGATGTATCTCATCTTTTGCACCATAAAACAGGAATATGTGTCGCAGATCCCCTGCAAGTGTCAGTTCAGCAGGCAGTGAGTGTAGACGTGCCTCTGCCTTACTCTATAGTGCGTGGGGAGCAGATTGAGATCAAAGGCTCAGTCTACAATGAATATGATAGAGATACAACAGTAAGATTTCTATCTCCTTTATTACTACCTTTTTATTTGTGCTTGGGGTGATTGGGACTATCTTTCGGTCATAAACAGGTACAGTATTAACATGGAAATACCCATCTCTGGGTCTGTCTCTCTTTCTCTCTCTTTCTCTCAATGATCAGTACAGTGTAACTTTGTCGGCATCAGAGGGTGTGTGTGTGTTTCGTGGAACTCTTCTGACAGATGATGGTTACCAACAATTAAACGAAGGCAGGATTGAGGGCCATTCTGTGGCACTTGTCCGGTTCGTCATCATGGCAGTAGAAGTGGGCAGTCATAAACTCAGCTTCACTCTTAAAACCAGGTGGGGAAGCGAGACAGTGGTCAAGACACTGAGAATAGTGGTAAGCGTGCACGAAACATTTGTCAAGTCAAAAGAATTTTAAATGGCCATCAGGTCTCAACATCCATTTCCACTATTTTCAGAAATACCTAAGCTGCTGGTATAACTCTTCTTCCTCCTATATTGTATGTGTAGATGGACACACACACTACAATGCAATATTTTGACATATGCTTTGATTTTTTTTTAATAGCCAGAGGGCATTAGGAAAGAACTTTTCATTGGACGCAGAATTGATCCACATGGCATCTATGGTAAGAGCTTTTATATGAATTCAGTTTTGTTCTGGAAAGCTGTAACTTGTACATATGAAGTAGGCTACCTACAAAAATAAATAAAAATTAAAAACAAAAAACATTGCTGTTTTACATCAGGCATACCTGTGACACGTATTGAGCTCAGAAACTCTCTACCTCCAAAGGTTGTGCCCAAGTCCTCTGTGGAACGTCTGCTAACAGTAAACGGTGAATTGTCTCAGAAATAAAATCAATGGTGTCAAGCTTAGTAGTTTCTTGGAAATTTCAAAGAATAAGTCTCAGTTTTGCCATTACTCCCAAGCCAAAGAAATTCAACTATCCTATCTTTTCTCTGTCCAGGTGAGGTCCTGGGAGAGTTGCTGTCCATCATTATAAACCCAAAAGGGATCATACAGTTGACTAGCCTGCCCAGAGGCTCCGGAGAGGTGGAGCTTATAGGTCTTCTTCCCATCTTCTATGTGTATGATTATATTGAGCAGTCTGAGCAGTGGGGAAAGATAAAGGAATTTGGAAACACCATTCTTCTAAAGAGAAAGCTAAAACAAGGTAAGTCATGTTTTACACTAGACCAGATGTTAAAGGAAATAAAACCTTCATGTCTGACATACTAGTTTATGTTGAAGGTGCCTCGCGTGTATGCAGGGCTGTTCAGAGACCTTTTAAGGGATATGATTTAAAAAGGGGCACATAGAACAAGATGTTATGACACCAGCTACAGCATAACTGATACATTTGTATTTTTGTTTAGTTTCTAGAAGTTATTTTGCTTAAATGCAGAAATATATGGACCAAAAAAAGCTGACAGATATTGCAATAACAATTTTATAGAATGCATTTGATCACTGAACACATGTTGTCCAAACTAGTAAAATGATCAGTGAACTAACTAACCTAAAATGTGACCTTCAGAATCAGACAAAATCCGAAAAAGTTGGGACAGTATAGAAAATGTAAATAATAAAAAAAAAAAGAAATCTGTGATTTCTAAATTTGACTTGTATTTCCTTGCAGACAGTATGAACCCAAGATATTTCATGTTGTGTTGGGTCAACTTCATTTCATTTATTAACATACACCCATTCCAAGGTTTCAGGCCTGCAACACATTCCAAAAAAAAAGTTGGGGGGGGGCAATTTAGGGCCTGAGGTAAAATGAGGTAAAACAATTAAATAATGGTGTGATTTGAAACAGGCAGAGGTGGAAAGAGTACTAAAATATTATACTCAAGTACAAGTACTGTTACTCTGATGAAATTTTACTTAAGTACAAGTAAAGTTACCAGACAAAAAATCTACTCAAGTAAAAGTAAAAAGTAGATCATTTAAAATGTACTTTGAGTAAAAGTAAAACGTTACTTTTAACAATGGGTGTTTTCTGCCTCCATTGTGTTGTGCAAAAATGAAAAAGAAGAGGAAACAAGGATATATGTACATCTCAACCCAGATGTTTTATTTAAAGGAAGTGTATCAAATTGAATGCTTAGGATAATGCTGCATTAAAACTGAGACAAACAAAAAAGGTCAATACACACAGTCATGTCGTTTACATCGCCCTGACCACACACAAAGCATTGTACACGAAATATGAAAGTGAAATGTTGCACCGAAATCTCGTAGCTTGCCTGTGTGCACTGTGTGTTATTGAACAATTCAATTCAAACATTATTTGTTTTGCTTAGTATTCCTTTCTGGCCTGTTGGATGTAGAATGGTAGGAGGACTGATCACGTCAGGTTGGCGAGCTAACTTGCTTGCATGATTAGCCAACTGAATAACAGACTAGTTACCGTTATGTTACAGTACCAACAGGTTGCTACTTCAACATTAGCAATGCTATCCACTATTTTTGGAATATAACCAGCCTATTGTCGGTTTTACTATGGAAAGGAAACATTATGATCAGGGGCGCAGATACGTTTTTTGAACTGGGGGGGACAAAAAACTGGGGGGGACAAAAAACTGGGGGGGACAAAGCTGCCAGCAAACCAACCCCAACCCCGTTATGCCTGTCAAACTTGTTGTGGGTAACCATAGCAACCAAGCTCGAGCTCGAAACCTGTGCAGTCTGTGCAGCTCAACCAACCGAATATCAGTCTTTGTTTTGTTTTATGTGAGTTGTTGCAACTATGTATACACTGCTGTGTACCTCAATAAACCGAATGGTAATTAGTCTTTTGATTTTTCCGTGAGGTTTGCCTTATGCAAAGAAAGACAGCATAGATGTTTTTTCCTCCCTATAAGTGGGGGGGACCGAACGAGGTGAATTTAAATCTGGGTGGGACGAATCCCACCCGTCCCACCCTCTATCTCCGCCCGTGATTATGATGCCAATGACAATACTTACCTCAACATGTTTGCGCAGATTAGACGTCGAATTTTTGTATGCCGCAATGGTTGTCTTCTTGGGCACACAATCTGCATTGCATAATGAAACTGTCACCCCTTTTCTCTACGAAGCTGAAGTGATCACGTATGTAGGGCCAGGGGTGCACTTCATTACTGGAAGAAATTGCGTTTTCTGCAGGGTCGTCCACCACAGGTTCCTCGGTCTCCTCCATGTCCGCAGGAGCGCTTTATCAACACCCGTGGCCCAGGGGCTAGGCCCCTCATAGGCTACCTGTCAACCCTACCCTTACCGTTGGCCAGGAAAACACACTTATTTTATTTGCAATACGTGTCAAGCATTTATAGTGTAAGCGCGTAATTAGCCTAGAAGCCTATGATAGGTTAGGTTTGGCTCAGCGTAGCTGCGCAAGGCCCACGCTCACATCGCTCAACACATCCGACCACAGAGGGAGAGAAGAACGCGCGCATTATCATTACAGAGCCAGTTCTGATTATTACCACGGACAGGACAGTGATACTGCATAACTTTCACGCAGGGGCATGGCCAGAGATAACCACACAAGCGCGCGTGCGCTAATCTAGACCTATGTGTTGTAAACATAAAACACACACACCTACAGACAAGTCCTTTTAAAAAATAAAATACATAAAAATAGCTCGGCGGCATGAAAACAAACATTCACTGCAAGACAAGGTGCCCTAGAATCGCCATCAGTTTTTAAATATCTATATGGACTTTGTTGTCAGGATTGAACAGCATGAGATATCAAAACTGTACCCAGATACAGGCTTCAAGTTCAGATATTGCATTCCAAATGAGGTATCCACAAGAGAAATGTGTACGAAAGCACGAGCATCAGGAGAGGGTTGCATAACAGAGATTCTATACGCAGATGATCAGGCCATACTCGCTGGATCCATCGAGGAGCTTTAGAATATTCTTCAGTTGTATGATAAGACCTACACCCACTTTGGTTTACAAATATCATATGTCAAAACAGAAACAATGGCTTTTAACGTCAATGAGGATATCAAATATTAACCAAGTATCATTTCCCTTGGCGGCACTAATATTAAAAACGTCCGCACCTTTAAATATCTTGGTTATAATGTCAGCAACTGTGATGAATCCTCACACTTCCTGCATGCTAGGATAAGTGCTGCATTCATGAAATGGAATGAATGTTGTAACCGACCACCGAATACTACTAAAAACCCGTATAAAGTTCCTAGTGGCATGCGTTCGATCTCATCTCCTGTACAGCACACAGGCATGGCAACTATCATCCAGTGAAATTCACAAAATTGAGGTAGTGTGGCACGGCTTCCTAAGGAAAATGATTAAAGGTGGATATAAACGAAAGAATGCCCCTGACCAAAAGAACACTACAAATGAAGATATAGACTGGAGCTACAAGATGTCCAATGCTGATCTCCGGAAACTGACAGGAACCCAGGATATAAAACTATCCTGCTACGTACAACAACTAAAATATATTGCTCACGTTTGCCGGATGGGCAATAACCAAGTGCAAAAGCAGCTCCTGTTTGACAAAAATGGTTACAAATGGACGAAATGGGAAAATCTGCTGGGCATAGACACCCAACAGATAAGACGTATGATGATGAACAAATCAAACTTTGAGCAACTGCTGCAACTGCTACAGCAGAAGCACCCCTAGAGAGTTTAACTTTTGACAGGGGAACATGATGATGATGATGATGAAGGTACTTGGCTCGGTGGCCACATGAAACGTAAACAACATGGACAGCGGCCAAACTCATAACTCTACAGACCGAAATACACGAAACCGAGTCCTACTAGGGTCTATTTTACCAATCTACGTTCAAGCATCATGCAAGTCTTCCTTCTCCTTGAATAAGACCGTGCATTCAACTGCCTTTTTGACATGACTGCATCAAAATACCACTCAACAATATTTCACACACTCCATCAAGAAAAAAGTTAAACATGATGAACACGGGCATACTGTTTTGAGCATACGATTTTTTAAAAAGAAACTAGCTACATCAAAGTCCTTCAATAAACCCATCCTTTAGCGCAAATGAGCTTAACCTAGTTCAAAGCATGATGCTAGCAGTAGCTGCATAAGGCAAAATCATGTGGGCCTTTCATCAACAACAAGCCACGGCGGGCAAACATTAATAATCAAGCGTCCTTACCTTAAAACGTTGTCTTGACCACAGAACTTCTCAAGTATTTCACTTAAATCCACACGGGTTAACAACACACCCAACACAGCTAGCGAGAAATGTGGATCTGCGCTAGCTTTGTATTGCTATTCCCCTCAGTATGCTTACACTGTCTGCTGCCCGAACTGTGAACATTATAGGCTACAATCTTTTCATCAATTTCTTCAGTAGATGCCATTTTAGACATTTTATTATCTCATCTCATCTCATTATCTCTAGCCGCTTTATCCTTCTACAGGGTCGCAGGCAAGCTGGAGCCTATCCCAGCTGACTACGGGCGAAAGGCGGGGTACACCCTGGACAAGTCGCCAGGTCATCACAGGGCTGACACAGACACAGACAACCATTCACACTCACATTCACACCTACGGTCAATTTAGAGTCACCAGTTAACCTAACCTGCATGTCTTTGGACTGTGGGGGAAACCGGAGCACCCGGAGGAAACCCACGCAGACACGGGGAGAACATGCAAACTCCACACAGAAAGGCCCTCGTCGACCCCGGGGCTCGAACCCAGGACCTTCTTGCTGTGAGGCGACAGCGCTAACCACTACACCACCGTGCCGCCCCACATTTTATTATCCCCATCGAAATATGCTATTATACTAACAGGATTATAACTCGAATCACACGACACGTATTCAAATCACAACTGATTTATTTTACTGTTGGACAGATCATAGCATGCACATAGCCTAGCTGCTGGTAGGCTGATAACTGATAAGTAGCTGATATTCTGAACAGATTGGTGATCCTTACCTTAAAAAAGTCTGTGACTTTAGGCAACGATTCTATCATTACCTGCATCTCTCTCTTTTTTTTCCTTTTATGCGCCCCGCTAACATGTGAACGCTTCATCTTTCAAAGCCTCTAAATTTGTGTCTCTGTAGTCTGCAGTCTTTGGTGCGCTTTCGTGCGTGACGTTACATTTTGTTACATTTTATTCTGGTACAGTTGTGGGTGTTCGTTTCGCGAACCACATCCACCATGTCTCTTACAGCAGGCTACTGTGCGCTCATTTATTTCTAACCTTATTTCTATCCGTACATTAATGTAGGCCCACGATTCCGACAGTTTATTATTTTATTAATATTACAAGGCCCCTGATTGGCTGTGGCCCAGGGGGTTGAGCCCCCCAAAGCCCCCCCCCCTTAAAGCGCCGGTGCATGTCCGCCATCGTCTGTGTGAGACTCGCGCGCGCGACAACTGTCCTTCCCGTGATTCATTTCCAGAACGCATTTCCCCAGGGGCGTCAGAAGCATTTTTAATGTGGGGGGGGGGGGGACACACTGGCGGGGGGTCCTCTGCCAGAAAAATTTTAATTAATTTTCAACAATAAGTCCTCATTCAACTAGTCCATATATTCATCAGCCTGTTTTTAAACCCACCGCTACGCCTAAGATAATGAGATGAATGTGACACAATTTATCACCAACAATGACTTTATGGGTGCATTTTACTTTTTATTTTGTGTTTTCTATTTAGTTTTAGATGTAACACAACATGCCACTGGGCCAAGCAATAGTGACACTCAACTGTATGTTTAAAAATAAGAATATTCATAATCTCACACAATGAACAGGCATGACATGGCATCATGCAAACTTCATAACACAAAATCACACTGTGTCAAGCAACGGTGACACATAAAAAATAACTTCACACAATGAACAAGTGCAATTTTGTTCACCACCAACAGTGACTTTAGTGGGTGCATTTTACTTTTTTCCGATTTAGCGATACTCATAACAAAAATGGCATGGCATCATGCAGTCTTCATAACACAAAATTACACTGGGTCAAGCAACGACACATAAAAGAGAACTTCACACAATGAACAAGTGCAGTTTTGTCAACCTACATGCAATGGTGGTACTACAGTAGCATTTACAGATTAGTATAACAAATAGATTTATAGATAGAACTCCTTCTTATATTGGTGGCACCACAATTTCTACCACTTCATAACTTTTATCCCCCTTTCCTTCACAATCCACCTGGAATAACATCCATCTCTCTCCATCGCTTTCATCTCTACTATTCCTTCCCCATACACTGATTTCCCATCTTACTTTCCAGAAAACTGCCAAAGACCAGACAAAACAAAGAATCAATAAATATCATCAGAGCAGACTTGACCTCATTCTTGGCATTACAGTAAGGCAGGCCTACTGGGTTTGAATGAAATGATAGCTAACGTTAAGCTAGCTGATACATCTCCTAACATTGACTAGCCAGCTAACTGCACTAACATTTCCATTGGGACAAAAAAACCTGTCCTGTGGGGAAATTTTGACTGACTTTCCGCTTCTTTGTAAAGAATGTCCTTATGTCCATTGTGTCTGGGAGCAAATACTGCAAACAATTCATCATCAATCAAGAATACCCCATTAGGCTAAGCTTATTTCACTGTTTAGTTGAATATTAATTTAACGTGGCCTAGGGTTAATTTTGAGGGCATATCACAAAAGAATAAGGTTTTAGCAAAAGCTAGACATTGTGAGGTTGCAATGGGGCTGACGTCACCTCCTCCACTTTCCAGCAGCTGCACCAACATTTCTGTGCTCGCGCTGAGATTCACTTCACTTGCGCGCGGTGAGCTGTTGTAGGGAACGCCCGGAAAACCCGGAGTGGATTTTCAGTGGGCTGTGTATTCTCTTATCGATCAAGTGGAATGGATTCTTTCACGAAGCAATAGAAACAGCGCTGGGTGAACTAATATTTTATGTTAAATGTGGGGGGGTCCAAACGAAGAATTATGAAATGTGAGGGGGACATGTCCCCCTCACATTCAATGGTGGCGACGCCCATGCATTTCCCCTCCTCCGTTTTAGCCTTTTTTTATTTTTTATTTTTTTACTCAGTAACAGTTGTGATGTAAAATGTACCGAAGTACACTACTTAAAAGAAAACATACTTAAGTAAAAGTACACTCTTTAAAAATTACTTGAAAAAGTATAAGTACACAAAAAAGCTACTCAAGTACAGTAACACGAGTAATGTAATTCGTTACTTTCCACCTCTGGAAACAGGTGACATTAACAGGAGGTTGTAAGCATGATTTGATACAAAATCAGTATCCAGGAAAGGCCTAGTGTTTGAGGAGCAAAAGAAGCACCAAGGATCTCCAGTTTGTCAACAAATGCATTAGAAAATTACTGAAATATTTAAGAGCAATGTTCCACAAAAAACGAAGGGATTTGGATTTCACACTCTACAATGCATAATATCATTAAAAGATTAGAGGAATCTGGAAGAACTTTAGCGTGTAAAGGGTAAGGGTGCAAGTCAAAGCTGAACACCAGTGATCTCCGATCCCTCAAACAGCACTGAATCAAGAACCGATATTCCTCTATAGCTGATACAACCACGTGGCTCCAGATTACTTTGGCAAACCTTTGTCAAGCACAACAATACAGAGCTATATCCACAAATGCCAATTAAAATTTTACTGTGCAAAAAGTAAGCCTTATGTTAACTGTGTCCAGAAGCGCTGTTGACTTCTCTGGGCTCAGAGACATTTGAGATGGACCGTCACACGGTGGAAGCATGTATTGTGGGTCGACAAACCAGTATTCCAGGCCTTTTTTGTAAGAAATGGATGCAGAGTGCTCCAGACCAAAGACAAAAAAGACTGCCCAGATAGGTACCAGCAACAAGTCCAAAAGCAAGGGTCTGTCATGGTATGGGGTTGTCACCATCCTTGGCAAAGGTAGCTTATACTTCTATGATGGCAGCATTAATGCAGAAAAGTACACTGAGATTTTGGAGCAACATATGCTGCCTTCAAGACAACATCTTTTACAGGGATATTTCAACAAGACAAGACAACCACATTCTGGACAGGTTACACAGGCATGGCAACAGAAGAAGAGGGTGCCTGTCCCCTCTGTCCCCAGTAAAGAATGTGTGGTGAATTTTGAAATGAAAAAATGTGACATTGATGACCCTGTACAGTTGCACACTTTAAGACCTGTTTGCAGGAAGAATGGGACAAAATAACACCTGAAACACTTCATCACTTGGTGTCTTCAGTCCCTAAACATCTTTTAAGTGTTGTAAGAATGAATGGAAACAGTACAAACTGATAAATGCTTTACCATCAAATATTTTTAAATGTGTTGCAAGAATCAAAAGTGAAACAAGTGTTTTTATTTAGAAAAAAAAATGAGGTAAAACATCAAATCATGTATTGTTCTGAGTGCAATACAGATACAATATTATTTACAAAATTTTCAGTTTAATTTCAACATACTGTCCCAACTTTTTCTGATTTGGGGCTGTATTATTGTCAGTAAACCCACTGAACCTGGACAGGTTCAAATTACAAACATGGACACCATAGACTACACTTCCCACAACTCACAGCGCCCTCTGTCTCCCGACTATTGAGATCAACTGTCACCCATTTTTCAAATTAGTCCTCCTGCCTATATAAACCTCTCACTCACTCCACTTCAATGCAAAGTATCATTCTGCCTTCTACCGTTCATACCAAGCCTTGTTATTTTCTGACTGACTCTTGTTCTTCTGACTCTTGCTTCCCTGTTTTCCATTTACACTCTTTGTCTACTCCCTTTAACGCTGTTTGCAGATCGCCCGACCCTCGCTAGTTCTATGACTCTGATTCTTGTTTCACATTTTGGCTCTGACACTGTCTACTCCTCATCGCTCTTCTGCGATTACGTCCGTAAGTGCCTGCACCGTGACAGGATACTTCACCACCATGGATGTAGCGGAAGAAGCAAAGCAAACTGCTCTCAATGCCCAAGGACATTTATTAGGAGAGCATCAGCAGATGCTCGCCAACCTCAACACCAGAATGTCCCAGCTAGTAATTGTGATGTTGCTGGCCCTCTTAACGCATCCTGAGTCATCTCCGAGCCCAGCGCTACAACTCCCGGTTCCTGAGAAGTTCGCTGGAGATCCGCTCACCTGTAAAGGCTTCCTTCTCCAATGCTCCATGTATTTCACGGCTCTACCTAGCATATCTGATGAGCACAAGATTGCCAAATTTCTCTCCTTCCTTATGGGAAAAGCACTGCGATGGGCCAGCACAGTTTGGAATAAGGGCAGCGAGCCGACAAAATCTTATGAACAATTTCTCACTCTGTTCAAAAGAGTTTTTGACCATGAACCCGAGGGGATTGAAGTAGGTGAAAGTTTACTCACTATCACAGGGCTCCAAAAGCGTGGCCAAGTATGCTCTGGAATTCAGAACACTGGCGGCCGCTAGCGGATGGAATGATCCCGCACTGAAGGCCATATTTCGCCAAGGTTTGCGCCCTGAAATTCTGAGTGAACTTGCCTGCTGTGATGAACAATTCATGCTTGATTCTCTCATCGACCTCACAATCCGCCTAAGAAATCTCTTAGCTCCTCAATCCTCTCTACAGGAGAGTATTAAACTGGAGCCTATTTCAGAGGAAAGTTCTGCCATGGATGTCTCATGCACTCTGGTTAAATCGTTCTGAACATGCCAGAAGAAGAAAAGGGGGATTATGCTTCTACTGTGGTAGCCCTGAACATCAGCTCAATAGCTGTCCCATTCGTCCTCCTCATTCATCTCCTAAAGAAGGTCCTCCATACAATGCAAGTCTGAGAAGATGGTTCAATTCCAAATCATTCAAGGTTCCAGTTCTTTTAAAGTTGGCTACTTCTACCCATATCCTCTCTGCTTTCATTGATTTGGGGCAGAGGAGAACTTCATCAGCAACTCAATCATGCAGAAGGTCAACTTGCCAACAACACTGCTACACAGTGTGCTCAGCATTTGGACCATTGATGGAGGACCAATAGGAGATGGTTTTGTCACTCTATGTACTGCTCCTCTCTGCATCCAAGTAGGTGCAATTCACTCAGAACTCATTTCACTCTACATCACTACCACCGTAAGTCATGATCTTATCCTTGGCTACCCTTGGCTCCAGCTTCACGACCCTCTCATCTCATGGCAGAACAAGGACATTCTACAGTGGTCTCCTGCATGCTTTCAGGGCTGCATTACTTGACCTCAAGTCACTCTCGCATCCACCTCTCTGGAAAGCCCCCAGCCTGACACCCTTGACAATGTTCCCAAGTGTTATCTGGACCTCAAGGAGGTTTTCAGCAAAAAAAAGGCCTGTGGTCTACCACCTCACAGACCATGACTGCACTACTGACCTCCTGCCAGGCATGTCACCACCTCGGGGACATATATACCCTCTGTCTCAGAAAGAACAAGCAGCTGTGGAGGAGTACATTCAGGAGGCTCTCAAGCAGGGTTACATCTGCCCTTCTAGGTCCCCAGCCTCAGCAGGCTTCTTTTTTGTGGAAAAATGAGGCAGGGGTCTTTGCCCATGTATTGACAACAGGGGATTGAACCAGGTATCAGTGAAATACCCTTATCCACTTCCTCTGGTTCCCGCAGCCCCGGAACAACTTCGATTAGCAAGGATCTTCTCAAAACTCTATCTATGTAGCATGTACAAGCTTATCAGGATCAAGAAGGGAGATGAATGGAAAACTGCGTTCAGCACCACTGCCAGTCACTTCAAGTACCGGGTAATGCCGTATGGCCTTTCTTTGGTGCCCAGCGTGTTCCAGTGCTTAATCAACGATGTGCTACGGGACATGCTGGGTCGGTATGCTATTGCATATATCAATGACATCCTAATATATTCCCCAGATGAAGAGAGCCATCAAGTGCATGTGAGAACAGTTCTACAACACTTGCTCCAGAATCATCTCTATGTGAAAGCAGAAAAATGAGAGTTCCATCAAACACGTATTTCCTTCCTTGGATATGTCATCAGTGCCGAGGGGGTTTGTATGGACTTGTCAAAGGTCTCTGCAGTTACGTCTTGGCCCATTCCCACATCCATCAAAGAACTTCTACGCTTTCTAGGTTTTGCAAACTTCTATCGCCGGTTTATCAGAGGGTTCAGTTCTATCGCCACCCCTTAATGGCACTCCTCAAGAAGGGACCCAAGTACCTTCAATGGAACCCCGCAGCAGAGGATGCTTTCTGTCGTCTCAAGAAAACATTCACCTCTGCCCCCATCCTACAGCATCCTGACCCTCCCAAGCCATTCACACTGGAAGTTGATTCCTCTGACACAGGGGTGGTTCTCTCCCAATGCTTCAGGGAGAAACAGAAACTTCATCCAGTGGCCTTCTTTTTGAGGAAAAACTCACCAGTGGAGAGAAATTCTGATGTAGGAAATCAGGAGCTACTCACAATTAAGCTGGTCCTTGAAGAATGGCGCCACTGGTTGGAAGGTGCCAATTATCCATTCATAATCCTAACAGACCATAAGAACTTAAAATATCTCCAGAAGGCTAAGTGGTTAAACCCCCGTCAAGCCAGATGGGCCCTCTTCACTAGATTTCATTTCACTTTCTGCCCTGGCTCCAAGAATACTAAGCTGATGTTCTCTCTCAAATCTTTGTTCCCCCTCATCAGAACGTCATTGCCCATCCCGATCTCCCTTCTCAATGCTTCCTCCAGTCCATTACTTGGGACTTAGACAGAGAAATCAGAGATTCTCAACCTCAACAACTCCCCGAGAATCTTCCACCTGGTCTACTATATGTACCCAAGCAACTCAGAAGCAGACTCATCACGTGGGCACACACATCACCCACCACAGGACATCCAGGCAGCCATTGCACCTATCAGATACTTCAAAACAAATATTGGTGTGAAAACATGCTCACTGAGATCAACCAGTTCATTGCATCATGTTCAAATTGTGCACAAGCCAAAGTACCCAGAACTCCACTGGCTGGTAAGCTCAGTCCCTTCCTGGTGCCTCAAAGACCATGGTCCCACATAGCCATAGACTTCATCATGGACCTTCCTCCCTCACAAAATCACACAACAATTATGGTAACCATTGATCGCTTCTCCAAAGCCCTCAAGCTGATACCCTTACCTGGCATTCCCACTGCAGCCCAAACAGTAGAACTATTATTTCAACACATCTTTTGATACTATGGTCTCTCTGAAGACATTGTAATTGACAGAGGCTCTCAGTTCATCTCATGCTTCTGGAGAGCCTTCATGGAAAAACTAGGGGTATCTGTCAGTCTCACTTCTGGTTACCACCCTCAGTCTAACAGACAAGTCGGAGAGCCAACCAAGAAATCTGCTGCTTCTTGAGAATCTTTAGCATGCGTAACCAGGGGGATTGGGCACGCTTTCTGCCATGGGCTGAGTATGCACAAAACTCAAAAATAAAAAAAAATTAAATATGGCCTTTTTAGGCCACAGCACACTTTTCCATTTTTGCATCAGTCCATCTTAGATGAGCTTGGGCCCAGAGAAGTCCGCAGTGTTTCTGGATGTTGTTCCCAAGCCGATGTAGTAATGTCCTGCCTGAGGGACAGAAGGTGACTGGCATTCAGTGTCGGTTTTCAGCCTTGCCCCTTCCATGCAGAGATTTCTCTGGATTATCTTAATCTTTCAGTGATATTATGGATTGTTGATGGTGAAATCCCTAAATACCTTGCATTAGAAATGTTCTTAAACTGTTGAAGCACTGAAGTATAAACCATGCAGTTTTTCACAAAGTGGTGAACTCCATCCTTGCTTGTGAACTACTGAGTCTTTCAAATTACCAGCTAAACTGTTTACTTTAGAAAACTCGAAACAAGTACTTTTTGAGCATCCCACATCTTTCCCAGTCTTTTGTTGCCCCAGTCCCAACTTCTTTGGAATATGTTGCAGGCATCAAATTCAGAATGAGTGTATATTTACAAAACACAATGCTCATCAGTTTGAATGTTAAATATATTGTCTTTGTATTGTATTCAAGTGAACAAGGTCAAAAAGGATTTGCAAATCATTGCATTCTGTTTTGATTTACGTTTTATGCAGTGTTCTTACTTTTTTGTAATCGGGGTTGTATATTGTTGCTTGGCTACTGTGCTACTGCACGATTTCCCAAGGACATATTGCAGTATTTCATACTACAGGCCTAAATATAATGTGACAATAAGCAAACAGGTGAGAGATGACCCAACTGCTTTCAAGAAACACAAATTACTCACCATCTCTCAACGTATCTGAATACCCATCTCTATGAAGTATGCAAATAGCTCATTTGTGTCGTGTAACAGATTTTCTACTAAGATATTATAACTTTTTAATATCATAATAGATTAGATTTTAATTTAAATCTGGCAGTTATAATTGAAATGATTTGCCTTCTTGTTTGCCAGTGTGACTGACTGCTGCTTCTTCAAATTCTAGGGCATGTGTGAGCTGTTGGTTGTGCACTTAATTTCTATTTACTAATGGGCCCGTCATTCAAAGAGGGAGGGGGACATGCAAACAGAAAATATAACACACCCATGGCTACTTCTCCCTTCAGCTTATTCATGGCAACCAGATGGGCATTTTTTTTTTATAAACGTATAGCTTAAACATTTTTACTTATTAAAATTCTTATTGGTAAGAGCTATGGACAGAGAAACAAACAAAACACCTTGCCAAAAAGGTCACCATGGCCATAGAGGTGAAAGGGGGCAAGTGCTTCAGCACCTAATCACCACTAATGATCAGTCAGAAGAACTTTGTATTGATTTACAGTGACTCTTCCCTGTAAGGGAACAAGTGAACCCAAAACATGGCAGCAAATTGTCCTCCAAACTATTAGTCACTTTTTTCTTTACTTTGTATTATACTGTATTGATCATGTAAAGGCAAACACTGAATCTGGTTTGTCTTTACTGTAAATATGAATTTAAAAACATTGACTACTTCTCCCAGGTATCACCAGTGTTCTGTCATTTAAGACTAAGGGGGGGAATGGTTTCAGTTTATGGAAGAACAAAGGACCCAGCACATGGTAAGTAATAATCTGAAAATGCAGTGGTTTTATGTCTTTCCTTCACAAGTTATCTAATTTGATCTAGACCCAGCATCATGGTTGATGGCTTTTAATCACTCATATAATATACTCTTTCTACTATTATGCCCATAATTTCAGTGCTACAATCCAAACTAGCCTGACATGCATTAAATTGCAATTAAACACACTAGAATTGAACTCCGCTACAGGCTGACTGCTCTGGTGGTGAAGACTCTGGCCTCTGTGGACAAATATGTCACAGTAGATCACGACGTGCTGTCCGGCACCATCCACTGGCTGATTACAAATTGTCAGAAACCAGATGGCTCTTTTAGTGAGATATCCAGCTACAAGCCTACAAAGCTCATGGTACACTCATCACACTCCTGATGTATGTTTGTTTGGATTAAATCTAACAAGATTTGAGGTTGGTGATGATATTGGATGGAAGGGCTAAATTCTATTACCCATCAGTAGCTTGACAAGTAAACTATTACAGTTTACCAATACAGTATATCCAGAGGTGGTTTATTATTATTATTATTATTATTATTATTTATTATTATTATTATTATTATTATTATTATTATTATTAAAAAACAGAGTACTACTTAAATGAATAAATGGTGCAATATTGTCATGAGATTTGATCATTTGATAAAATATTGAATACCGCCAAGATTGATGAACAGACACAGTGGTAAACATTTTATTGCTACATTTAAAGAAATTTTAGGGGAAGCCTGGCTTCCCATGTGGTCATAAAGCAATCATCTGTGACTTTAAACTTTCTTTAAATCTTTAAGATGGGGGGCCAGCCCACTGACCTGAGCCGCCTCTGCTCAGGGTTGATTTTTTCATTGACAGCAGCAGTAGTAGCATGGTTATATCCACTAGGGATCACTGTTTTACAGCACCCAGTTTGTTTTTATCTCCATTATTATATGCATTAATATTTGCTAGAAACAGATCCTTCATCAAGCTTCTCTGCAACTGGGGCGCCTCTAGAAAATTTTGGGTCTTATGAAAGAATATAATATGTCCCCCCTCCCCACAAAGGAAAAAAAAAACTTATTTTATCCAGAGGAAGTGTTATTAGTGTAATTTTCTAACAAAAAACACATGAATTCAAAAGTCTGAGTTTGTCAAACACCAGTAATGACCCACTGGATCTGAACACCTCTACTTAATTGATCACAGAAGACACAGACCTTGTTTATACCCTGATATTACTTTTCACAACTAGGTGTCAGTATTTAATTCATGATCTATCCAGGCTGTAGCTAGTAGATAAATTAATAGTATAAACTTGGTGTAGACTGGCTTTGCTGTCACAAACAGACTTCCAAATTCATCCTTATGTCCCTTTCATGTACTGACTCATTATTTGCAGTTAAATTTCTAAGTTGATGAATAACTATTTAATTGATATATTACATGGTGCTCTGCAAGAAATTCACTTTTTCTTTCTTTTTTGGCTGTGCCAGTTTAATAGAAAACACAGCAAATACAGTAATTAGTAATGGAGGGAGAAAAATTCAACATTCTTCAACTTATTAAAAACTTTAACAATAACAACAAATATACAGTGCTCAGCATAAATGAGTACACCCCCTTTGAAAAGTAGCATTTTAAACAATATCTCAATGAACACAAACAATTTCCAAAATGTTGAAAAGACAAAGTTTAATATAACATCTGTTTAACTTATAACGTGAAAGTAAGGTTAATAATATAAACTTAGATTACACTTTTTTTTTCAGTTTTACTCAAATTAGGGTGGTGCAGAAATGAGTACACCCCACAATAAAAACTACTACATCTAGTACTTTGTATGGCCGCCATGATTTTTAATGACAGCACCAAGTCTTCTAGGCATGGAATGAACAAGTTGGCGACATTTTGCAACATCAATCTTTTTCCATTCTTCAACAATGACCTCTTTTAGTGACTGGGTGCTGGATGGAGAGTGACGCTCAACTTGTCTCTTCAGAATTCCCCAAAGAAAATAATTTATTTACACCACAAAGGTGAAGGCTATAAGAAGATCAGCAAAGCTTTATGTTGTGACCTAGGGGAGTCACCACAATACCAAAAAGAATGGGGGAGATGACACGACGTTTGCAAGGAAAAATCCAACGTATTATTTATTTTTTAAAAGTCCCAAAATCTCAGTTTCAACAAAAATTGCGATCAAAGTCAATAGTGTAAGGAGGGATGGTAGGCTATCAGTAGTGTGTGCAAATGCAGGAGTGGAGTGGAATGTGCTGTGTGTCTGTAGAGTGCGGGTGAGAAAAAAAGCCCCCCTCGGTCACGGGTGACGCTCGTTTTGAAGGAGAGGCTCCGCCTGCGCGCCAGTGGAAGCCATAGTCCATTAGAAGCGGCCCGCCCCTTGCACACACCTGCGCTTCAAGACAGATTGGGGAGACGCACTAAACAGAAAAAAAAAACAATCATTACTCAAAAGCTCATGGCCGTCACACCTCCCCCTTTAAGAGAAACCCCATGGGTTTCCAGCAAATAAATACCCTCCGAAAACACAAAATAGTTAGTGCACTTACAATTTCTAAATTCTCAAAACATTTCACAGTCTAACCATGGTTATCAATCAACACAAGCATATTTGGTTCTTGCTTTCTCAAGCCACTTTAGTCCACATTTAGTAGCGTTTCTAAGTTGCAAATATCAAGGGGATATAACACCATACACCAAAGGCATTCACACAAAACAGTCACAAATCCATGTTCACCATTTTCATACTACATTACCAACCCGACTTGGCCTGGTGGCAACCCAGCAGTGCCTTCAAATTCCGGGCCCTGGAATAGAAGACACAGTATAACACCATTACAAACACAGTGGGTAGATCTATGGGGCTGGAGAGCGTGACAGCGCGTCCGCTACCACATTCTCTTTCCCTGGGATGTGTTTGATGTTTAGATGGAAAGGTTGCAAGAAAATACACCAGCGCATTAGTCTTTGGTTGGGATTTTGGAGGGAGTGGAGAAAGGTAAGGGGGTTGTGGTCGCAGTAGACCGTAATTGGGCTTACGCTACCCCCCAGGTACACATCGAAATGTTGAAGGGCCCAAATCAAGGCGAGCGCTTCTTTTTCGATGGTGGAGTAGTGCAACTGATATAAGTGTTGAATTTACGCAAAAAGTAACACACTGGTTTTTCAACACCCTCATCATCCTCTTGCAGTAGAACAGCTCCAGCGCCTACCCCGCTCGCGTCAACTTGCAATTTAAAAGGCTCATACAATTTCGGTGCCGCGAGGAGTGGCGCAGAGGTGAGGACGCTTTTGATCTTGTCAAAAGCGTTTTGACAAGCAGGACTCCAAACGAACGGTTTGCTCTTTTTGAGCAGATCAGTGAGGGGTGTTATGATAGACGAAAAGTTTTGGCAAAACCCTCTGTAATAGCCAATCATCCCCAGGAACCTCATAAGTTCCTTTTTTGAAGTTGGTTGTGGAAATGCGTCAATAGCCAAGACTTTGGCGTGAATAGGGCGCACGAGACCTTGCCCCACCACTTTGCCAAGATAGGTAACCGTTGCTTTAGCGAACTCGCATTTGGCCAGGTTGATCGTAAGGTTGGCTTGGGCCAACCGTGTGAAAAGCTGGCGGATGCGATGCAAATGTGATTCCCACGTTTCGCTACACAGGACCACATCATCCAGAAACACCGCAACGCCTTCCAGATGTGCGACAACTTTATTCATTAATCTCTGGAAGGTGGCAGGCGCGTTACGCAATCCAAAACTCATCACTTTGTAAACGTAGAGACCTGTGGGTGTAACAAACGCGGAGACTTCTCGTGCACGGGCAGTCAAGGGAATCTGCCAATATCCCTTGAGCAGGTCAAACTTGCTTACGAACTTGGCAGATCCCACCTGATCAACGCAGTCGTCTACACGTGGTAGTGGAAAGGAGTCAGGTTTAGTGACGCCGTTTAATTTACGGTAGTCCATACAGAATCGATAGGTACCGTCGGGTTTGTTCACCAAGATGCAGGGCGAAGCCCAGCTAGAGTACGACTGCTCAGCCAGGTCGTGTTTCAACAAATACTGCACTTCCCCCTCCAGGATTTTTTGTCTTTCCCCGGAAACCCTGTAAAAACGCTGTTTAATGGGGGGAGAGTCCCCAACGTCAATGTCATGGGTAAGCACAGATGTTTGGGTGGGGGTGTCGGAGAACAAGGACGGAAATTCCTTTATCAAAGCTTCCAATTCGGACGACTGTTGTGGGGTAAGATGGTTAAACAGCATCGGAAGGTTAGCCAATGACTCAGAATTTTTGAGCCTTCCTAACAAGACCGCATCGTCAGGTTCACGAACCTCTACCTCCTGCAGCGCTGCCCCCGCTGGAGGAGTCATCTCACCCAAGGATGGACGTCTGTCGTTCTCCCCAGCCGACCCTGCCACAGACAAGCAAGAGAGAGGACAGACAGAGGTAGCCAAAGCAGTAGCAGGTTCAACCTTTGCCTGATCAAAATATTGTTTCAGCAAGTTGGCGTGATACAGTTGGGTTTTAGTCTTCCGGTCCGGTGTTGCCACCACATAATTGTCATTTTGCTCTACGCGAACAACCCTGTAAGGGCCAGCGAATTTGGCCTGGAAAGGCGAATGCACGACTGGGAGAAGGGCCATTACTTGATCACCAACTTTAAACACGCGACGTACAGTCTTTTTGTCATATGCTTTTTTCATTTTGGTTTGCGTGGAGAGCAGTTTTTCCCGTGCGATTTTCGCCGCCTCATACAATCTACGGCGAAACCCATTGACGTAGTCAGTTAAAGATTGCGGAGGACCGCTAGACAAGTAAACATCGCCCATCAACGTTGCTACCGGACCTCGCACTGTATGGCCAAACACCAGCGCGTTTGGGCTAAAGCCAGTGCTTTCTTGGGTCACCTCTCTGGCCGCCAACAGCAACCAGGGCAGTCCTTCGTCCCAGGAGCTTCCCAGCTCCACACAGTACGCTCTCAACATGGACTTGAGCGTTTGGTGGAACCGTTCTAAGACCCCTTGGCTTTGGGGGTGGTACGCTGACGCCTTGTTATGACGGATGTTCAGTAAGCGCAACACCTGGCCAAAGGTTTTGGAGGTAAAGTTCGTTCCGCGGTCTGACTGTATGGTTTTTGGGATACCAAACACTGACATGAACTGAGACAGCGCTTTGACAATGGGTTTGGCTGTAATGGACCGAAGCGGGTACGCCGCAGGATAACGGGTGGTTTGACAGATGACAGTTAGCAAATAATTGCATCCAGTTTTGGACCGAGGAAGTGGCCTGACACAATCAATGACGAGGTGTTCGAACGGTTTTGGCACAGGGGTGATGGGTCGCAGAGGAACCGGTTTTGGCATTTGATTAGGCTTGCCAGTCTGCTGACAGACATGGCAGGCTCGCACATGTTCCGTAATGTCACGTTTTACCCTAGGCCAGTAGCAGTAGCGTGTGACTCGGTCGTAGGTTTTACGGACACCCATGTGCCCGGCGTCATCATGGGCAGTTTTTAACACCAGGCTACGCAAGGTGGTTGGCACCACTACCTGCCACGCATGTTCGTCAGCTGGGCCGCTTGGAGGGCGTTTACGCATCAAGACCTCGTCCTTCAGTATGTAACCTTCAGATACGTCATCGTCGCAGCCACGAGCCTTGGGAAACAGCGTCTGCAGGGAAGCATCCGACCGCTGCGCGTCAATCACCTGCTGGCGAGAGATCGAGGCCGGCAAACCAGTTAAAGAATGAGCATCATCGTTCTCCACCGCAGATGTCCTTTTACTGGACGAGCGCGTTACCACGGACACAGGCGCAACTTCACGGTCTGGGAGAGCACTACTTGAATTTTGGATACCCCCACATTCAATCACCCCATTTGCCCATACACAAGCCCCAGCTAACCCATTCCCAAGAATAACAGAAACCCCACGGACAGGGAGCATAGGGCGCACACTGAGTGAAACATCTCCACTGACCAAAACGGACTCTAGGTACACGCTGTGTAAGGGCACGGTCAGGACATTCAAATTAATGCCACGAACAAAAACACACTGGCCAGTATCAGAAGACGTTGAAAAGGGCAAGGCGGACCTACAAATGAAAGATTCTACGGAGCCCGTATCCCTCAGGATTTTCACTGCGATTTTATCGTTGCCACGACGCAGTGACACATAACCATCAAACACAAAGGGTGAAAAACTTTCATCCACGCAAGCGAGACGACCAACTGGCACAGCCAAGGCATTGTCCTTAACGGGAATTTTAAATTTTTCTTTACCCCGTAAGACGGGACATTCAAACTTCCAGTGCCCTTTCCCCAAGCAGTAATTACAAACGCTGCTTGGATCTGGTTGATTACGAGCGCGAGGAGCGCCCCTATTCGAAAGTACAGCATCGCGGGGTGTTCGGGTGTTCCGTGACCAGCGAATGTCACGGCTCGGTGGAGCAGAGAACCTGCTTTTATGAATGAGGGCATAGTCATCGGCCAACGCAGCTACAGCAGTCAGTGTGATCGCTTCACGTTCACTAAGGAAAGTGGCCATAGCTTCGGGTAGTGTGTTTTTTAGCTGTTCGACCAAAATTAGGTTTGTAAGGCCAGCTTGTGTTTCAGTGCCAGACGCTACACACCAACGATTAAACTGAACGGCAAGCTCACGGGCGAAGTCGGTATAGGTTTGCGTAGGTCGTTTTCGCATGCTACGGAACTTTTGGCGATAGGCCTCAGGAACGAGCTCGTAAGCTTTGAGCACCGCTTGTTTAACAGAGTCGTATTTCAGGCTTTCGGTGCCATCCAGCGTGGAATAGGCCTCCTGGGCGCGGCCAGTTAAGGTGCACTGCAGTAGCAGTGTGCGCTCGACGTCGGGCCAGTGATACGCATTGGCGACATGCTCAAACAGAGTGAAAAAAGTTTCCACTTTGGCTTCATCAAATTTAGGCACCAGCTTTAAACTACGTGCCACATCAAATTCCCCAGGAGTACCAGCAGGCATTTTGCCACGCTCAGTCAAAGCTAAACGCTGGCGCTCGACATCCAATTTAGACAATTCCACTTCCTGGTCGAGGCGTCGTTTTTCTATTTCTTTATCATACTCCAGTCTACTTTTCTCCATTTGAAGCCTAAGGAGCTCTTTTTGCTGTTCGTATGTCACTTCAGCCGCCGCTGCCGGAGAGGGAGGAGTCGCCTCCTCCTTGGGCAGCACCTGCGCTTTAATCAACGCCGCTTTAACAACTAGTTGCATGAGCGACTTGGAACGTTTGTCTTCACTAGTTAGAGGAACCTTATAACGCTCGGCAATGTCCAAGAGCTGGATTTTAGTTAATAAATTAAACGTCTCCACAGAGGGAGTGGCAACGAAATCGTTGACGATCGACATATCCAAAAAAAACAGCCTGCTTTATTCAAGGCGTACCGAAAATCCAAAACCAAATAACCACACAACTGTTATCAGCAGTCTCACGCTTGCATCCCCATCTACCCAACTAAAACACTTTCAAAACTAAAGTAAGTAGACCCTAGGTCTTCTGCGTTTACCGATGGGGGGATTTTAAGCACACAAAACCAGTGGGCACGTGAGGTGCGCACCCCGGAGGTGCACCCGAGACAACTGCTACTACCCACCTTCACCGCGAAAAAAACAAACTAAAAAAAGAAATGGTGCGCCCAAGAGCACACCCTCAGCCTATCAGGGAAGGTACGCTGTGGTGAGACTACCGAAAGAGCAGCAGTACCAGGTTATCTTAATAGCCAACACGCGAGTGGGGAATACCCCAACGATTACAAACGCCACCTAGGCGACTATCAAACAATTACCGAAAGGTAAAAGTGAAAATAGGCAAACGCACGCACGCCGCCCCCCACAAAAGAAGTGAAGTGGGACGAAACAAATGTCGGAAGTGCAAACAAACACAGATATTCTCGTGGCAAACCCAAAGCGGAGGAGCGAGAGGGAAAAACTCAGCAAAAAAAAAAGAAATTAGACGAGCCCCCATATTGTTGTGACCTAGGGGAGTCACCACAATACCAAAAAGAATGGGGGAGACGACACGACGTTTGCAAGGAAAAATTCAACGTATTATTTATTTTTTAAAAGTCCCAAAATCTCAGTTTCAACAAAAATTGCGATCAAAGTCAATAGTGTAAGGAGGGATGGTAGGCTATCAGTAGTGTGTGCAAATGCAGGAGTGGAGTGGAATGTGCTGTGTGTCTGTAGAGTGCGGGTGAGAAAAAAAGCCCCCCTCGGTCACGGGTGACGCTCGTTTTGAAGGAGAGGCTCCGCCTGCGCGCCGGTGGAAGCCATAGTCCATTAGAAGCGGCCCGCCCCTTGCACACACCTGCGCTTCAAGACAGATTGGGGAGACACACTAAACAGAAAAAAAAACAATCATTACTCAAAAGCTCATGGCCGTCACACTTTACTTATCAGTGGTACAAAAATTTAAGAAAGATGGAACTGCAACCATCTCACAGAGACGTCCAGGTCGTCCACGGAAGTTAACACCTCAACAGGAGCGTCTTCTGATGAGAAGGGTTGAAGAAAATCGGCATGCAAATTCACTGCAGTTATGTAAAGAAATAGAAAGCCAAACTGGGGTGACTATTTCTTGTGACACAATACGGTGTACACTGCGGAGAAATGGCATGCATGGATGCTGTCCACAAAAGAAGCCTCTCCTAAAGCCCAGGCACAAAAAAGCCCGCCTAGAGTTTGCCTGGGCCCATGGTGACAAAGATGAAGACTACTGGGACTCTATACTCTGGAGTGATGAGACCAAGATGCATGTTTTTGGAACTAATGGCTTCAAAACTGTATGGCGTTGCAAAGGTGAGGAATACAAAGAAAAATGCATGGTACCTACAGTGAAACATGGTGGTGGCAGTGTCCTTATGTGGGGCTGCATGAGTGCTGCTGGTGTTGGGGAGCTGCATTTCATTGATGGCATCATGAATTCACAGATGTATTGCTCTATGCTGAAAGAGAAGATGCTACCATCACTCCGTGCCCTTGGTCGTCGTGCACTTTTCCAACATGACAATGATCCTAAACACACATCTAAGGCCACTGATGGATTTCTGAAGAAGAACAGGGTGAAAGTGATTCAGTGGCCAAGTATGAGGGTGTCTAGTGTTGAAAGGCCAAAACACCCCTTGATTCAAAGGAACACTACTGATGATGTGTCCTAAATTGACTGAGATACAACCCCCACGCCACTTTTAACATCAAGGCACCTCATGTGACTCAACATCTAATGGCACAATGGACAGTAATACCATCTCGTCCTGTGTTTTATGAATCTGAATATCTGGAAGCATCCAGTGACTGCTGAGAAAGGTCAGCTGACAACATGGGAAAGACTGTGTGACAGCATGGAGAGACTGCTGACTGGAGGGAATAGACCCCACTGGGGCTGTCATGGGCCAGCTACCCATGGCGGCAGGCTGTGACGATCTTACAGTCGTTGGAGCCACCCACCAAATGCTATGGAAAGTCAACAAGGAAACATACCCCTGGAGCCTGCGAGAGCGTGGGCGCAAGATGGCTCAATGATTGATAATACGGCTATAGACCCAGGAATGGAGAAGACCACGAGTAAGAATAAGCCACATGAGGCGACCACAGCAGCAGCAGGACACACACTCCAAGTTTGCACCTGTGGATGGATGAAGGTAACATCATACAGGGGGCTGAGAACCCACCAAGGAAGGAAAGGGTGCTTGAGAGTGAAGAGACAAGGGCCTTGCATTGACCTGTACTTCTTAAGGAGTAATCAGGCAAGTCAGTCAAGTGAAGCACAGCGACCGGACAAAAACCACAGTTCGCAGAGCATCAGCACCCCAGTCACTGAGGAGGGGATAAGCATAGAAATGCTGGTGGAGGAGCCCACCCAACCACAGAGACCTCCCATGGAGCGAAAAATCAAAGGGCACAAACCAAGAGTGAAGTGGCCTAAAGCTGCAGAAAAAAGAGAGTGGGAAACAGTCAATCACGACCTGGCTAACATCTTAAAACAACAAGTGGGTACAGCAGAGAAAAAACTAGAAAATATTGGTGATATCATCTACCAGTATGGAGAAGAGCGGTTTGGGGTGAAGGAAAGGAGAAGCCACAAAGAAACACCTGCACCAGTTAAATCTAGGAGGCAACAAGAGATCGATAGGCTGGTCAGAGAGAGGCGACAACTGAGAAAGCAGTGGAGGAAGGCTTCTGACACAGCTAGCAGGGCCGTAACCAGGATTTTTCAAATACTGAGGTCAAGCATGGCTGACAGCACCCCCCCACCCCCCCGGCACAACTTAAATAAATAAATAAATAAATAACAAACCAATGATAGATTTGGTGGTGGACACATTTATTTTAACAATTCTACAACTGTGGCACCATAACTATGGTGTTTTATCTGACATAAAAGTAGAAAGGTAGTGAACTCTTGAACTGAGTATACATACCTAAAGTACCAGTTATATAAAGTATTGGCATTATTTACATTGCAGCATACACATGACAGAAAGGGTGTGAACTGCTGAATTGTAAGCTTTAGTATTACACCTTATAATAATTGTGTGTGTGTGTGTGTGTGTGTGTGTGTGTGTGTGTGTGTGTGTGAGAGAGAGAGAGAGAGAGAGACTGAGAGTTTGTGTGTTATTTGTGGGTGTCTGTATGTGTAGAGACATTCTGAGCAGTAATGTAAAGGCATTCTATCTGGCTGTCTTGAATTGAGATCCATTTGCATGCATTCTCTGAAACAGAGTGTTCTCACCATTGCCTGTAATGTAAGTTTGGCTCATAACACATTTACTTCAACAATTCTAAAACTGTGCCATCATAACTGTTGAGTTTTGTCTGACATAAAAGTCAAAACTGAACTGAACTGAGTGTATTGCTCAGGGTCCGTGTATCATCCGATCATTCAAGTATTACATTCAATCTGGAAAACGAAAAAACAAAAAAACCACTCAATATTTAGTTTTCCTGTTTTTCTGTATGACCAAAAAATGAGGGATTGGTGTTTTGTTTTCCTTTTTTCAACTCAAAACAGAACAAATAATAAACAGGGAAACCAAAACGAAATAATAACTCTAATTTACGATTATTGATTTTCTCTATTCCTCACGCTACATTAGCCTTCCCATGATCCTCAGCGACAGTCCATCATCATCTCTGCGTCTATGAAACAGAAAAATTGCATGTGCATGTCAAGTAATTTATTCATACATCCTATTCATTTAATATATTAAGCTGTTAATGTTAAGCTGATGATCTCTTAATTATTATTATCTCAATATAATAGTAATAAATAATAATGATAACAATAACAACATGGCATTCATTTTGTCGCTTTCAATATATTGTGTCAGACCAACTTTGCTTTTTATTAGAGGACATGCTTAGCATTTTACGATGACTCATGTCAGGAGGAAAATATGAGGAGGAGTAACAAGTCACTGGCACTCCAACTTACGAGATTCTCCGCTTCTTTTGCTGGACAGCTTGAAAGTCAGACTCGGGAACAGCCATGATCTTCCTAGAGTTTTGCTTCCAGTAAAAGGAGCCTGAATGAGCACAAAAAATTATAATGTATGAATAAGAACTAATTCTTGAGACTGACTGACATGAATGCAAATGAATTTAGTTTTATCTAAAATGAAAGTTAAGTTGCTCGTATAATCGTAAATTAGAGTTATTATTTCGTTTTGGTTTCCCTGTTTATTATTTGTTCTGTTTTGAGTTGGAAAAAGGAAAACAAACACCAATCTCTCATTTTTTTGTCATACAGAAAAACAGGAAAACGAAATATTGAGTGGTTTTTTTTGTTTTTTCGTTTTCCAGATTGAATGGAATACTTGAATGATCGGATGATACACGGACCGCTCAGCTACCTGAAGTATTGGCATTATTTACATTTCATTATCTTAAATTACATTAGAACGTAGGGCTATTAGTTCTGTGTGAAGACTATGTATTAGAGAGAGTGTGTGAGAGTGTATTATTTGTGTGTGTGTGTGTGTGTGTGTGTGAATGAGTGAGAGAGAAAGAGAGAGTTATGAGAGAGAGAGAGTTACTCGAACAAGCCCGTTTAGTCAGCCCTGCACAGGGCTGCCTGTGACAACGTAGTTTTGAATGTTTCTCGAAATGCTAACTAAAATGTAATAGGCAATGACAATGAAACGTTTCCCCTTGGAAAGTTGGCATGACGCCGCTGAACAGTCTGCCACTGCACTGACAATATGTTCTCACCTTCCCTCCTTCTCTTTCCCTGCTCTTCTGTTGGCTGTCCAAACCTTAATTTAGTTTGTTGCAATGTTTTTTCATTTTGCACTCAGGTAAAGCTCTATAATGCGATGTGACTATTAGCCTACGTTAGGTTAGGTAGGCATATGTGATAGAGCGTAGACTACACCCTGCCTGTTTTATCCAAAACCCAACTTCCCCGGCCGACACTAGTATAGGCTACGTCGCGTGACGCTGCGTTAGACATGGCAACGATAGAGATAGAGGCTGAGAGATTTCAGATGACATTAGACAAATGTGAATTTTATTGGGGGGAAATACAGATGACATGTGGATGTGGATGCTGCGTTTTACATTGATCACTGCTCGAATTCAGCGTAGACCAATTTTAAATTTCTGAAAAAAATACCGAGGACATGACCTCGGTGTCCTCAATGGTAGTTACGGCCATGACAGCTAGGGATGGTCTTGCTCTACTCCAAGATGACATTAAATCCCGACTGGCAGCCCTGCGAAGAGCAGAGAACTTGAGGAAACGTTGCAAGAGGAAGGAACACATAAGAACACGTTTCTATAAGGACCCCTTCAAGTTTGTTAAAGATCTGTTCACTAAGGAAAAAAGTGGAACCCTGAAAATTACAAAACAAGAATTGGAAAAACATCTGGAAACGGTCCACCACGACGCTAAAAGGCATGAGCAGCTAGTTATCCCACATGATATCCCACCTACTCAGGCTCCTGAGTTCCACCTGGAGACTGGCCCTCCAAAGTGGAAGGAAGTGGAGAGTATAGTCCGGCGGACAAGATCAGCATCAGCCCCGGGGCCGAACGGAGTGCCGTATAAGTTCTATAAGAATGCCCTGGATGTTCTCCACTATCTTTGGGAACTGATGAGAATAGTGTGGCAGAAAGGGATAATCCCTAAGGCTTGGCGAAGAGCTGGAGGTGTATTTATCCCCAAAGAGAAGGATGCAGCAGACATCAACCAATTCCGTCCTATCTGCCTTCTCAACGTGGAGGGGAAAATCTTTTTCAGCGTCATTGCACAAAGGCTTTCTACCTACCTGGAGAAGAACAAATATGTTGACACATCCATACAAAAGGCGGGCATTCCAGGGTCGTCTGGTTGTTTGGAGCATACCAGTATGATCTGGCACCAGATTCAAGAGGCGAAGAAAGAAAAGAGAGACCTACATGTCACCTTTCTTGACCTGGCCAATGCCTTTGGTTCAGTTCCCCACAATCTACTCTGGGAATCCTTCAAGTTCTTCCATGTCCCACCATCCATCACCACCTTAGTAAAAGCCTATTTTGAAGACCTACAATTGTGCTTCTCCATGGCTGATTTTACAACTTCCTGGCAACGTGTAGAGATAGGAATCATGGCGGGCTGTACAGTCTCACCACTGGCCTTCATAATGGCCATGGAGATCATCATCAGGGCTTCAAGGTGGGTGGTGGGGGGGAATGAATGAAAAGTGGGATCTGCCTACCGCCTATCCGAGCATTTATGGATAACATGACCACTCTGACCAGCACTGCAGCATGCACCAGGCGGCTACTTGGAAAGCTGCAGGAGAACATCAAGTGGGCCCGGATGAAATTCAAACCGAACAAATCCCGGAGTATCTCTGTTGTCACGGGAGAGCTGGAAAATGTGAGGTTTTGCATTGACAAAGACCCCATACCAACAGTGTCCGAACAACCCATTAAGAGCTTGGGCAGATGGTACAACGCAAGCCTCAAGGACAAAGACCAGGTGAAGCAGATAAGGCAGGACATTATTAACAGCTTACAAAACATCAACAAGACCCTACTGCCAGGGAAGCTCAAGCTCTGGTGCCTGCAATTCGGACTTCTCCCTCAGATAATGTGGCCATTAACAATCTACGAGACCCCAATAACAACTGTGGAAAAGATGGAGCGAATTGTCACCACACATGTCAAAAAATGGCTTGGAGTTCCATGCTGTCTGACTAACATCAGTCTTTATGGCAAAGGAGTCCTTCAACTACCCATCACAAGCCTTGTCGAGGAGTACAAGTGCTCAAAGGTAAGGCTCCTGATGACTCTGAGGGACTCTAGAGACCAAACCATCAGTAAGGCTGCACCACCACTGACAACTGGACGGAAATGGACACCTTCCGATGCGGTGCAGCATGGCATGTCAGCCCTGAGGCATACTGACATGGTGGGGCATGTCCAAATGGGAAGAGGAGGTTTTGGGCTTGCGCCAAGTAAGCCTTCTTGGCGCAAGGCCTCCTCCTCAGAGAAGAGGAAAATGGTGGTGGAAGAGGTGCGCCACCAGGAGGAGGCTGGAAGAAATGCAAAGGCTGTGTCTCTTGTCAAACAGGGACAGTGGACAGGGTGGGAAGGACTGGAGAGGAGAGAACTTAGCTGGAGGCAGCTCTGGGAAATGGAGGCAAGTACCATAAGCTTCATTATCAGAGCTATATGCGATGTGCTACCATCTCCAAAAAACCTTCAAGACTGGTATGGGGAGGATCCAACCTGTGCCCTCTGTCCAATCCCAGCGACTCTCAGGCACATTTTGACTGGGTGTAAGACCAGCCTCACGCAGGGATGCTACACCTGGAGGCATAACCAGGTCCTCAAAAGTTTGGCAGCGGCTCTGGAGACAAAGAGAAACACCATCAACTCCTCACCCAGGACAGCATTCAACTCTATCCAAGCTCCAACTTTTATTCGAGAGGGACAATGAAAGTCCAAACATCCCCCAACTGAGCCAGAAGTTGGAAAGCTAGCCTTGGCTCAGGATTGGAAGATGATAGTTGACATTGGCCAGAAACTCATCTTCCCACCTGAGATAGCAGCTACTACACTCAGACCAGACCTGGTACTTTGGTCTCCCTCACTCAAAACTGTCAACATTATAGAGCTTATAGTCCCATGGGAGGGGTCAACAGAAGGGGCCTATGAACGCAAGAAGCTGCGCTATACAGAACTGGCTGCAGACACACGACAACGAGGGTAGAATGTGCAAGTCTACCCAGTGGAGGTAGGATGCCAAGGTTTTGTGGCCGCTTCTACCATCAGGCTGCTAAAAGACTTTGGTATCCAAGGACAGGCGCTGCGACAGACAATTAAATCTGTTTCTGAAGCAGCAGAAAGAAGCAGCCAGTGGATCTGGGCAAAGAGGAAAGATCCTTGCTGGGCTCAAAGAACATCTGGACCCACCCACTAGCTCCCCACACCCCCCCAACACCCTCTCTCCCACCCAGGAGGTGAGGGAGCAAGGTATGTGGTCAGCTCCAAGCTTGACTCAGGGGAGTGGACACCCCTGTCATGCATAGTCCCGTGGACTTGTGATTGGGCATGGGACACAAGCTCAGGCTTGATCACCCTGTAGCTGGCCACCTTTGATGAGGGTGTCTAGTGTTGAAAGGCCGAAAGACCCCTTGATTCAAAGGAACACTACTGATGATGTGTCCTAAATTGACTGAGATACAACCCCCACGCCACTTTTAACATCAAGGCACCTCATGTGACTCAACATCTAATGGCACAATGGACAGTAATACCATCTCGTCCTGTGTTTTATGAATCTGATCTGAACCCAATCAAACACCTATGGAGAATTCTGAAGAGACAAGTTGAGCATCACTCTCCATCCAGCATCCAGTCACTAAAAGATGTCATTGTTGAAGAATGGAAAAAGATTGATGTTGCAAAATGTCGCCAACTTGTTCATTCCATGCCTAGAAGACTTGGTGCTGTCATTAAAAATCATGGAGGCCATACAAAGTACTAGCTGTAGTAGTTTTTGTTGTGGGGTGTACTCATTTTTGCACCACCCTAATTTGAGTAAAACTGAAAAAAATGTGCAATCTAAGTTTATATTATTAACCTTACTTTCACGTTATAAGTTAAACAGATGTTATATTAAACTTTGTTTTTTCAACATTTTGGAAATTGTGTTCATTGAGATATTGTTTAAAATGTTACTTTTCAAAGGGGGTGTACTCATTTACGCTGAGCACTGTAAATGTGAAAAATGGCAAAACATCTAAACATACAAAGAGGTCAAATGGCAGAGAATAAATCCTTCAACCTCAAATATTTCGTATTTCAAAGTTAAACGGCCCCAAATGAGCTAGGTAACCACTGTACGTACTCTACATACAGTTTTAAAGTGACTTATGGGCTTGTTGTGCAACAGAGGGGAACATTAACACAATTAATTTTACATCAACAAATTGGTCATACCATGCTGCCTGCAGCCTTGAAGAGGGCCCTGGCTCTAAAGTATCCATAACCTTAACCATAAGGTACATAATTCAGAATCTGTCATATAATCGTATTAAACACAGTGTGTTGTGAGAACTGTGTATGTATTACTAACATTTGGATGGAATGAGCTGCATGCTTTGCTTGTAACATTAGTTGATCATAACAGGAAACAAATGTCTTGAAAGGGTGATCTTAAAAGTGGCAATGGTATTATCCCCTTTACATTTTAAGTCAAGCTATCTAACAATCTTTTCAGGCAGTTTTTGTCCATTTCAAATGCCAGTTGTCCATTTCATTACTGGAATGTCTACATGAACGTTATCAGCTAAAATTGTACTTGCTTGCTATAGCTAGCTGCTCACATGGTTAATGCAGCATAAATACTAAAAATCGGTCTGCATGAGCCTTGACCCCAAAGCCCTTTATTCACAGATTGCTCTGTAAATACATTGTCAACAAAATACTCCTCACCTCCTTCTGCTTCAACTGGGAGGGGGTTAGGCAGGGTTTCCTAATCCTGAGGCTACATACTAGTGCATCTCAAAAAATTAGAATATTGTGAAAAAGTTCAATATTTTCCGTCAGTTATTTAAGAAAGTGAAAATGTTATATATTATAGACTCATTACACATAAACTAAAATGTTTCAAGCATTTTTCTATTTTAATTATAATCAGTATGGCATACAGTACAAAAACATAAAAAAAACATCTCAAAATATTAGAATATTTCATTTCGAGTTTGAGTAAAACAGTATGAACACAGTGTATCTCTCGGTCTAGTTCAGTACACACAACCACAATCATGGGGAAGACTGCTGACTTGACTGTTGTCCAGAAGATGATCACTGATGCCCTCCACAAGGAGGGTAAGCCACAAAAGATCATTGCTGAAAAGGGTGGCTGGAAAAGGTGCACAAGCAACAGGGATGTCTTGAGAGGACTGTCAAGAAAAGTTGATTCAAGAACTTGGGAGAGCTTCACAAGGAGTGGACTGAGGCTGGTGTCACTCAAGACCCATCACGAACAGACATCTTCAAGAAAGGGAATACAACTTCCGCATTCCTAATATCAAGCTACTCCTGAGCCAGAGACAATGTCAGAAGTGTCTTATCTGGGCTAAGGAGAGAAAGAAATGGACTGTTGCTCAGTGGTCCAAAGTCCTCTTTTCAGATGAAAGTACATTTTGCATTTACTTTGGAAATCACATTTCTAGAGTCTGGAGGAAGAGTGGAGAGGCACAGAATCCAAGGTGTTTGAAGCCCAGTGTGAAGTTTCCACAGTCTGTGATGATTTGGGGTGCCATGTCATCTGCTGGTGTTGGTCCACTGTATTTTATCAAGTCCAAAGTCAACACAGCCATCTACCAGGAGATTTTAGAGCACTTCATGCTTCCATCTGCTGACGAGCTTTTTGGAGATGCTGATTTCCTTTTCCAGCAGGACTTAGCACCTACCCACAGTGCCAAAACTACTACCAAATGGTTTGCTGACCATGATATTACTGTGTTTGATTGGCCAGCCAACTTGCCTGACCTGAACCCCATAGAGAATCTATGGGGTATTGTCAAGAGGAAGATGAGAAACATCCGACCCAAAAATACGCTGAAGTGCACAAGATGATGATCGCAAAAATACGCTGAAGGCCACTATCAAAGCAACCTGGGCTTCAATAACACCTCAGCAGTGCCACAGACTGATCACCTCCATGCCACACCACACTGATACAGTAATTCACGGTAAAGGAGCCCCAACCAAGTATTGAGTGTATAAATGAATATACTTTTCAGAAGTTGGACATTTCTGCATTGTAAATCCTTTTTTTGATTGATCTTAATAATTTGAGATACTGGATTTCTGATTTTCATGAGCTATAAGCCATAATCATCAAAATTAAAACAAAAAAGGCTTTAAATATTTCACTTTACATGTAATGAATATAGAATATATGAAAGTTTACCTTTTTGAATTAAATTATGAAAAAAGGAACTTTTTCATGGTATTCTAATTTTTTTAGATGCACTAGTATATGTATGTTGAGGGCAGACCTTATTAGTGAACAAGCTAGTTATTAGCATGCATCTTAACCTAGCTAGTGCTGTATAGTGGACCTACAAATTCACTGAGCTCTTTGCAGACCAATATTACATTCGTTACTAGTCTCATTTTCAGTGGCAATAAAGGTAACCTATGAATTCTGTTTCTACCAGAGGTGGAAAGAGTACTAAAATATTATACTCAAGTACAAGTACTGTTACTCTGATGAAATTTTACTTAAGTACAAATAAAGTTACCAGACAAAAAATCTACTCAAGTAAAAAGTAGATCATTTAAAATGTACTTTGAGTAAAAGTAAAACGTTACTTTTAACAATGGGTGTTTTCTGCCTCCATTGTGTTGTGCAAAAATGAAAAAGAAGAGGAAACAAGGATATATGTACATCTCAACCCAGATGTTTTATTTAAAGGAAGTGTATCAAATTGAATGCTTAGGATAATGCTGCATTAAAACTGAGACAAACAAAAAAGGTCAATACACACAGTCATGTCGTTTACATCGCCCTGACCACACACAAAGCATTGTACACGAAATATGAAAGTGAAATGTTGCACCGAAATCTCGTAGCTTGCCTGTGTGCACTGTGTGTTATTGAACAATTCAATTCAAACATTATTTGTTTTACTTAGTATTCCTTTCTGGCCTGTTGGATGTAGAATGGTAGGAGGACTGATCACGTCAGGTTGGCGAGCTAACTTGCTTGCATGATTAGCCAACTGAATAACAGACTAGTTACCGTTATGTTACAGTACCAACAGGTTGCTACTTCAACATTAGCAATGCCATCCACTATTTTTGGAATATAACCAGCCTATTGTCGGTTTTACTATGGAAAGGAAACATTATGATCAGGGGCGCAGATACGTTTTTTGAACTGGGGGGGACAAAAAACTGGGGGGGACAAAAAACTGGGGGGGACAAAGCTGCCAGCAAACCAACCCCAACCCCGATATGCCTGTCAAACTTGTTGTGGGTAACCATAGCAACCAAGCTCGAGCTCGAAACCTGTGCAGTCTGCGCAGCTCAACCAACCGAATATCAGTCTTTGTTTTGTTTTATGTGAGTTGTTGCAACTATGTATACACTGCTGTGCACCTCAATAAACCGAATGGTAATTAGTCTTTTGATTTTTCTGTGAGGTTTGCCTTATGCAAAGAAAGACAGCATAGATGTTTTTTCCTCCCTATAAGTGGGGGGGACCGAACGAGGTGAATTTAAATCTGGGTGGGACGAATCCCACCCGTCCCACCCTCTATCTGCGCCCGTGATTATGATGCCAATGACAATACTTACCTCAACATGCTTGCGCAGATTAGACGTCGAATTTTTGTATGCCGCAATGGTTGTCTTCTTGGGCACACAAATGAGCTTAACCTAGTTCAAAGCATGACGCTAGCAGTAGCTGCATAAGGCAAAATCATGTGGGCCTTTCATCAACAACAAGCCACGGCGGGCAAACATTAATAATCAAGCGTCCTTACCTTAAAACGTTGTCTTGACCACAGAACTTCTCAAGTATTTCACTTAAATCCACACAGGTTAACAACACACCCAACACAGCTAGTGAGAAATGTGGATCTGCGCTAGCTTTGTATTGCTATTCCCCTCAGTATGCTTACACTGTCTGCTGCCCGAACTGTGAACATTATAGGCTACAATCTTTTCATCAATTTCTTCAGTAGATGCCGTTTTAGACATTTTATTATCCCCATCGAAATATGCTATTATACTAACAGGATTATAACTCAAATCACACGACACGTATTCAAATCACAACTGATTTATTTTACTGTTGGACAGATCATAGCATGCACATAGCCTAGCTGCTGGTAGGCTGATAACTGATAAGTAGCTGATATTCTGAACAGATTGGTGATCCTTACCTTAAAAAAGTCTGTGACTTTAGGCAACGATTCTATCATTACCTGCATCTCTCTCTTTTTTTCCTTTTATGCGCCCCGCTAACATGTGAACGCTTCATCTTTCAAAGCCTCTAAATTTGTGTCTCTGTAGTCTGCAGTCTTTGGCGCGCTTTCGTGCGTGACATTACATTTTGTTACATTTTATTCTGGTACAGTTGTGGGTGTTCGTTTCGCGAACCACATCCACCATGTCTCTTACAGCAGGCTACTGTGCGCTCATTTATTTCTAACCTTATTTCTATCCGTACATTAATGTAGGCCCACGATTCCGACAGTTTATTATTTTATTAATATTACAAGGCCCCTGATTGGCTGTGGCCCAGGGGGTTGAGCCCCCCGAAGCCCCCCCCTTAAAGCACCGGTGCATGTCCGCCATCGTCTGTGTGAGACTCGCGCGCGCGACAACTGTCCTTCCCGTGATTCATTTCCAGAACGCATTTCCCCAGGGGCGTCAGAAGCATTTTTAATGTGGGGGGGACACACTGGCGGGGGGTCCTCCGCCAGAAAAATTTTAATTAATTTTCAACAATAAGTCCTCATTCAACTAGTCCATATATTCATCAGCCTGTTTTTAAACCCACCGCTACGCCTAAGATAATGAGATGAATGTGACACAATTTATCACCAACAATGACTTTATGGATGCATTTTACTTTTTATTTTGTGTTTTCTATTTAGTTTTAGATGTAACACAACATGCCACTGGGCCAAGCAATAGTGACACTCAACTGTATGTTTAAAAATAAGAATATTCATAATCTCACACAATGAACAGGCATGACATGGCATCATGCAAACTTCATAACACAAAATCACACTGTGTCAAGCAACGGTGGCACATAAAAAATAACTTCACACAATGAACAGGTGCAATTTTGTTCACCACCAACAGTGACTTTAGTGGGTGCATTTTACTTTTTTCCGATTTAGCGATACTCATAACAAAAATGGCATGGCATCATGCAGTCTTCATAACACAAAATTACACTGGGTCAAGCAACGACACATAAAAGAGAACTTCACACAATGAACAAGTGCAGTTTTGTCAACCTACATGCAATGGTGGTACTACAGTAGCATTTACAGATTAGTATAACAAATAGATTTATAGATAGAACTCCTTCTTATATTGGTGGCACCACAATTTCTACCACTTCATAACTTTTATCCCCCTTTCCTTCACAATCCACCTGGAATAACATCCATCTCTCTCCATCGCTTTCCTCTCTACTATTCCTTCCCCATACACTGATTTCCCATCTTACTTTTCAGAAAACTGCCAAAGACCAGACAAAACAAAGAATCAGGGCTTTGAACCAGAATTTTTTTCCTATTGGTTCGTTCCGAACAGAAACGGAATTTTAACGTTTCCGGTTTGGGGTTCCACCATTAAATAGACGTTCCCGAACCGGTTAGAACAAAAAAATTTCGTTCCCGGAACGGTTAATTACGTTCCCTGTCAGCTGTTTAACAAATGGCTATAAAATTATGTCTCTGTCTCATCCAGCTTAAGCCAAATGTAGGCTAATTCTATTACAACCTTCATTAAATAAGACAAGAAATAATTCAAAACAATTATTATTTCAAATGTTGGCGATTTGGATTCTCAGTATGTCTTCCCATCTACACAAACAGAAAAAGTGCCAAAAATGAAAGATAATTCGTTTAGTGTGTTACCAAAGGCTAGTCAGGCCCTATAGAGGGCTACCGCATGACGTCACCGCGCCGCAAGATTTTGTTAGGCGCCATATTGGAAGACCAAGTACACATCTATGCAAGTACATACATACATAAAACAAACTACACCTGAAATGTAGCCAGGGCCGGTTCTGCCCTAATCTGGACCCGGGTGCAACATCGCGCAAACCCCCCCCCCCCACCCCCCCCACCCCCCAAAAAAAAACACCAGTCTAAATCAGGACAACCATTACATAACTATAACTATAAACATTTTATATCAACTATTTTAACTAAATGGGCTATAATAAATAAGCCTGCAGGCAGCCACGGCGGGCTGCCTCAGAAAAGTAACCATTTGTCCTACCTTAAAACTCGTTTTGCATTTTCTGCCTCCTTTTTTGTATTTTCGACCCTCCGTTTATTTTCTTTCCTTTTCTGAAAACCCGATTTGTGTCCAGACATTTTGTTCTGCTACCAACGAACTAACTCGTCAGGTCTCGTCTCTCGAGCCCGCGATGATTCCCGTGGGAAGGGCAACAACTGATACATTTTTACAAACAGACAATAGGGAGGTTGCAACGTTCAGGCTCTTCTTTGCTCAGACACTCAGTAATGGAGACGTGATAGTAGTCCACCCTCCCGCTCTCTCCATTCAGTCAGCGAACGTCACACAGGAAGTGAACCCCAGCGGGTCATAGAAACTTGCGCAGGAGAAGAATGGCTTTTATTTGTAGGCTACAGAAACTTTGAGGAACGAAATAAAAACCGGTATTAACCGGTTACCATTATTTTTAATAAGCGTTTCTGTTCCGGAACATAAAAAATAATAAAGTTTCTGGTTTCGTTTCTGTTCCATGTGAAATAGAAAAAGTTCCCGGTTTTCGTTTTCGTTCCTTGAACCGGTTCAAAGCCCTGCAAAGAATCAATAAATATCATCAGAGCAGACTTGACCTCATTCTTGGCATTACTGTAAGGCAGGCCTACTGGGTTTGAATGAAATGATAGCTAACGTTAAGCTAGCTGATACATCTCCTAACATTGACTAGCCAGCTAACTGCACTAACATTTCCATTGGGACAAAAAAAACCTGTCCTGTGGGGAAATTTTGACTGACTTTCCGCTTCTTTGTACAGGGTCTCCGCGGATCCTTAAAAAGTCTTAAAAAGTCTTATTTTTAATATGTGTTTTTTAAGGTCTTAAAAAGCATTATATTTCGCTATTTTTTGAGCTATGGTATTAAATTTCACATGGGAGGTATTAAATTTCATCCGGGTAGCCTACGGTAAATGAAAAAAAAAAACATATGTCTGGATTTTTTTTCCACGCTAACGTTATTTATTCAACCAGCGTCGTTTGTTATCAAGATGCTGAACAAGTAGCACAAGAGCCGTTGTGTGTCTAGCACTAGTTCTAATAGCGCAGGAACCATGCCACAGGGGGCACTGTGTTCTTTTATCCATGTAGTAGAACCATTGAGAGTAGAGCAGACGAGGAAGAAGTGGTTGAACTTGAACATGAACGGAGATGGGGAAGTGTAAGTTTAGTAACAAGTGGCTTGAGGAGCCAAAATACAAAAGTTGGCTAACAACAGCAACTTCAGAATATGAAGCGAGATGTAAGGTATGTCGGAAAGACATCAAGTTAACAACAATGGGCTGTAAAGCCCTTGACGCTCACTCGAAAGGGGAAAAGCATATGTGCTATGCTGCTAGTCGGGCAACAACAGTCCCCATGCCAATGTTCGCCTCTACGGTCACAAAAAGTGCAACGCCAGCTTTAGCGTCTCCGGGTCCCAGCACAAGTGCTTTCGCGGCATTCGCCCCAACCGCTACGCTGAAGGCAGAAATACTGTGGGTTCTGCAGAAGATGCACTTATTTATTAAAAAAAATGCTCTGAACTTAACCTAGAGTGTGCTTTTTTTTTTTACTGTACGTATTTGTTCCGCGGTAGTGGTCTTATTTTTTATACTCAGTGGTCTTAAAATGGTCTTAAAAAGTATTATTTTTGCTGGTCAGAAATGTGCAGAGACCCTGTTGTAAAGAATGTCCTTATGTCCATTGTGTCTGGGAGCAAATACTGCAAACAATTAATCATCAATCAAGAATACCCCATTAGGCTAAGCTTATTTCACTGTTTAGTTGAATATTAATTTAACGTGGCCTAGGGTTAATTTTGAGGGCATATCACAAAAGAATAAGGTTTTAGCAAAAGCTAGACATTGTGAGGTTGCAATGGGGCTGACGTCACCTCCTCCACTTTCCAGCAGCTGCACCAACATTTCTGTGCTCGCGCTGAGATTCACTTCACTTGCGCGCGGTGAGCTGTTGTAGGGAACGCCCGGAAAACCCGGAGTGGATTTTCAGTGGGCTGTGTATTCTCTTATCGATCAAGTGGAATGGATTCTTTCACGAAGCAATAGAAACGGCGCTGGGTGAACTAATATTTTATGTTAAATGTGGGGGGGTCCAAACGAAGAATTATGAAATGTGAGGGGGACATGTCCCCTTCACATTCAATGGTGGCGACGCCCATGCATTTCCCCTTCTCCGTTTTAGCCTTTTTTTATTTTTTATTTTTACTTTTTTACTCCGTAATGGTTGTGATGTAAAATGTACCGAAGTACACTGCTTAAAAGAAAACATACTTAAGTAAAAGTAAAAGTACACTCTTTAAAAATTACTTGAAAAAGTATAAGTACACAAAAAAGCTACTCAAGTACAGTAACACGAGTAATGTAATTCGTTACTTTCCACCTCTGGTTTCTACCATGTACAGCTAAGGTTAGTGCTGGATTGGAAAACAACAAACCTAACGCAGTGTCATGCTCTGGCTCTGCCTACGCAAGACTGTACCAACGTAATGAATAGGGTGAAATATAAAGACCTATCTATTCTAATAATTTTGCAGCAAATGGAAAACCAAACCAAAAGGTTGTTGTATTTGCTCAATATAAGAGACAAAATTATTAAAAATAATTTTATTAAATTAACTTACACATGGTAATAATGTTAATCTTGTCTTCTGAGGGCCCTCTGTCAATGCTGAGCCCTTAGAATTGTCCTAACCCCCCCCCCCCACCCACACACGGCGCCTCTGTCTGCAAAAGCAACATGACAAACATACTTAAATTACTTACATTTACATATGCACAACATGGCCAAAAGTTTGTGGACACCTGGCCATCATATCCATATGGTTCTTCACCAAACTGTTGCCACAAAGTTTTAAGTACACAACTGTATAGAATGTCTTTGTATGCTGAAGCATGACAATTTCCTTTCACTTGAACTAAGAGGCCCAGACCTGTTCTAGCATGGCAGTGCCCCTGTGCACAAAATGAGGTCCATGAAAACATAGTTTGCCAAAGTTGGAGTGGAAGAACTCAAGTATCCTGCATAGATCCCTCACCTCAACCCCAATTAGGAATGAAGTAGAATGCTGAATGCACATTAGGCCTCCTTGCAAATATCAGTGCCTGATCTCACTAATGCTCTTGTCACTGAATAAACCCCCCACCACCACATTCAAAAATCTAGTGGAAAGTCTAGATGGTACAAGAGTGTAGGTTCTTATAATAGCATTGGGGGACTACATCTGGAATGTAATGTTCAACAAGGACACATGGGTGTGATGGTCAGCTGTCCACAAACTTTTGGCCATTCATTGTACATATTTTAAAATATAAGTATATGGCATTTAAATATGTCTATAGTATTTTGTATACTTTGTATTGTCTCAATTTTCCAAGGGTGCAGGTGCAGACGTCACTGAACAGTCTGTGTTTCTCACATCGTTTGTAGTAATTGGGATCAAAAATGCCTTGACAATTCCCAAGTCCAACTTGGAGGTAAGAATGATTCATCTCTGGTTCACTCTCCTGCCATTACTTTTCTCTGCACATTAAAAATGTAACAGTAATACTGCATTGTTAGCAATTCTTATTATAGTACAATGTAGCAGGCTACCATATGTAGCAAGCTAATATAGCAGATATCTGTCTCTCCAGCGGTATGCACATGCTGTGGAGAAGGCGACACACTACTTGTCCTCACAAATGACAAAGCTGAAAAGTTTATATGTGAGAGCCATAGCAGCATATGCCCTAACCCTTGTTGACCTCAACAACCAACATGCAGTCATACTTTATGAAAAGCTTAAAAAAGAGTCACAAATTAAAGGTGAAGTATAATTTCCCATCTACACCAAGCACTAAAATTTATAACACACACATCTACATATACATAAATTTTCCATAAAAATGAATAAATGCTGCTGTATAAATATATTGCACAAAAGAAAAAAAACTGAAATGTATATTGCACTGTAATGAATGAAGTTGCACAAAGAGGCACAATTGCAATAGAAGTGTGTGTGTGTGTGTGTGTGTGTGTGTGTGTGTGTGTGTGTGTGTGTGTGTGTGTGTGTGTGTCAGTGGCGGCTGGTAGTCTTTCAAACGGGAGGCTGGTCGGTTACGATATTTCCAGATTTTAAAAGAAAAAAGAAAAAACACATCAATTTTGCCCATACTCTTGCCTCTGATCTGGCTGATTGTTGGCAGGGTCACAAACTGTGAAATAACAGGTTCTTTTGGCCCATTAGCCTACTGTCCAATATACATGATGGTGGTGTTGGGGGGGTATATTTTAACATTTTATATTTTAAAATTGTGGCATGTTGTTTAAAAATTGATCATTATTGATCAGCAGCTCTTTGTCAGGAACCTCAGCAGTAACAGCAGAGTGTTCGGGAATAGGCACAAGCACTGACCTTGGGGAGCCAAACATAGAGCTGGGTGCCACACATTTCACTCAATGACACTTTCCCTATATTTTACTTATTTTGACTGAGAAATGTTTTATTGACAATTTTGATAACCCTTCACTTTTAATCCAGGTCTGTAGTGTGAAATGTTCTCGGCTGTGTTTTTGTTTAAAAATGTTTTCCAAATTGTAGCTGTGTTTAATTCATATCCAGAGAAATATATATTCCAATATAATATACTCAGCATAAACATTTTAAATAGATTCTATATTTTTGGTCCATCCATGACATATTACTAAAGTAGCCTATTTACTGTTGTTGATGTGGGTCACTTGCTGTTAGCCAATTCACTTTCTCGTACCAGGGGAGCTGAAAGGAACGAGTATTATTCCCTACCTTTTTCACCAAGTCAATTTGAGGCGTTGGTCTACCCTGCTCTTTAATTTTAATTTTTTCCTCGAAAGGAAGACTGGCAAATGGCTTCGCCAAAATTAAATCAACAATGCTTGGCATCCGTGCGCAGCTTTCTTGCTAGCTGACTAGCCCCCTCAAGTTCAAGTTCAGTCACTCAAATAAACGAAATTTCTGGAACTAAGATAGCAAACTTGACAAAACTATATTTACACTTTATTTACAATGAAAATATCACACACACATCACATTATCTCTAGCCGCTTTATCCTTCTACAGGGTCGCAGGCAAGCTGGAGCCTATCCCAGCTGACTACGGGCGAAAGGCGGGGTACACCCTGGACAAGTCGCCAGGTCATCACAGGGCTGACACATAGACAGACAACCATTCACACTCACATTCACACCTACGGTCAATTTAGAGTCACCAGTTAACCTAACCTGCATGTCTTTGGACTGTGGGGGAAACCGGAGCACCCGGAGGAAACCCACGCGGCAATGAAAATATCTCATCTCATCTCATTATCTCAAGCCGCTTTATCCTTCTACAGGGTCGCAGGCAAGCTGGAGCCTATCCCAGCTGACTATGGGCGAAAGGCGGGGTACACCCTGGACAAGTCGCCAGGTCATCACAGGGCTGACACATAGACAGACAACCATTCACACTCACATTCACACCTACGGTCAATTTAGAGTCACCAGTTAACCTAACCTGCATGTCTTTGGACTGTGGGGGAAACCGGAGCACCCGGAGGAAACCCACGCGGCAATGAAAATATATACAAACTAAAAAAGCTGGTAGAAACCGTATGTAATGAATGAAATCGAAATGTAAGCTGATCACTTACAATACACCACAGCACTTGCGAATCCGCGTAGGACTGAACTGAAATTCACCGCTGCCTGTCTATATTTGAAACGAACTGTCAATCAAAGAAAATATCCGGCCACTTTCACTAATCACCAGTCTCCTCGCGGAAAGCTTTGCCATGTCCCTCCCACTGTGAGGCTGGGAGTCCGGTGGGCGGGTGTTTTCACAGTATTTGTCCAATAACCAATTTGCATTTTGATATTGAAATGCGCATAGCTCCCAAATGCCATTGAAGTCCACTGAGGCTGGGAGTCTGGTGGGCGGGCGTTTTCGCAGTATTTGTCCAATAACCGTCTTGCATTTTGATATTGAAAAGCAGATAGCTCCCAAATGCCATTGAAGTCCACTGAGGCTGGGAGTCTGGTGGGCAGGCGTTTTCGCAGTATTTGTCCAATAATCGTCTTGCATTTTGATATTGAAAGCGCATAGCTCCCAAATGCCTTTGAAGTCCACTGAGGCTGGGCTGCATCGCGCTGTCACGAGGGGGAAAAACTCACGCACACATTAGGCAAACTGAGGAAAGTTATAACGGAATGATTTCGCACGGTAGTTGGGTTGAGCACATATATTTCTATGATTCTGGATCTGAAATAGCATTGTTATAAGCCTAGCGCAATTCATCCTACACGATGTTCGTCATTTTTAGAGGAGGCTGAGCCTCCCTTGTTGTCTTGGAGCAATCGCCCGTGGTGTGTGTGTGTGTGTGTGTGTGTGTATGTGTGTGTGTGTGTGTGTGTGTTGCACTTACAGTGTGGGCAGAAGTTTACATACAGTGACATGAATGTCATCTTGTATATGAATGTCATGGCAATATTTGGGCTTTCAGTAATTTCTTTGAACTGTTCTTCTTCTGTGGCAGAATGATTGTACAGCATACATCTTTAATTTAAAAAAAACACACTAGAATTTGGTGCACAAGTTTTCATTTTCTTTGGGTTTTCTGAAATCAACACGGTCAAAATTATACATACAGGGTCAAAAATTTACATAATCTCACATAGATTAATTAATTCAGAGGTGCTGAAACTTCCAAAAATGTCTCTTATCTTGCCAAGGCCACGGTCTCTTAACTTCCTGTTAGTGATCATGATTGACTACAGCTGGTAGCTTCTCTGTGCCTTCATAAAAAGGGTTTGTTTACAGCACTCACTGGATTGACCAGCACACAGGAAAATGGGAAAGTCCAAGGAGCTCAGTGCACATCTGAGAAAGAGGATCACAGATATACACAACTCCAGAATGTCTCTTGGAGCCATTTCTAAACAAGTGAAAATTCCAAGATCAGTTCAAACAATTGTATCCAAGTTATTGTGAGGTGTAGTCACTTTGCCAAGCCACTTTGCTTCAAGAAAACCCAAACTGTCACCCTCAGCTGAAAGGAAATTGGTTTGGATGGTCAGGAACAACCTGAAAACCACCATAGCACAGCCCTGCCATGAACTGGAAGCTGATGGATCACTGTCTACAGTTCAGATCACCATGGACTAAGAGGCTGCTATCCAAGAAATCCCCCCCACCCCTGCGCTCCAAAATTGACACCTTCAAACATAACTAAAGTTTGAAGCTGACCACACAGACAAAGAAAAAGCCTTCTGGAGGATAGCTGTATGGTCAGATGAGACAAAGAATGAGTTGTTTGGCCACAATGACCACCATGTACAGAGGGACACTGTACCAGCTGGTGGTGATGGTCAGATCATCATGCTCTGGGGCTGTTTTGCTGACAGTGGAACTGGTTCATTGCACAAAGTGGATGGAGGACTACCTCAGAATTCAACATAAAGCATCAGAAACTTGAATGGGACTTGGGAGTTACAACAGGACAATGAACCCAAACACGCATCAGAGCTGGCTGTGGAGGATAAAGCAGGCTAACATTAAGCTTAAAACAAGTCCTGACTTCAACCCGATTGAAAATATGTGGACTGTGCTTATAAGTCAAGTCCATGCCAAGAAAAAAAAAACAAATTTAATTGAACTCTACCAATTCGATCATGAAGAGTCATGAAATATCCAACCAGAATTCTGCCAGAAGCTTGTTCATGGTAAACAAAAATGTTTGGTCAAGGTGAATCTTGCAAAGAGACATTTTACCCAAATATTAGGTGTGCTGTATGTATATTTTTGATCCTGTATGTATGTATAATTTTGACCCTGTGTTGATTTCAGAAAACCCAAAGAAAATTTAAAACTTGTGCACCAAATTCTAGAGTGTTTTTTTTAATAGAGATGTATGCTGTACATTCTGCCACAGAAAAAGAACAGTTCAAAGAAATTACTGAAAGCCCAAATATTGCCAATGACCTTCACATAGCCAAGATGACGTTCATGTCACTGTATGTAAACTTCTGACCACAAATGTGTGTGTGTGATATCCCTGCGATGACCTGGCGACTTGTCCAGGGTGTACCCCGCCTTTCGCCCGTAGTCACCTGGGATAGGCTCCAGCTTGCCTGCGACCCTGTAGAAGGATAAAGCGGCTAGAGATAATGAGATGAGATGATATATATAAAAATAAAATCAGGGCTTGAAATTCATTTTTTTTCACCAGCCAGCCGGACTAGTAACCTTCCAAAGTAACTAGCCAAACAGAAAATCAACTAGCCAAAATTTGTTCATGTATGAATTTTACTTCTGTCAAAAATAACGCAAAAGAGAGTAGTTACCATTGTTCATGACTAATGTGCATTTATTTCAAGACCCGAGTATTTTGATACTGTTGTTAAATACATAAATGAAAACAACACAGAGCACCATAATATAATATAAAAAAATAATATATTGGAAAACTTGGCAACTTGGTGTATGAGTATTGAAAGCAAATATACTTACTATCATGACTATAGCACCCAAAATATGTCCAACATGCTTTCTGTATTTAACCATTTATGAGAGAGAAAGCATTAGGAGCTTCATATTGACTAGGAATCAACTTGAAAAAAATTAATTATTCCATAAAAATTGTATCGCAGCCAAGGCCTACCCTGCTCCCACGTTTGCTTATAAGTCCTTTGTCATTTCTCCTCTCCAGACCGAGGTCGCTTTGTCCCCGTCTTTGGCAGTTTCTGTACACCTTTCAGAAAATTCCACATCGCAACATAGCTTTGGCAGATGTAGATGTAAACAACAACAAAAACACGTGTTTAAATGGGCGATAATGTGGCTACATCTATTGAATTTGATAACGTGATGTGGCAGCAGGGGCGTGGCCAAGTGTTGGTCTGTGAATGGAGAGCGGAGTCAGGGAAGGTAAGTGGTGGAATCATTGAATCTGATGGGGATTAACCTGTGTTTGTGTGTCTTCCCCAGTGACCGTGCCCTTTAAAAGGAGAGGAGAGCAGAGAAAGGGAGCTCTCTCTCCCCAACCAGAACACGTGTGTGTGTGTGTGTGTGTGTGTGTGTGTGTGTGTGTGTGTGTGCGCGTGCGCGCGCGCACATGCGGCTGGGAAGTGATAAAAGGCTGAAAAGCGAGCAATAAATAGTTCATTGAGAACTCAGTTCTGGCCTGCCGTGCTTCTGTGCTCCACCCACCTGGTCCAATACTACACGTGATTACCGCGATATTCAATGAGATGCGTTATATGCATGCGCTGTAGTGAAAAAACCGACAGCCTGACTCGTACACAATATGATTCGGAATTCTTCGGTATCTTCCATCCTGCCGATAAACACATCGATTAACACAGACACGGCACGCACTTAATATGTGGCGGCTTTAGTTGACGGTGTGTCTGAATCTTCGCTTCATATATCTCATCTCATTATCTCTAGCCGCTTTATCCTTCTACAGGGTCGCAGGCAAGCTGGAGCCTATCCCAGCTGACTACCGGCGAAAGGCGGGGTACACCCTGGACAAGTCGCCAGGTCATCACAGGGCTGACACATAGACACAGACAACCATTCACACTCACATTCACACCTACGGTCAATTTAGAGTCACCAGTTAACCTAACCTGCATGTCTTTGCACTGTGGGGGAAACCGGAGCACCCGGAGGAAACCCACGCGGACACGGGGAGAACATGCAAACTCCACACAGAAAGGCCCTCGCCAGCCCCGGGGCACGAACCCAGGACCTTCTTGCTGTGAGGCGACAGCGCTAACCACTACACCACCGTGCCGCCCGCTTCATATATATTTTTTATTTTCAACTAGCCAGCCGGGCTGGCTAGTGACAGGAATTATCCGCCAAATGACAAATTAAGTTGCCTCGGGCGACCGGACCACCGCGAATTTCGAGCCCTGTGTGTGTGTGTGTGTGTGTGTATATATATATATATATATATATATATATATATACAGTGTATATATATATATATATATATATATATATATATATATATATATATATATATATATATATATATGAGAATGAGGGTGAAGTTGTGACGAGACCTAGTTATTGTCCGTTATTGTCCTGGTTAAGAGCCCAAATGGCCTGAGGGAAGAAGCTCTTCCTCATTCTCTCTGTGTTAGCCTTAAGGGAGTAAAAGCACTTCCCTGACCTTAAAAGAGAGAAGAGTCCACAGTTGGGATGGCTGAGGTCCTTCATTTTCTTCCTGGCTTTGATCTGGCACCATTTGGTGTAGATAGACTATAGGTCAGGGAACTTTGTGTGGATGATGCGCTCAGCTGATCACACCACTCTCTGGAGAGCCTGTTTGTCCTGCTTGGTGCTATTCCCAAGCTATGTGATGATATTTCCCATCAGGATGTTCTCGATGGTACAGGAGTAAAATTTCCTCGGCACCCTCAGTAGAAGACGAAAGTCTCTGAAATGTCTTAGATGGAACAGACAGTGGTGAGTCTTCTTAACCAGAATGTTAATTTGGCAAGACCATGACAGGTCTTGCATGATGTGAATGTCCAGGTATTGAAAACTATCTACTCTCTCCACTGGGGTCTGGGTGATGTTGAGGGGCTTGTAGTTCCTCCCCTGTTTTGTGCAGAAGTCCACGATCAGTTCCTTTGTCTTGTGCAACATAGACATGAGTGTTTTACTGGGAAATACACCATTTGTATTTTTCATGCAAATTACATCCGGGACACTCATGAAGAAATCAATGAATTGTTTTGATAAATTTTGGTACTTTGTTTGTGAATGTCAATATAATAAAAAGAAAATTACACATTAGCATGAAGATATAAAGTTTCTTCTCATGTATAAAAACTTGTATTTTTCATACAAAATACATCATGGATCTTCATGACATATTTAAATAATATTGGTTGGCTTCGAGTGGTCTATCAGATATATATACCATTCAACCAGCATGAAATTGAACGAGTCAAACACGAGTTCAATATCATGCTAGCTGAATGGAATATACAGTTAGGTCCATATATATTTGGACACTGACACAAATTTTGGCTTTTTACCTGTTTACTGAAACATATTCAAATTATAGTTATATAATGGGAATGGACATAAAGTCCAGACTTTCAGCTTTCATTTGAGGGTATCCACATTAAAATTGGATGAAGGGTTTAGGAGTTTCAGCTCCTTAACATGTGCCACCCTGTTTTTAAAGGGACCAAAAGTAATTGGACAATTGACTCAAAGGCTATTTCATGGGCAGGTGTGGGCAATTCCTTCGTTATGTCATTCTCAATTAAGCAGATAAAAGGCCTGGAGTTGATTTGAGGTGTGGTGCTTGCATTTGGAAGATTTTGCTGTGAAGAAAACATGCGGTCAAAGGCGCTCTCCATGCAGGTGAAACAAGCCATTCTTAAGCTGCAAAAACAGAAAAAACCCATCCGAGAAATTGCTACAATATTAGGAGTGGCAAAATCTACAGTTTGGTACATCCTGAGAAAGAAAGAAAGAAAGCACTGGTGAACTCATCAATGCAAAAAGACCTGGACACTCACAGAAGACAACAGTAGTGGATGATTGCAGAATAATTTCCATGGTGAAGAGAAACCCCTTCACAACAGCCAACCAAGTGAACAACACTCTCCAGGAGGTAGGTGTATCAATATCCAAATCTACCATAAAGAGAAGACTGCATGAAAGTAAATACAGAGAGTTCAGTGCACGGTGCAAGCCACTCATAAGCCTCAAGAATAAAAAGGCTAGATTGGACTTTGCTAAAAAATATCTAAACAAGCCAGCACAGTTCTGGAAGAACATTCTTTGGACAGATGAAACCAAGATCAACCTCTACCAGAATGATGGAAAGAAAAAAGTATGGCGAAGGCGTGGTACAGCTCATGATCAAAAGCATACCACATCATCTGTAAAACACGGCGGAGGCAGTGTGATGGCTTGGGCATGCATGGCTGCCAGTGGCACTGGGTCACTAGTGTTTATTGATGATGTGACACAGGACAGAAGCAGCCGGATGAATTCTGAGGTATTCAGAGACATACTGTGTGCTCAAATCCAGCCAAACTGATTGGTTGGCATTTCATAATACAGATGGACAATGACCCAAAACATAAAGCCAAAGCAACCCAGGAGTTTATTAAAGCAAAGAAGTGGAATATTCTTGAATGGCCAAGTCAGTCACCTGATCTCAACCCAATTGAGCATGCATTTCACTTGTTAAAGACTAAACTTTGGACAGAAAGACCCACAAACAAACAGCAACTGAAAACCGCTGCAGTAAAGGCCTGGCAGAGCATTAAAAAGGAGGAAACACAGCGTCTGGTGATGTCCATGAGTTCAAGACTTCAGGCAGTCATTGTCAACAAAGGGTTTTCAACCAAGTATTAGAAATGAACATTTTATTTACAATTATTTAATTTGTCCAATTACTTTTGAGCCCCTGAAATGAAGGGATTGTGTTTTAAAAAATGCTTTAGTTCCTCATATTTTTATGCACTCATTTTGTTCAACCCACTGAATTAAAGCTGAAAGTCTGAACTTCAACTCCATCTGAATTGTTTTGTTCACAATTCACTGTGGTAATGTACAGAACCAAAATTAGAAAAATGTTGCCTCTGTCCAAATATTTATGGACCTAACTGTATCTGATAGACCATGAAAAAAAGGCCAATGCTAGCATACACGCGAATCGGTGTTGCTAGCGCAGCAGTCCAGTTACCTTCCAGCTGGCATAGCAGTAGCGTTAGCAAAGGCCAATGCTAGCTTACCCGCAACTCGGTGCTGTTAGCGCAGCAGTGCAGTTACCTTCCAGCCGGTGTAGCAGTAGCGTTAGCAAAGGCCAATGCTAGCTTACCCGCAACTCCGTGCTTTTAGCGCGGCAGTGCAGTTACCATCAAGCCAGTGTAGTGTTAGTCAAGTCAAGTTTATTTGTGTAGTGCTTTTAACAATAAATATTGTCACAAAGCAGCTTTACAGAATTTGAACGACTTAAAACATGAGCGAATTTTATCCCTAACCTATCCCCAATGAGCAAGCCTGTGGCGACGGTGGCAAGGAAAAGCTCCCTCAGACAACATGAGGAAGAAACCTTGAGAGGAACCAGACTCAAAAGGGAACCCATCCTCATTTGGGCAACAAGAGACAGCATGACTATAATATTAACAGTTTTAACATGAAGTCAGTTTCGTTGATGTTATAAACTCTTCATTGATGGAAACTTGAGTGCAAAACTGCTCATGACAACTGCAGTCCTAAAGTTAGCAAGTCAACTGTAGTCCTCAGCCATAAAAGCATTACTATAAGAGTCCAGAATGTCCTCCAAGTGTGACTTTCAACTGTCCTCATGGGGCTGTCCTCCACAGGAGCGATGCGATGAGACTCCAACCAGACACAGGGCATCAGGATGGATCAAGCAGGTCCGAGGAGCAGAAGAGGTCAGCATCTCGATCCCAGGACCAACATGTAACTCAGAGGGACATATTTGGGGGGGAGGGGGGAGAGAGAGGAAGAGAAAACAGAGGTTGTTAGGTATGCCCAATGTCACCTGAATAAGTAGGAACAGTATACCTATTGCACTGAGTACAAGCAGGGACTCCGGCAACTAACTATGACAGCATAAATAAAAGGGGAGAGCCAGAAGGTAACACAGGCATGAGGGAGCCCCAGGACATAAAGCAGCCAGCCACTGCACCATCAACAAACTCGAGTGAGCAAGCGAGTGGGGACTGACAGCATCCATAAATCCCAGTTTACCAAAACACTCTGTCTGAGGACCCTCCAGATCTACACCTTTACCTCATAAACACCATTAACAAAAGGCTTGACTAAACAGATATGTTTTCAGCCTAGACTTAAACGCTGAGACTGTGTCTGATTCCCAAACACAACTTGGAAGGCTGTTCCATAACTGTGGGGCTTTGTAAGAAAAGACTCTGCCCCCTGATGTAGCCTTCATTATATGAGGTACCAGCAGATAGCCTGCACCTTTTGATCCAAGTAGGCATGGCAGGTCATAGAGGACCAGAAGTTCACTCAGGTACTGTGGTGCGAGACCATTCAGTGCTTTAAAGGTCAATAGTAGTATTTTATAATCAATACGAAATTTGATTAGGAGCCAATGCAGTGTGGATAAGACAGGGGTGATGTGGTCATATTTTCTAGTTCTAGTAAGGACTCTTGCTGCTGCATTTTGAACTAACTGGAGCTTGTTTATGCACTTATTGGAACATCCAGACAGTAAGGCATTACAATAATCCAACCTGGAGGTAACGAAAGCATGAACTAGTTTTTCCATGTTATGGAGTGACATTAAATTTCTTATCTTAACAGTATTTCTGAGATGAAAGAAAGCTATCTGGGTAATGTTATCAATGTGAGTTTCGAATGAAAGACTGGGGTCAATAATCACGCCGAGCTCTTTTACTGCTGCACGTGAAGAAACAGAAAGGCCATCCAGAGTTACTGTGTAATCAGAGAACTTCTAGCTGCAAGTGATCCTAGGCAAGGCAAGGCAAGTTTATTTATATAGGGCATTTCATACACAGTGGCAGTTCAGTGTGCTTTACAGAGGTAAAAGCAAAACAGTAAACAATAGAAAATAAAATTACGTAAAATAAATGGGGAAGAAGAGAGAAAAAAATAAGAATTAAACAATACTAGAAATAAAATAATAAAATGAAGTAAAAGTTCAGTAAAAAACAGCAGAATAAAATAGAATAAAAGTTAAGTAAAGTTTAAAACGTAAAGATGACGATATTTATCAGTTGGCAGAAAGCATCTGAGAACAGCTTGGTCTTTAGTCTAGATTTGAAGCTGCCAACAGCAGGAGCATTTTTGATGTCCTCTGGGAGTTGGTTCCATAGCTGTACTGCATAGTAGCTAAAAGCTGTTTCACCACACTTTGTTTTAACAACAGGTTTTACCAGTAAATTTTGCTGCTGCGATCTGGTAGATCTGATTGGGTTAGGCCGCTGCAACATATCAGAGAGGTAATTGGGCCCTGTACCATTTAGAGATTTGTACACCAGCAGCAATGCTTTAAAGTCAATTCTGTAGCTTACTGGAAGCCAGTGAAGGGACCTTAGAATTGGAGTAATGTGCTCTGTTCTTTTTGTTCATGTGAGAACCCTAGCCGTGTCATGGTCCTACCTGTGGTTTTCCTCTCTTCAGGTAACATTTCCACTCCTCTCCACTCAGTATTACCTGCCACGCCCGCATACTCCTCCTCTTATTAACTTTCAGTAGCTGTCATTGACTGTTGCCTATCACCTGCTCCTCCTCTGTGGGTATTTAATCTGCAGTCCTCCCAAGCTTCAGTGTCAGATCGTCTTCAAGGCATCGACTCCGTCAGCTCTTCAGTCCTGGTCACCTGACCCTGCATTTCTGTCCCTAATCTTGCTACCTGATCTGTGACTCTGTGTTCCAGCCTGTTCCCTACTCCTGCCTGTTGTGCTGTCCTGTCTGTCTGCTCAGGGACTGCTTGCTGGGAGACTGCCTGAAACCCAAGTGCTGTCAGCCTACAGCCATGCTACTCTGCCAATGCCTGATTCTGTCTGATCTCAGAAGCTAAGTAGGGTTGAGCCTGGTTAGTACTTGGATGGGAGACCGCAGACATCACCACCATGCTCCCACCAGCCATCCCTGCCTCTCAGTTCTCCAGCCACTGAACTTCACACATGCACATCCTCCCAACTCCCTTTCCCCTGCTATCAATAAAACTCAACATTTAACTTGCGCTCTTGGGTCCTCGTCTGTTTATCCTGACAGAACGATCTGACCATCATGGACCCAGCGCCCTCCCCGACCAGCATGGTGATTGAGCCCGAAATGACTGCCCTGCAGGGACTGGAACGTACAGAGGGAGACATAAACCGGATGTCCGGCGACATTGCATCTCTGCTCCAGCTTGACCACCAACAACGGCAGCAACAACTGTTTCAACAACAGCAGCAGCTCTGACAGCAGCAGCTAACCCAGGTCCTGCAAGTACTCACCAACCTCACCACTCCATCCGCTCATGTTCCTCCTGCTCTGGCCCCCGGTAATCCGGAACGTTTCAATGGTGACCCAAACCAGGTCCGGCCATTCCTGACCAGCTGCCGTATCCAGTTCTCTCTGCAGCTCAGGACCTTCTCGACGGAGGGAGCCAAGGTGGGGTATGTCATCACTCACCTGACCGGCCGGGCTCGGCTGTGGAGGACAGCAGAATTCGACTGGCAGACCCCGGCCTGTACCTTCGCCGAGGAGATGTTAAAGGTGTTCGACCTGGGCTCATCAAAAACAGAGGCGTCACGAGCACTGATGAGTATCCATCAGGGCAACCGGATGGTGGTGGACTACTCCATCGACTTTCGTACCCTGGCGAGGCGCAGTTCGTGGAACATGGCGGCGCTAGTGGACGCCTTCTTCCACAGTTTGGCGGACTACATCAAGGATGAGCTCATTTCCCATGAGCAACCCCCGACACTCGATGAGGCCATTGCCCTTGCCGTGTGCATCGATCATTGTATCCAGATCCGTAGACGAGAGAAGGGGCGTCCTAGTCAACCTGCCACCCGCACTCGGGGGGAGTCTTCCGCTGCCCAGTTCCCGCCTGTCACGCCCCAAAGCCGACATAATCAGTCTGAGCCCATGGAGATCGGCCGTGCCTCCCTCTCCCCTGAGGAACGACAGTGCCGCCTGACCTCCATCCGTAAACCCCTGCTTCAGGTCCACCTTCAGCTTCCTGACAGCACTTGTGCCCTGACTGCCCTGGTGGACTCTGGAGCCGAAGCCAACATCATGGATACAGAGTTCACATGGCAGCTGGGTGTGGGTCGCCACCATCTCACTCCACCCGTTCCTGTACGAGCGCTGGGTGGACATCGTCTCGGCACAGTTACACACATCACAACCCCCGTGACAATGCTGCTGTCAGGAAACCACCAGGAGTCCATCCAGTTCCACCTCCTACACTCACCCGGCCAACCACTCATCCTAGGGTACCTGTGGCTCCGTCTACACAACCCCCAACTTGACTGGGAGACTGGCACCATACGAGAGTGGGGAAGGGGCTGCCATCAGACCTGCTTGAAGGGAGCCATCCTGCCAGCCAACCAGGAGACCACCAGCTCCACCCCCAACATATCCAAGGTTCCTGTCTGCTATCACCACCTGAGAGAGGTGTTCAACAAGTCCAAGGCCACGTTGTTGCCCCCACACTGACCATATGACTGCACCATCGACCTCCTGCCAGGCACCGCACCCCCTAAAGGCCCTCTCTACTCCCTGTCAGCCCCGGAAAGAAAGGCCATGGAGGACTACATAAACGACTCTCTGGCCGCTGGCCTAATCTGTCCATCGTCCTCTCCTGCCGGTGCTGGATTTTTCTTCGTGGGAAAGAAGGATGGTTCTCTTCGCCCATGCATAGATTACCGGGGCTTGAACGACATTACGGTTAAGAACCGCTGCCCTCTGCCACTACTCTCCTCTGCCTTTGAACTGCTGCAAGGGGCCACAGTGTTCACCAAGCTAGATCTCCGGAACGCTTACCATCTGGTGCGAGTAAGAGAAGGCGATGAGTGGAAGACTGCGTTCAACACCCCGACGGGACATTATGAATATCTGGTCATGCCAGTCGGTCTCACCAATGCCCCAGCAGTGTTCCAGGTGCTGGTAAACGACATCCTTAGAGACATGCTCAATAAGTTCGTTTTCGTTTACTTGGACTATATTTTGATCTTCTCAAAAACCCTGTCTGAACACACCCACCACGTCCAGTTGGTCCTGCGCCACCTGCTTGAAAATTCATTGTTTGTGAAAGCAGAGAAGTGCGAGTTCCACATTCAGTCTGTCTCTTTCCTGGGATATGTGGTGACCGAGGGCAGCATTCAAATGGACCCTGCGAAGGTGTCAGCAGTGACGTCGTGGCCGGTTCCAGAGAGCCGTAAGAAACTGCAGCATTTCCTGGAGTGCGCCAACTTCTATAGGAGGTTCATCCGGGGCTACCGCACCATGGCAGCCCCACTCACCGCACTGACCAGCATCAAACAGCCCTTCCAATGGACTGCAGCAGCTGACAAAGCCTTCGAAACCCTCAAGGCCCGTTTCACTTCAGCTCCCATCCTCCGGATGCCTGACACCGAGTGGCAGTTTGTGGTGGAGGTAGACGCTTCAGATGTGGGAGTCGGGGCAGTGCTTTCCCAGCGAGCAGCAGAGGATAGAAAAATGCACCCCTGTGCCTTCTACTCCCAAAGACTGACCCCAGCAGAAAGCAACTACGACATCGGCAATCGCGAGCTACTGGCAGTCAAGCTCGCCCTCAAGGAGTGGCGCTACTGGTTGGAGGGGTCTAAGGTTCTGTTTGTGGTCTGGACAGACCACAAAAACCTGGAATATATCCGGACAGCCAGGAGGCTAAACTCCCGCCAGCGCCGGTGGTCACTATTCTTCACCCGCTTCAACTTTGTCCTTTCCTACCATCCTGGCTCCCGCAACATCAAGCCCGATGCACTCTCCCAGATGTTTCAGAGGGATGAGGCATCCAAGGAGGAATTAACACCCATCCTCCCAAGCCCCTGTGTTGTTGCTGCCCTGACCTGGGACATCGAGGAGCAGGTTCGAGAGGCCATCAGGGACCAGCCAGGCCCCAGCGCTTGCCCCTCCAACCGTCTCTATGTTCCAGCCGACCTGAGGTCTCAGGTGATTCAATGGGGACATGACTCCCACCTGGCCTGTCACCCCGGGGTCATACGCTCCCTCCATCTGCTGTCTCAGCAATTCTGGTGGCCGTTGATGAGGAAGGACATCCAGGATTTTGTGAGAGCCTGCCCCACTTGCAACCAGCACAAGTCCCCCAGTCAGCCCCCAGCTGGGTTACTCCAGCCCCTGCCAGTGCCCATGCATCCCTGGTCCCACGTCTCCCTGGACTTTGTTACTGGTCTTCCTCCATCGGAAGGTAATACGGTCATCCTCACCATTGTGGACCGCTTCAGTAAGATGACCCACTTTGTGCCTCTCCCAAAACTGCCAACTGCGAAGGAGACTGCCTGGGTCGTCTTAGAACACATCTTTTGGGTCCACGGCCTGCCCAGGGATATCGTTTCTGACCGGGGCCCACAGTTCTCCGCCAGTTTCTGGAGGGAATTCTGCCACCTCCTCGGGGCCACTGCCAGTCTGTCGTCCGGGTTTCACCCACAGTCAAATGGCCAAACTGAGCGCATGAATCAGGAACTGGAGAAGGCACTTAGGTGTGTGGCTTCATGCAACCCCCATGCCTGGGCTCAACATCTGCTCTGGGTGGAATATGCCCACAACTCCCTCACCAGGTCTGCCACCAGACTGTGTATGGCTATCAACCACCTCTGTTTGCCAGCCAGGAGGGAGAAGCCACCTGCCCATCTGCTCTCGCCTACGCCCACCGCTGCTGCCGCACGTGGGCCCAGGCCCACACCGCACTCCTGAAGTCCAGTACCAGCTATGCTATTGGGGCTAACTGGCGGAGGACCCCTGCACCCATTTACCACGTCGGCCAGAAGGTATGGTTGTCTGCTCGAGACCTACCACTACGGGTGGAGTCACACAAATTGGCGCCTCGCTACATCGGACCCTTTCCCGTACAGAAGGTCATCAGTCCCACGGCAGTTCGGCTGCTGCTGCCCAAGACCATGAGGATACATCCCACCTTCCACGTCTCCAAACTCAAACCGGTGCACGAGAGCCCCCTGGGCCCGGCAACACTGCCGCCTCTTCCTCCACGCTTCATTGATGGTGGACCAGTCTACACGGTCCGGCGACTGCTCCGCTCTCGACGAAGGGGTAGGGGCATCCAATACTTGGTAGACTGGGAGGGTTATGGTCCTGAGGAGAGGGCATGGGTCCCTGCTGGAAGGATTTTGGATCCGGCCCTCATCGCCGACTTCCATCGCCTACACCCTGACCAGCCCTCCATCCGACGGGGTCGATGTAGGGGTTCTCACCATACGGAGCCACTTCCGGACCCTGCCGCCACCCCTGCTCCAGCGTCCGAGTCTTCCGACAGGGAAGATGGTGTGGAGGCTATGGACACTGACCGGTCAGAGGAATTCTGACCCTCCACTGGTATTCCCCCTCCTCCCGCCCATCTTGGTGGGTCTGCACCTAGGGACTTCTGGAGCCGTCCCTTGGGGGGGGGGGGTTCTGTCATGGTCCTACCTGTGGTTTTCTCTCTTCAGGTAACATTTCCACTCCTCTCCACTCAGTATTACCTGCCACGCCCGCATACTCCTCCTCTTATTAACTTTCAGTAGCTGTCATTGGCTGTTGCCTATCACCTGCTCCTCCTCTGTGGGTATTTAATCTGCAGTCCTCCCAAGCTTCAGTGTCAGATCGTCTTCAAGGCATCGACTCCGTCAACTCTTCAGTCCTGGTAACCTGACCCTGCATTTCTGTCCCTAATCTTGCTACCTGATCTGTGACTCTGTGTTCCAGCCTGTTCCCTACTCCTGCCTGTTGTGCTGTCCTGTCTGTCTGCTGAGGGACTGCTTGCTGGGAGACTGCCTGAAACCCAAGTGCTGTCAGCTTACAGCCACGCTACTCTGACAACACCTGATCCCGTCTGATCTCAGAAATTATGTAGGGTCGAGCCTGGTTAGTACTTGGATGGGAGACCGCAGACATCACCACCATGCTCCCACCAGCCATCTCTGGCCACTGAACTTCACACATGCACATCCTCCCAACTCCCTTTCCCCAGCTATCAATAAAACTCAACATTTAACTTGCGCTCTTGGGTCCTCGTCTGTTTATCCTGACAAGCTGCTGCATTTTGAATCACCTGAAGTCGTTTGATGGTCTTTTTTGGCAGGCCTGTGAAAAGGCCATTGCAGTAATCAACCCTACTAGAGATGAAGGCATGTATTAGTTTTTCCAGATCATTTTTTGACATAAGTCCTCTTAGTTTGGAAATGTTTTTAGGTGATAAAATGCCGATTTAGTGATTGTTTTCATGTGACTGTCAAAGTTTAGCTCACTGTCAATGAAAACACCAAGATTTTTAACCATATCTTTTGTTTTAATCCCCTTTGTGTCAAGAATAGTGGTAATCCTGAGTCTTTCATCTTTTTTCCCAAATAGAATTACTTCTGTTTTATCTGTGTTCAGCTGAAGAAAATTTTGTGACATCCAGTTGTTGATTTGGTCGATACACTGGTAGAGACATTCAAGGGGGGCATAATCATTAGGTGATAGAGCAAAATAAATCTGGGTGTCATCTGCATAGCAGTGATACAAAATTGAGTTGTTCTTGATAATTTGTCCAAGTGGGAGCATATAAAGGTTGAATAGTAATGTTCCAAGGATCGACCCCTGGGGGACACCACAGGTCAAGGACATTTGATGTTGAGGTACAATTTCCCATGGTAACAAAGAAGCTTCTATCTTTTAAGTATGATTTTAACCAATTGATAACTTTACCAGTCAACCCAACCAAGTGTTCAAGTCAATATAGCAGTATGTTGTGATCAACAGTATCAAAAGCTGCATTGAGGTCCAGGAACACCAGGACCGATGTTTTGCCTGCATCAGTATTAAGATGTATGTCATGTATAACTTTAATCAGCGCTGTTTCAGTGCTATGATTGGCACAAAATCCTGACTGAAAGTTATCAAAACAGCTGTTTGATATCAAGAAGGCAATTAATTGATTGAAGACAATTTTTTCAAGGATTTTCCCAATGAATGGTAGATTTGATATTGGCCTGTAGTTGTTTAATACTGAAGCATCCAGATTATTCTTTTTAAGTAGGGGCTTTACAACGGCTTTTTTCAGGGACACAGGAACAATGCCAGTCTCTAGGGATGTATTTATGATCTGAAGCACATCTGTAATTATAAGATGAAGAACAGACTTAAAGTTGGTGGGCAGAGTGTCCAATTCAGATGTTGAGGAACTGAGATTTTGTACAGTTTTTTCAAGAGTCTCGTAATCAATCAAACAAAATTCTGACATTGTGTTGAAATTGTCTGTCTGTGTCACTGGTGATTGCAGCTTTTCAGTTATTTGCAACTGAGATATATTATGAGCAATATTCTGCCGTATTTTATCAATTTTACCTTTGAAGAAGGATGCAAACTCATTGCATTTATTAACTGAGAAGTTCAGGTGGTAATTGTGGTGGGGGATTAGTTAGCTTCTCTACTGTTGAAAATAGCACATGGGCATTGTTCATATTCCTGTTGATGATGTTGGAGAAGAAAGATTGTCTTGCTTTACCAATTTCATAATTATATTTACAAAGCATCTCTTTATGGATTTGATAATGGATGTGAAGTTTAGATTTGCGCCATTTTCTTTCAGTCTTCCTACATTCTCTCTTTAGCAATTTAACAGCTGGGTATTGCTTCCATGGTGCTTTCTGCTTGTCACTGACTCTTTTGATTTTGAATGGAGCAATATCATCCATAATTTGGGTCATATTTAAATAAAAAATTTCCAGTAAGTCGTCGACAGAGTCAGACATTTTAGTTGAGATCCGAGAGAGAGCTTGCTCAAAGAGAACACGTGTTGTTGTTTATGACTCTACTACCCATAGTCGTTGAGCTGTTCTGAATGTGAGGGGACATAGAGACATCAGAGAAAACACAGAAATGATCAGATAAGGCCAGGTCAACAACAGTAGTAGAAACAGTAAGACCCTTTGTGATAACGAGGTCAAGGGTATGACCACAAGAGTGGGTCAGCTCCTGTACATGTTGTACTAGGTTGAAGTTGTCAATAAGTGCAAGTAGTTCTCTGGCATAAGTGTTTTCAGGATTATCTACATGCAAGTTAAAATCCCCAGATATAATAAGACAGTCAAACTCTAAGCAAATGACTGACAACAGTTCACCAAACTCTTCCAGAAAAACTTTGGCTGAATGTCTCGGAGGCCTGTAAATAGTTAATAACAATATGTTAGGAGAGCATGTAACAAGTGCACATAAGTGTTCAAAGGATGTAAAATCACCAAGTGAGGACTGTTTACATTGAAAAGAGGCTTTGAATATATTTGCGATCCCTCCACCTTTCCCCTGTCGGGTAGCACTTGTAGGTACAGTCCCTTTAAAAACTACATTTCCCATCAACCAACTTCCGCATTGACCTACGTCACGCCTGGGCGGGATCACCTCCTTCATGACGTCACTTCCTCCCTGAAGGCATAAGAAATGGAACAACGCTTCCGTCTATCTCTCTCTCATCTTGGATGTCAAGCCATCTGTAGCGGGTTTAACGTGTGGGTGGAGCACAGAAGACGGCAGGACAGAGATCAGGATGAATATCGTGTTTTTATTGCCACACTTTTCAGTCGGACATTCAAATAAGCAACACTCGGAGATTTACACACACACACACACACACACTCCGTAGTCTCCTCTCTGCAAGCTCCCCTCTGCTCTCACTCTCCCTCCTTAAATAGGGCGCGGTTTACTGGGGAGAACACACACAAAACACAGGTTAATTACACTCAGGTGTAGCGATTCTGCCACTTACCTTCCCCAACTCCGCCCTCCTGTCACAGACCGGCGCTTGACCACGCCCCCGCTGCCACATACCCCCACCACCCGACTCAGGCCGGGCGCCCGTCCAGCCCACAGCCGACTCCCCCCCCCCCCGACGGGAGAGGAAGTCCGCCACGACCATCTGCGCCCCCGGCCTGTGGACCACCTTGAAGTTGAAAGGTTGGAGCGCCAGATACCAACGGGTGATCCGCGCGTTGGCATCCTTCATGCGGTGGAGCCACTGGAGGGGCACGTGGTCCGAACAGAGGGTGAAAGAGCGCCCCAGCAGGTAGTAACGGAGGGCGAGGACCGCCCACTTGATCGCCAGGCACTCTTTCTCGATTGTGCTGTAGCACCCCTCACGCACTGACAGCTTTTGGCTGATGTATAACACTGGGCGATCCTCTCCCCCCACCTGCTGGGAAAAAACGGCCCCCAGCCCTCTGTCCGACGCATCCGTCTGTAACAAAAAAGGGAGAGAGAAGTCAGGGGAGTGCAAAAGTGGCCCCCCACACAGTGCAGCCTTTACCTCAGAGAAAGCCCGCTGGCACTGCTCCGTCCACTGGACCGGATCTGGCGCCCCCTTTTTAGTGAGGTCAGTCAGCGGGCTGGTGACGTCCGAATAATTAGGTATAAACCTACGATAATAGCCAGCCAGCCCCAGGAACTGTCTCACCCCCTTTTTGGTCTTGGGCCTCGGGCAGGCCGCAATCGCTGCTGTCTTATTAATTTGGGGACGCACCTGCCCGTTACCCAAATGGAAGCCCAGATACCGTACTTCCACCCACCCAATCGCACACTTCTTTGGGTTGGCAGTGAGCCCCGCCCACCTCAGCGACCTAAGGACGGCCCTCAGGTGTTGCAGGTGCCGCTGCCAGTCATTACTATAAATGATGTCGTCTAAGTAAGCGGCCGCATAGGTGGCGTGGGGCCGGAGGACCCGGTCCATCAGCCGCTGAAACGTAGCGGGCGCCCCAAACAGCCCAAACGGAAGTGTGACGAACTGGTGTAAGCCGAACGGTGTGGAAAAGGCCGTTTTTTCCCGGGATAATGGAGTCAAGGGGATCTGCCAATAACCCTTCGTCAAATCCAGTGTCGAGTAAAAGCGAGCCGTGCCTAGTCGATCGAGCAGCTCATCGATACGAGGCATTGGGTACGCGTCGAATTTAGACACCGCGTTGACTTTTCTATAGTTCACACAGAACCGGACCGAGCCATCGGCCTTGGGAACCAAGACCACCGGGCTGCTCCAGTCACTGTGGGACTCCTCGACGATGCCCATTTCGAGCATGGCCTGAAGTTCTTCCCGAACCACCTTTTTTTTGTGTTCGGGTAATCTATAAGGACGGCTATGCACTACCACCCCCGGGGGCGTCTCTATGTAGTGTTCTATGAGGTTGGTGCAACCGGGCAGGGGCGAGAACATATCCGAAAACTTGGCCTGCAACTGGGCGACCTCCGTGAGTTGGGTCGGGGAGAGGTGGTCGGTAGTGGCCTTCTCCGGAACTACCGACACCAACGCCATGGGGACCTCCTCGTTCCAGAGTTTCAGTAGATTGAGGTGGTAGATCTGTAGCGCCCCCTCCCTGTCCGTTCGCCTAACCTCATAGTCGACGTCCCTGACTCGCCGTGTGACCTCAAAGGGCCCTTGCCACTTGGCGATTAATTTGGAGCTCGACGTGGGCAACAGGACGAGTACCTTATCTCCCGGAGTGAACTCTCTAAGGCGCGTGCCCTTGTTGTACAGGCGGGTTTGCCGTTCCTGGGCCTGCCGCAAATTCTCCTGAGTTAGGTGGGTGAGCGTGTGGAGTTTTGCGTGCAGATCCATAACGTACTGAATTTCGTTTTTGCTCTGTGAAGGTCCCTCCTCCCAATTTTCCCGCAGTACATCTAAGATGCCGTGCAGCTTACGCCCATACAATAATTCAAACGGGGAGAACCCCGTGGAGGCTTGGGGGACCTCTCGCACTGCAAACAACAAGGGTTCGAGCCACTTATCCCAGTTACGTGCGTCCTCACGAATTTTTTGATAATATTCTTGAGGGTGCGATTGAACCATTCAACTAAACCGTCCGTCTGTGGGTGATACACGCTGGTGCGGATCGGCTTAATACCCAGTAGCCCATACAGTTCGCTCAGTGTTCGTGACATAAACGAGGTGCCTTGGTCAGTCAGAATCTTTCAGGATTCCAACCCGGGAGACGACGTGGAAGAGGGCCTCTGCAATACTACGTGCGGAGATATTGCGGAGAGGCACCGCTTCCGGGTATCGCGTTGCATAGTCCACCAGAACCAATATAAAGCGGTACTCTCGTGTTGACCGATCTAATGGCCCGACGAGATCCATCCCAATTCTTTCAAACGGGGTCTCGATTAATGGTAGGGGGCGCAAGGGTGCTTTTGGAATGGCCGCTGGATTTACTAATTGGCATTCGCGGCACGCCGTACACCACTTACGGACGTCGCCGCGAATCCCCGGCCAATAGAACCGGCCCATTATCCGGGCGAGTGTCTTATCCTGCCCGAGGTGTCCCGCCATGGGATTAAAGTGAGCCGCCTGGAATACCAATTCCCGGCGGCTCTTTGGAATTAACAACTGGGTGACTCGCTCCTTCGTCTGAGTGTCCTGCGTCACTCGGTATAACCTATCCTTCAAAATGGAAAAATAGGGGAAGGACGGGGTGGCGTTCGGCTGGAGCGTTTGACCATCGATTACTCTCACTTGGTCAAACGCGTGTCGCAGAGTCTCATCTCGCGATTGTTCCAGTGGGAAATCCGCGAGGGATTCCCCAATAGAAAGAGGAGGGGCCGGGGGCTCCTCACTCTGTCACGGAGATGACGTAGACGGCTCTGCGACCGCAGCTCCAGCCAAAGCGACACCGGGACCCTCCCCTGACAACCGGCAGGACCCACTCTTTACTAGGCGTGCCATCAACCCCCGAAATCCCGGCCAATCAGTCCCCAAAATCAAAGAGTGGGTAAGGCGAGGATTAACCGCCGCCTTCACTATCGATTTTTCCCCTCTGAAATGTATGTGGACCGACACCAATGGGTAGCTGTGAATATCCCCGTGCACACACAACACCTTCACCCCTTGTGCTCCCCCCAATGCCTCGTCTTGCACCAGGCTTTGGCGGATCGAGGTCTGATTGCAACCCGAATCCACCAACGCCTGATATGTCGCCCCTTGTACACTTACCGGTATGTGATACGCTCTGGCCTGATCGAGGGCAGCCTCTGGCGTGTCGGGGATCCGCACCACCGCCCCCACCTCCATCGCTGCACACTGTTGCTGCAGGTGGCCCGGTTTCCCGCAGCGCCAGCAAACCGGCCCGGGCCTCCCCTCTGCAGCTGTGTTTTGAGGGTCACTCACCTGAGGGGGGGGAGAGACAGACACAGAAGGGAGAAACGGGAGGGCACCACGGGTGCGGCGGGCCGGCTGGGGTGGAGCCGGCCCCCGCCTCCGTGGTGGGGGAATGGGGCGAGGACGGGACACGGGAGGAGGGGGGAGAGAGAGAGAGAGACTCCCAATCTGACCCAATCTTCCGAGAGAGAAGACGACGTCATCCGTTGTCCTGCCGCCGGGACAGCCGCCAGATGATCCTCCGCCAGTCCTACGGCCTGATCCAGCGACGCTGGGCGGTGGCACTGGACCCACTCCGCGGTTCCGGTGGGTAGGCGGGCAATGAACTGTTCCAGCGCCACCTGGTCGATGATTCCCTCGGCGTCGCGATCTTCGGCCCTCAGCCACCGCCAGCAGGCGTCCCGGAGCTGCTGGCCGAACGCGAACGGGCTGCCGACTTCCTCCATCTGCAGCGCGCGGAAGCGCTGGCGCTGCTGCTCCGGCGTGCGCCCCACGCGCTGGAGGACAGCCCGGCGAAGGTCGGCGTAGGCCAGCCGGCGGTCGGCGGGGAGCTGTAGTGCGGCTAACTGCGCCTCTCCCGTCAGGAGGGGGAGGAGGTGCGCCGCGCGCTGCTCCATCGGCCACCCCGAGGCTTCGGCGACCTGCTCGAACAACGCGATGAAAGCCTCGGGGTCGTCCTGCGGGCCCATCTTGGTCAAGGTGAGGGGAGATGGGCCCGCGGCCGGGGCGCTGGTGGACCCCGCCGATGCGAGGAGGCACCGGAACACCTCTCAGTCTTCCTGTTGAGCCAGCACCAGGGCTTCGAAGCGGCGCTCCTGCTCCTTCTGGAGCGTGACGAGTGCCTGGTGCTGGCTCTGCTGAGCCGTGGCGAGGGCGTGAACCAAGTCCGCGAACAGGGAGGATTCCATGGGGCTGCAGGACAGGTGCTCCACCTTCCCGGGTTTCAGCACCACTGTAGCGGGTTTAACGTGTGGGTGGAGCACAAAAGACGGCAGGACAGAGATCAGGATGAATATCGTGTTTTTATTGCCGCACTTTTCAGTCGGGCATTCAAATAAGCAACACTCGGAGATTTACACACACACACACACACACACTCCGTAGTCTCCTCTCGGCAAGCTTCCCTCCGCTCTCACTCTCCCTCCTTAAATAGGGCGCGGTTTACTGGGGAGAACACACACAAAACACAGGTTAATTACACTCAGGTGTAGCGATTCTGCCACTTACCTTCCCCAACTCCGCCCTCCTGTCACAGACCGGCACAAAAATTCCTGGTTAATTTTGCTACAGTATTAAATAGGAATCTAGGATTATTTTTGTTATCTTCTATTAGGGAGGAGAGATATGTTGATCTCGCAGCACTAAGAGCTTTTCTATACTTCAGGAAGCTCTCCTTCCATGCTAATTTGAACACTACCAATTTTGTTTGACTCCATTTACATTCCAATTTTTGAGTGGTCTGTTTTAATGTGTGAGTGTTATCATTATACCAGGGTGCTAATTTTTTGTCTCTGACCATTTTCCTTTTACAGTAAGAGGAGCTACATTATCTAAAGTATGGCAGAATGTTGACTCTAAGCATTCAGTTGCCTGATCAAGTTCTGCAGGGGCTGACAGTGACCCAATCAAACTTGTTAACTCTGGGAGATCATTTATAAAGCTCTGTGCAGTAGTTGATGTGAATGTACATTTAATACAGTAGCATGGTGAGGTGCATATATTATTACTCAGACATACTTTGAATGAGATGAGATAATCATCTGATATAACTTCAGACTGTGGAAGTATGACTATATTTTCTACGTTTAACCCGAATGTTAGTATTAGATCGAGGCTGTGACCACCACAATGGGTCGGTCCTGTGACATTCTGATTCATCCCTACTGAATCTAAAATGGACACAAACACTGTTTTTAAATGGTCTTCTGGGTTATCGAAGTGAATATTAAAATCTCCGACAACTAAAGCTTTGTCTAAGGAAATAACCAGGTCTGAGATAAAATCTGCAAATTCAGAAAGAAATTCAGAATATGGCCCCGGAGGCCTGTAAATAATAAGTAATGGAATTAACTGGGTAGACTTATTTTTTGAGGCTACATACATTATATTAGTATGAAGAACTCCAAATGTATTAAATTTATAACCAGGTTTTTGTGTTACACCTAGATAATCATTATAAATAACCACAACGCCTCCTCCTCTGCCAGTTAGACGAGGCTGGTGTATATAACTGTATCCAGGAGGACTCGCTTCATTTAATGCTATATATTCATTTGGCTTAATCCATGTTTCAGTTAAACAAAGTACATTAAACTCCTGATCAGTAATAAGTTCATTAACCATTAGCGCTTTAGATGTAAGAGATCTAATATTTAATAGCCCCAACCTTTAGATCAAAGGTGCTGGCAGCAGCTGTACAGTCAGTATGACCTAATTTTATATTGATTAGGTTACTGGAACAAATGCTCTGAATATTTCTACCTTTTTGTTGAGCTCGGGGAACAGACACAGTCTCGATGTAGTGGACCCTGAGTGATGACTCTGTGCAGCTAGCAGACAGTCGGTTTAGCCTGTTCGTCTGCTCCCTGGCCTTGGCTCTGTATTGTCAGAAATGAACTACGCCTGTTCTGAGACTATGACCTATGCTGCAGGAAATGAGAGCAGCATCTTCCCGAGTGGGATGGATACTATCCTGCCCTAACAGGCCAGCAGTGCCCTCAAAATTAGCCCAATTATCTATAAAGCCCACACTGTTTGTTTTCAGAGCACCACCTGGACAGCCAGTAGTTCAGCGACCATAACCTGCTGTAAGCAATATAGCCATGCCGCATTGGAATGGGGCCAGAGCATACTACAGCATCGGACATCGCCTTCGCTAATTTAAATACCTCTACAAAGTTACTCTTAGTAACCTCAGACTGACAAAGGCTTATATCATTAGCTACTGCATGAATAACTATCTTTGAGAACCTGTGCTTGCCTAGGACCCTAAGATTACCTGCTATGTCTGGCACCCTGGCCCCCGGTATACACCTGACTAAAGCTGCTGGTGCCCCTAAAGGCTGAGCTAATTTCACATGCTGTATGATAGAGTACCCTATAACCAGAGCTCTTTCAGGTTTCTCAGTGGGTGCATCACTAAGGAGAGCAAACCTGTACAACATGTGACGCAGAGAGGAGTGGTGCTCCCGTGGGCGAGCCTCAGCAGTAGCTTTGGCTCTACACTTCTGCCGCCGAGCCGTCACCCATTCGCCCCACTGTAAGGGCTCTAATGCCAGAGTTGGGGGGTTACTAAAGCCACCTAGGGCATCCAGACTTTACAGAAACTACGCTGTTCTCACACTCACTGGCCTTCTCTAAAGCCTGGACATGCGCTTCTAGCACTATAATTTTCTCTGTCAGAGGGCTAACTAATCTGCACTTATCACAAATAAAGCTATCACTAGCTACGGAGGAAGAATGACTAAACATCCTGCACTCAGCACACTGAACAGGCTGAAGGTGTGCCATGATGAAAAGATTCACATACCCTTAATCAAAGATCTTTTGATATTAAAGCAGGTCCGATGGCCTCCACTTGTGGTCTTTACGGAGGAGGAGGGAAAAAAAAGAAAGAAAGAAAGCTTCCGGTCTTTGCGTTCTAACGAAAAAAGAAAAAAACGGAAAAAGGAACGCGAAAGTGGAAAGTACAAAAAGGAAAGCGACAGTACAATAAAAATGAAGATGATACTGGAAAATTATTTTAGTGAAAGCCAATGCAAGCTTACATGTGACTCTGTTCTTTTAGCACGGCAGTGCAGTTACATTTCAGCTGGCATAGCAGTAGCATTAGCAAAGGCCAGCGCTAGCTTACACACGACTCTGTGCTGTTAGCGTGAAAGTGAAGTTTCCTTCCAGCCAGCGTAGCATTAGCGAAGACCAATGCTAGCTTACCTGCAGGTCGGTGCTTTTAGCGCGGCAGTGCAGTTACCATCAAGCCAGTGTAGTGTTAGTGAAAGCCAGTGTTAGCTTACACATGACTGGGTGCTGTTAGCGCAGCAGTTCATTTACCTTCCAGCCGGCGTAGCCGTAACGTTAGCAAAGGCCAATGCTAGCTTACCCACAACTCTGTGCTTTTAGCATGGCAGTGCAGTTACTTTCCATCCAGCGTTGCGTTAGCGAAGGCCAATGCTAGCTTACACAAGACTCAATGCTGCTAACACGGCAGTGCAGTTACCTTCCAGCCAGCGTGGCCTTTGCTAACACTACTGCTAACATTAGCTTACACATGCCTCGGTGCTGCTAGCGCACCAAGTTAGGAATGTAAAAAATGGCTGTAATTCCTAAACAGTTAATGCCCTATTAAAAACCTTGTATTTAAAGGTGTCATAGAAAAAATTGCACTGACCTTGGCATAGTTGGAAAAAGATAGTTTGGTACCTTTTGTTTTTTCTCCTCCTGTGTAAAGACCACAAGCGGAGGCCATCTACATTGGATCTGCTTTAATATCAACAGATCTTTGATGAAGGGTACGTGAATCTTTTCATCATGGCACACCTTCAGCCTGTTCAGTGTGCAGAGTGCAGGATGTTTAGTCATTCTTCCTCCGTAGCTAGTGATAGCTTTATTTGTGATAAGTGCAGATTAGTTAGCTCTCTGACGGAAAAGATTATAGTGTTAGAAGCATGTATCCAGGCTTTAGAGAAGGTCAGTGAGCATGAGAACAGTGTAGTTTCTGTAGGGGAAAGTCTGGATGCCCTAGGTGGAGTGATCAATCCCCCAACTCCAGCATTAGAGCCCTTAGAGCGGGGCAAATGGGTAATGACTCGGCAGCATAAGCGTAGAGCCAAAGCCACCGCTGAGGCTCGCCCACGGGAGCACCATTCCTCTCCGCGTCACGTGTTGAACAGGTTTGCTGTCCTTAGTGATGCACCCACTGAGAAACCTGAAGGAGCTCTGTTTATAGGGGACTATCATACAGCACGTGAAATTAGCTCAGCCTTTAGGGGCACCAGCAGCTTTAGTCAGGAGCCAGGGTGCCGGACATAGCAGGTAATCTTAGGGTCCTAAGCAAGCACAGGTTCTCAAAGATAGTTATCCATGCAGGAGCTAATGATATACACCTTCGTCAGTCTGAGGTTACTAAGAGTAACTTTGTAGAGGTGTTTAAATTAGCAAAGGCAATGTCCAATGCTGTAGTATGCTCTGGCTCCGTCCCAGTGCAGCGTGGTGATGTAGCTTACAGCATGTTATGGTTGCTGAACTGCTGGTTGTCCAGGTGGTGCTCTGAAAACAGTGTGGGCTTTATAGATAATTGGGCTAATTTTGAGGGCACTGCTGGCCTGTTAGGGCAGGACGGTCTCCATCCCACTCAGGAAGGTGCTGCTCTTATTTCCTGCAGCATAGGTCATAGTCTCAGAACAAGCCTAGTTCATTTCTGCCAATACAGAGCCAAGGCCAGGGAGCAGACGAACAGGCTAAACCGGCTGTCTGCTAGCTGCACAGAGTCGTCACTCAGGGTCCACTACATCGAGACTGTGTCTGTTCCCCGAGCTCAACAAAAAAGTAGATGTATTCAGAGCATTTGTTCCAATAAACTAATCAATATAAAATTAGATCATACTGACTGTACAGCCGCTGCCAGTACCTTTGATCTAAAGGTGGGGCTATTAAATATTAGATCTCTTACATCTAAAGCGCTAATGGTTAATGAACTCATTACTTATCAGGAGTTTAATGTACTGTGTTTAACAGAAACATGGATTAAGCCAAATGAATATATAGCATTAAATGAAGCGAGTCCTCCTGGATACAGTTATATACCCCAGCCTCGTCTAATTGGCAGAGGAAGAGGCATCGTGGTATTTATGATTATCTAGGTGTAACACACAAACCTAGTTATAAATTTAATACATTTGAAGTTCTTTATACTAATATAATGTATGTAGCCTCGAAAAATAGGTCTACCCAGATAATTCCATTACTTATTATTTACAGGCCCCTGGGGCCATATTCTGAGTTTCTTTCTGAATTTGCAGATTTTATCTCAGACCTGGTTATTTCCTTAGACAAAGCTTTAGTTGTTAGAGATTTTAATATTCACTTCAATAACCCAGAAGACCCTTTGAAAACAGCATTTGTGTCCATTTTAGATTCAGTGGGGATTAATCAGAATGTCATAGCACCGACCCATAATGGTGGTCACATCCTCGATCTAATACTAACATTCGGGTTATACATAGAAAATATTGTCATACTTCCACAGTCTGAAGTTCTCAGATCATTACCTCATCTCATTCAAAATATGTCTGAGTAATAATATATGCACCTCACCACGCTACTGTATTAAACATACATTCATGTCAACTACTGCACAGAGCTTTATAAATGATCTTCCAGAGTTATCAACTTTGATTGGGTCACGGTCAGCCCTTGCAGAACTTGATCAGGCAACTAAATGCTTACAGTCAACGTTCCGCCATACTTTAAATAATGTAGCTCCTCTTACCATAAAAGGAAATTGCTCAGAGACAAAAAATTAGCGCCCTGGTATAATGATGACACTCGCACATTAAAACAGACCACTCAAAAATTGGAACGTAAATGGCGTCAAACAAAATTGGTAGTGTTCAAATTAGCGTGGAAGGAGAGCTTCCTGAATTATAGAAAAGCTCTTAGTGCTGCTAGATCAACATATCTCTCCTCCCTAATAGAAGATGATAAAAATAATCCTAGATTCCTATTTAATACTGTAGCAAAATTAACCAGGAATAAGTCCACTATAGATATGTGCACACCTGCAGTATGTAGTAGCAACGATTTCATGAATTTTTTTTAATGACAAAATTGAGAATATCCGAGACAAAATTCAAACTACTAATTTAAGGTCAGACAATGTAAGTGACCCTCATCTCATCTCATTATCTCAAGCCGCTTTATCCTTCTACAGGGTCGCAGGCAAGCTGGAGCCTATCCCAGCTGACTACGGGCGAAAGTAAGTGACCCTGTAGTTAACAATATAACTGTATCAGATCAGCAATTAGAATGTTTTACTCCCCTTAGAGAAACTGAATTTCTTTCATTAATCTCGGCATCAAAAGCATCAACTTGTGTAGTAGATCCCTTACCTACTTGTCTATTCAAACATATAATACCTGAAGTAATTAAACCACTTCTAAAAATAATACATTCTTCTCTTAGGATTGGCTATGTACCCAAATCCTTTAAACTAGCAGTTATCAATCCCCTGATTAAAAAACCTGACCTTGATCCCTGTCAGCTGTCCAACTATCGGCCAATATCAAACCTCCCCTTTATCTCCAAGATCCTTGAAAAAGCTGTGGCACAGCAGTTATGCTCATATTTACATAGAAATAGCATCCATGAAATGTATCAGTCAGGATTTAGACCTCATCATAGCACAGAGACAGCTCTGGTTAAAGTAGTAAATGACCTACTGTTGGCGTCTGATCAGGGCTGTGTCTCACTGCTTGTGTTGCTTGATCTTAGTGCAGCATTTGATATCATTGATCATTCCATTCTTCTGGATAGACTAGAAAATGTTGTGGGAGTTAAGGGAACGGCCCTCTCCTGTCTCAGCTCTTATTTAACTGATCGCTATCAGTATGTTGATGTAAATGGTGATTTTTCTAGACATACCGAGGTAAAGTTTGTTGTTCCACAAGGTTCTGTCTTGGGTCCACTGCTTTTTTCTTTATATGTGTTACCTCTGGGTGATATTATTTGTAAACATTGTATTAGTTTCCACGGTCATGCTGATGACACACAGTTGTATGTCTCTGCAAAACCTGATGAGAGACACCAGGTTAATAGAATTGAGGAATGTGTCAAGTCAAGTTTATTTGTATCGCACTTTTAAAGGTCCCATGGCATGAAATTTTCACTTTCTGAGGTTTTTTAACGTTAAAATGAGTTCCTCTGACCTTCTTAAGTCACCCCAGTGGCTAGAAATTTCATAATGTGTAAACCAAACTATGCCCAATATTTGAGAATGGCGCGTCAAAATGGCGCGTTGATAAGCTCTTCCCTTTACTACGTCAGCAAGGGAGATGATCCCCACGCCCCCCCCCTCTGGATTCCCACCCACTGTATGAATTGCCCACCCAGTTGTAGTGAGGAGACCATAGAGGACACAACATGGCATCACCTAAGCGAGCGAAACATGGAAATTGAGCTGTACATGGATGTGACAACACAGAAAAGAGTCTGTTTTTACTGCCGACGGGAGAGCCCCTGATGACGCAGTGGCTTAATTTTATTTACTTCAATAATACGCCATCAAGTCTACCTAAGACGGTGTATGTTTGTCGGAAGCATTTTCCTGAGGAATGTTTCCACAACTTGGGACAGTACAGGGCAGGTTTTGCACATCAACTGTCACTGAAGCCTGGGTCCGTACCAAGCATCCCTGCCGCATCAGCCACAAACACCGAACAAGTAAGTGTATAACTGTTAAGTCGTTTTGCTGTGTTTTAAAATCGGTGCCACATTAGCCTTGCAATGGCTACATTAGCTGTGCAGCTAACCGCTTCCTGCAGTTAGCCAGGTACTCTGCGCTACAAAACCAAAAAGCATGCAGCATGCTCTGTTAAACTGAGTTTAGTCTGGAAATTGACTGTAACTTATGAGCTTATGTTTTGCCGTGTTTTAAAATCGGTGCCACATTAGACTTGCAGTGGCTACATTAGCTGTGCAGCTAAGTGCTTCCTGCAGTTAGCCAGGTACTCTGCGCTACAAAACCAAAAAGCATGCAGCATGCTCTGTTATAATAGCCAATCAAAACAGTTTTTACAAAGACACCCACATTCTTTTTTTAAGTCACTCGTTCATTTTATTTGTTTGTTTGTTCAGTAAAAACCCAAACATTTGTTGAATTTATTTTATTTCCTCACGTCGCACCTTAATGACGTCAGCGCGCGGTATTTTTCCCTTCGCGGTTTGTTCCTTCTCTCTAGCCATAGTAAGACACCCACATCCGCTTGTTCTGACCCACTGGAGGTAGCGTCACAGTGCTGTTAGCCAATCAGAGGTAACACATTTACATGTCATGAATATTAATGATAAGACCCGCCCCCACCCTCTACCCTTCCCCGCCTCCTGCTTCTCATTAGCAAAACGACGCACTGGGAAAAGCGCTGAAATTGGGCTTTCTCCCAGGAGGCTATATCTACGTGCCGAGGGTTCATTTCGAGAAAGGCTGCGGATATAACATCCGGAAGCCTCCACGAGCCCGTTTAAAGCATCAACAAACCACCATGCCATGGGTCCTTTAACAATAAACATTGTCGCAAAGCAGCTTTACAGAATTTGAATGAGTAAAAACATGAGCTAATTTTATCCCTAGTCTATCCCCAATGGGCAAGCCTGTGGCGATGGTGGCAAGGAAAAACTCCCTCAGACGACATGAGGAAGAAACCACGAGAGGAACCAGACTCAAAAGGGAACCCATCCTCATTTGGGCAACAATAGACAATAACATTAACAGTTTTAACATGAAGTCAGTTTCGTTGATGTTATAAACTCTTCATTGATGGAAACATGAGTACAAAACTGTTCATGAAAACTGCAGCCCTAAAGTTAGCAAGTCAACTGTCGTCCTCAGCCATAAAAGCATTACCATAAGTGTCCAGTGCATCCTCCAGGTCTGACTTTCAACTGTCCACATGGGGCCATGATTAAATGAAACTACATGATTAAATGAAACTACTCCCAATGCTGTGGTGAAGCTCCCTGGGTTTTCACTGTACAGAATGGACTGCAACCCTACTCGGAGTCAGAAAACCAAAGGCGGAGGTAATTAGCAAGCTATGCTATGCTGATTTTATCCACTTTTTAACAGTTGAAGCCAGATCATCTTAAATTGAAAGCATTATGTTTCAAAGGAGGCATAGAAACGGATGCATCCACAGATCAAACTTTAATAGAAAAACCGTAAAATAAACAAGGATCAATAACAAGACCAGTATCAGGCATGGACACAAAACCAATAATAACATATAAAACAAGACAGAAACTAACAGAAACTGGGGTTTAAATAAAGCAAGTGATCAGAGGGGGAAAATGGAAACTGGTGAAAGTGATGACACAACTGGGAACAAACCAATGACAGGACATGGGAGAAGACAAGACAGAAACCAAAACAAGCATGTGCCAAAGTAAACACAGTGGAAAAACTTTGGAAGGGTGGAAAATGAGGAACTGGAGACGGGCGCTACAAGTCAAGGTGCACTTTAACTTTATTTTCACTTTTCAGAGCTTTCAATGCTCTCACACAAACACACTCATGGGGAGATACCGCTCTCTCCCTCAGTAAAAATTTTAATGTTTTTTTTTTTAAGACGGCCAGTAATTTGATGCAGGTGTAACTCATCACATCACATGTTACCTGCTGGTTCAACCTGACTCCTTGCCATTCACAGCCAGCACTCAACCACACCCTCACTGTCACATATCCCCACTGCCCAACTCAGGCCAGGGAGCCATTCAGCCTGCAGCTGACTCCCCACCCCCACCCCCCACGGGAAAGGTAATTCACTACCACCATCTACACCTCCAGCCTGTTGACCACCTTGAATTTAAAAGGCTGAAGGGCCAGATACCAACGAGTGATCCATGCATTGGCATCCTTCATGTGGTGGAGCCACTGGAGCGGGGTATGGTTGGAACAGAGGGTGAACAGGCATCCTAGCAGGTAGTACCGTCCACTTTATGGCCAGACACTCCTCTATGGTGCTGTACTTTGACTCTCACATGGAGAGCTTGTGGCTGATGTACAGCACCAGGTGCTCCTCCCCCTTCACCACCTGGGACAAAACAGCCCCCAGCCTTCTGTCCAATGTGTCAGTCTGTAAAATAAAAGGGAGAGAAAATTCAGAAGAATGCAACAGCGGGTCCCCACACAAAACTGCTTTTACCTGAGCAAAAGTCTGTTCGCACAGCTCTGTCCACTGGGCCGGATCTGGTGCCCCCCTTTTTAGTGAGGTCGGTCAGTGGTCTGGTGACATCTGAAAAGTTAGGCACGAACCGCCTATAATAGCCAGCCAGCCCCAGGAACTACCTCACCCCCTTCTTGGTTTTAGGTCTTGGGCAGGCTGCAATTGCTGCAGTCTTATCAATTTGGGGACACACCTGCCCATGGCCCAAGTGGAAGCCTAGATGCTGTACTTCCACCCATCCAATTGCACACTTTTCCGGGATTGCTATAAGTCCAGCGCACCTCAGTGACTTCAGGACAGCCCTGAGATGTTGTAAATGCCACTGCCAATCATTTCTATAAATAATAATGTCCTCCAAATAGGCAGCGGCATACGCATTGTGGGGGTGGAGGATTCAGTCCATGAGACGCTGAAATGTCACTAGGGCCCCAAACAACCTGAAAGGAAGGGTGACAAATTGGTGTAAACCAAACAGAGTGAAAAAGGCTGTTTTCTCATGGAATAATGGAGTCAAGGGGATCTGCCAATATCCCTTTGTTAAATCCAGTGTTGAATAAAAGCAAGCCTTACCTAACCAATTGATCAGTTCATCAATGTGGATATGCATCAGATTTAGACACCATGTTGACTTCCCTATAGACCACATGGAACCGGACTGACCCATTGGTCTTGGGAACCAAGACCTGGGCTGCTCCAGTCACTGTGACTCCTCAGTTACCCCCATCTCAAGCATAGCTTTGAGTTCATCTTGAACAGCATTTTTCTTGTGCTCGGGGAGCCAATATGGGCAGCTGATATGGGCAGCTGTGCACCACCACCCCTGGGGGAGTCTCAATGTGGTGCTCTATGAGGTCCTCTATGAGGTTAATGCAACCAGGGAGGGGTGAGAACATATCGCAGAACTGCTCCTGTAACCTGTTAACCTGGGATGGTGAGAGTTGGTCTCCACAGGGGACCAGAGTGAATTGGGCTGCACTTTTTGGATTTACCTCCGGTCCCAGCTCTGCTGTTTACAGAACTACCATGGCTAGAGCCACTGGAACTTCCTCTCGCCACTGTTTTAGGAGACTGAGGTGGTAAATTTGACATGTTCGTCTCTATCTGAACATCTGACATCATAGTTGACTTCCCCAATTTGCCATGTGACCTCAAAGGGCCTTTGCCACTCTGTGAGTAATTTTGAGCTTGAGGTGGGCAGTAAAATGAGCACTTTTTCTCCCAGTGCAAATTCTCTTCGCCGTGCCTCTCTGTTGTACAGGTAGGATTGACATTCTTGCGCCTGTAGCAAATTCTCCTGGGTTATGTGACTCAGTGCATGGAGTTTTGCTCTCAGGTCAAGAATGTACTGAATTTCATTTTTGCTTTGAGAAGGTCCCTCCTCCCAGTTTTCTCTTATGATGTCTAAGACACTGCGGGTCTAAGACACCATATGCCCATACAGCAATTCAAATGAAGAAGACCTGGTGGAGGCTTGTGGGACCTCACACGCTGCAAACAGAGGGTCTAGCCACCTATCCCAGTTTATAGAATCCCCATGAACAAACTTATGTAGGTGCAATTGGTAATTAAGTGATCAATCTCATTAAATCAGTCTCATTAAATCATTAAATCAGTCTCATTAAATAATACCTTTAATTTTGATGCTTAATAATAAATTATCAAACAGCTAAATTATGGTATATTCCAAATTATTATGATCACTTACCATATTACACAACCTATATGCACCTTGGAATCCTTTGAGATTGAGTAACTTCAAAAATATCGGAACAACAAATAAACACACACAGTTTCAATAATTAACTGAATTTATTATAACAAAGATAAATATGAATAATAGCAGTTGAAATCTTCAACAAACAATGAGGTGTGTGTGTGTGTGTGTGTGTGTGTGTGTGTGTGTGTGTGTGTGTGTGTGTTGTGGTGAAGACAAAGATTAGCTTTGTGTTGCTAGCTAAGACAAAGGAATGCTAGCTAAGATGTGTTTGTGTGTGTGAGGCCTTGTGACCACATGTTTCTAAGTACAACAAGAGAGTTAGCTTTGGTTGCTAATTGAGATGTGTTTGTGTGTGTGAGGCCTTGTGACCACATGTTTCTAAGTAAAACGAGAGTTAGCTTTGGTTGATAATTAAGATGTGTTTGTGGATGTGAGGCCTTGTGACCACATGTTTCTAAGTAAAACAAGAGAGATAGCTTTGGTTGCTAACAAGACAAAAAAATTAGCTGTGTGTGTGGCTAGCTAAGGCCCAAGAATCCTACCTCGTGGAGTTAAGACAAAAGGTGTGTATGTGAGTGTGGAGGAGGGCCGCCACGTGTTCCCTTGAGACAATACAATTAGCCCTGGATGCTAATGAGACAAAATTAGCCATAGGCTAATTTCACTAGCTTATAACTAGTGCTGTCAAGCAATTAAAATATTTAATCGCGATTAATGTCACGACTGTCAGAGTTAACTCGCGATTAATCGCAATTTAATTGCACATTTTTGTCACATGAAAAACCATTGTAATTCTTTTATTAGCATAAAAAAGTGAATGGGCTTGCTTTGTACCAATGGTTTTTTTTATTGCAAAGCATAACACGTCTTGACACAGCCACCGCAAAGTGAAACCTAAGCCGAGCACCGTGGCTCTTCATCCCGGGGGCGGGGCTAGCAAGAGAACCATGAAAGAAGTGATCTACTGCTTGAGTTAGTCTACAACTCTAATCAGAGAGACAGGTTACACAGTGACGGTAGGCTTGACATGCTTGATTATAGAGTATAGACTATAAAGTACACTATTATATTAACTTTAAGTTGTTCGTTGATAAATATTGCATTGAATCTGATCTTTACTGTTTCAGCTCACTTAACACATTTTGTACTTTTACACTTTCTGCCTGTTGATGTGTCGCGCTGTCCAATCAGAGGCGGCCAAATTTGCATATTACAGGAAGGATTTCTGGGATAGCATTGAGTTTACAGTTCAGAGGGATCTGGCTTCTTTAGATGCTGTCTTCTTAAAACTGAATAAATATTTAAAAACAGCCAAATGAGCCAGTCTTTTGAACGGCTCTTTTCAAAGAACGGATCACAAAGATGTGGATCCATCAAAGAGCCATAAATCCCATCTCTACTAGCGCGCCCTGCCTGCACTGGTTCTTTGGGGGGGGGGGGGGGGGCAGAGGACTCTGGCTGTGCGGGGCGTGGCATTACAGTCTAGCTGCTATCGTTTTTCTAAGCAAAGTCTCTGTTCCAAGTTCCTGGCAGTTTCAAAAGCTTATGAAAAACCTACATCATGTCACAGAGCGTTAATCTCGAGATAAAAAAATTATTGCCGTTAAAATTGAGTCAAGTTAACGCGTTAATAACGCGACATTTTTGACAGCACTACTTATAACATTACTAAATCCACTGAAATCTTGATGAGGTCAAAATATGTGTAATAATGAAATTAAAGCGTTAGACAGGAATAAGAGAGAGAGCATGCAAAGCCTATCTATTGAACAATTGAGAGGACAAAAGTAGAACAATAATTAATTCAACACCCTAAGTGTTTACAGTGTACACAATTAAACCGTTCCTGAGTTCAAATTCACCCGACTTCAAAAGCTAATTCCTAAGACTAGGTTTTGCCCAAATGCCAGTCTCTTACTTCAGTATCTTGCTTCTATCGGAGGGTTATGAGAAGATGTTTCGAGACTTTTGGAGTTTCACCGTTGTGAAGGCCTCCGTGAAGCACAGAGAATTTCTTGGTCTGACGCGTGGTCACTCATGATGAAAAGAAAGTCTCTGATCAGACAATGTGCACAGCGCTTTAATTAGAAGGACCCGGTCGCTTCTAATTTTAAATTAACTGCTTGGGCTACAGTCGTACGTACTTATAAGGAACAGATGAAAACCGGTTGTAACTCAATCTGAGTTTAAAATCGCGCGATTCTAGAGTCTACTGTGGCCAAAGGTAAATGAAAGAAAATGCGCTAAATCGTGGATCTTGCAAGAAAGACGTCTTTATCTGGGTTTGCTCAGCGGAGCGAATCTCTTTGTGCCTGCAGACAGCTGGTCCAGACGGAAAAGAGGAAGAGCAGAAATGTGTTCAGTTACTTATAGCTTCCCAGAGGATGTGATGTTGGTGATCCCGCCCCGGCATGACGCAGGTCAACGCGGAAGCTGGTTGATGGGATTTGTAGTTCTTAGACGGACTGTGGTTGAGTCACTTATGGGCTCATGGAGGAAGTGACGTAAGTGATCCCGCCCAGGCGTGACGTAGGTCAACACGGAAGTTGGTTGGTGGGATCTGTAGTTTTTAAAGAGAGACGGGCTGTTGTACCTACACTTACAATTTCTTTTTTTTTTTTGGTCAAGGTTTATTTATTCATTTTTAAAGCACAAATGTAAAATTTTACAGTACAAATATTTGTATGAAAGTCAAAAAGCACAAACTTCCACCACCCCCTCCTGCCCAACCAAACAACCATTCCCATTCCTTCACAAAACAGGCATACAAATACATCACAGACACAAATCACAAGCAAGGACATCTAAAACATTAACAGTAAGGGAGAACAAAAAAATGAGAACAAAGCAAAAACAAGACAAACTGTAAATAAATACAACCCCCCCAAAAAAATATAATTACAAAAAAAAGGGGACACTGGTGGCCAGATCCTTGGTGGTTGTCTGCATAACAATCACAGTTATGGTGTATTTGTGATAACATCATAACGAGAGAGTTATAGAGGCCCTAAAGTGAAAAATAGGAAGACTTTACAGTACCATTGAGGAGATTAGATACATATCCTAAGTAGGAGGCTTCTATAGAAGGAGAACAGTTAAAAGTTGGTGGGTTGGAAAGTAGTCTTAAACATACTAGATCATGGGGGTGTTTGTAAGTCAGTAAAGTATTCTATAAAAGGACCCCAGTGCTTGAAGTACCCCAGTACTTGTGTCTCCACATACAGTGGGGCAAAAAAGTATTTAGTCAGACACCAATTGTGCAAGTTCTTCCACTTAAAAAGATGAGAGAGGCCTGTAATTTTCATCATAGGTACACTTCAAGTATGAGAGACAGAATGGGGGGGAAGAATTCAGGAAATCACATTGTAGGATTTTTAATGAATTAATTGGTAAATTCCTCTGTAAAATAAGTATTTGGTCACCTACAAACAAGCAAGATTTCTCGCTCTCACAGACCTGTAACAACTTCTTTAAGAGGCTCCTCTGTCCTCCACTCGTTACCTGTATTAATGGCACCTGTTTGAACTCGTTATCAGTATAATAGACACCTGTCCACAACCTCAAACAGTCACACTCCAAACTCCACTATGGCTAAGACCAAAGAGCTGTCAAAGGACACCAGAAACAAAATTGTAGACCTGCACCAGGCTGGGAAGACTGAATCTGCAATAGGTAAGCAGCTTGGTGTGAAGAAATCAACTGTGGGAGCAATTATTAGAAAATGGAAGACATACAAGACCACTGATAATCTCCCTCGATCTGGGACTCCATGCAAGATCTCACCCTGTGGGGTCAAAATGATCACAAGAACGGTGAGCAAAAATCCCAGAACCACACGGGGGGACCTAGTGAATGACCTGCAGAGAGCTGGGACCAAAGTAACAAAGGCTACCATCAGTAACACACTACGCCGCCAGGGACTCAAATTGCACAGTGCCAGACGTGTCCCCTTGCTTAAGCCAGTACATGTCCAGGCCCATCTGAAGTTTGCTAGAGAGCATTTGGATGATCCAGAAGAGGATTGGGAGAATGTCATATGGTCAGATGAAACCAAAATAGAACTTTTTGGTAAAAACTCAACTTGTCGTGTTTGGAGGAGAAAGAATGCTGAGTTGCATCCAAAGAACACCATACCTACTGTGAAGCATGGGGGTGGAAACATCATGCTTTGGGGCTGTTTTTCTGCAAAGGGACCAGGACGACTGATCTGTGTAAAGGAAAGAATGAATGGAGCCATGTATCGTGAGATTTTGAGTGAAAACCTCCTTCCATCAGCAAGGGCATTGAAGATGAAACGTGGCTGAGTCTTTCAGCATGACAATGATCCCAAACACACCGCCCGGCCAATGAAGGAGCGGCTTCATAAGAAGCATTTCAAGGTCCTGGAGTGGCCTAGCCAGTCTCCAGATCTCAACCCCATAGAAAATCTTTGGAGGGAGTTGAAAGTCCGTGTTGCCCAGTGACAGCCCCAAAACATCACTGCTCTAGAGGAGATCTGCATGGAGGAATGGGCCAAAATACCAGCAACAGTGTGTGAAAACCTTGTGAAGACTTACAGAAAATGTTTGACCTCTGTCATTGCCAACAAAGGGTATATAACAAAGTATTGAGATGAACTTTTGTTATTGACCAAATACTTATTTTCCACCATAATTTGCAAATAAATTCGTTAAAAATCAGACAATGTGATTTCCTGGATTCTTTCCCCCCATTCTGTCTCTCATAGTTGAAGTGTACCTATGATGAAAATGACAGCCCTCTCTCATCTTTTTAAGTGGGAGAACTTGCACAATTGGTGACTGACTAAATACTTTTTTGCCCCACTGTAGAGTGAATTTGACTTTCTCTAATTTTAAGAAAAACATGAGGTCTTTCAACCAGACAGATAGAAGAGGGAGCTGTGGTGATTTCCAGTTAAGTAGAATTCTACGCCTATCCAGTAGGGTGGCAAAGGCCATAACATTTGCATGGGTCTTGCTGAGGACATGTGGGCTGGGTGAAACACCAAATATGACTACAAGAGGGCATGATTCCAGAGTGATTCCTAATATTTCTGAAAGGATTTTAAAGATGGAGAAAGATGGAGTTCCAGTAATATTCAAGTTTGGGGCATAACGCCAGGGGCACAGATAGGATTTTTGAACTGGGGGGGACTGAGCTGTCAGCAAATGATTCCATTTTCTCATCTCATCTCATTATCTCTAGCCGCTTTATCCTTCTACAGGGTCGCAGGCAAGCTGGAGCCTATCCCAGCTGACTACGGGCGAAAGGCGGGGTACACCCTGGACAAGTCGCCAGGTCATCACAGGGCTGACACATAGACACAGACAACCATTCACACTCTCATTCACACCTACGGTCAATTTAGAGTCACCAGTTAACCTAACCTGCATGTCTTTGGACTGTGGGGGAAACTGGAGCACCCGGAGGAAACCCACGCGGACACGGGGAGAACATGCAAACTCCGCACAGATGATTCCATTTTGTGTATATATATATATATATATATATATATATATATATATATATATATATATATACATACACTACCATTCAAAAGTTTGGGGTCACTTTGAAATGTCCTTGTTTTTGAAAGAAAAGCACTGTTCTTTTCAATGAAGATCACTTTAAACTAATCAGAAATCCACTCTATACATTGCTAATGTGGTAAATGACTATTCTAGCTGCAAATGTCTGGTTTTTGGTGCAATATCTCCATAGGTGTATAGAGGCCCATTTCCAGCAACTATCACTCCAGTGTTCTAATGGTACAGTGTGTTTGCTCATTGCCTCAGATAAGGCTAATGGATGATTAGAAAACCCTTGTACAATCATGTTAGCACAGCTGAAAACAGTTGAGCTCTTTACAGAAGCTATAAAACTGACCTTCCTTTGAGCAGATTGAGTTTCTGGAGCATCACATTTGTGGGGTCGATTAAATGCTCAAAATGGCCAGAAAAATGTCTTGACTATATTTTCTATTCATTTTACAGCTTATGGTGGTAAATAAAAGTGTGACTTTTCATGGAAAACACAAAATTGTCTGGGTGACCCCAGACTTTTGAACGGTAGTGTGTATACATGTTATTTCACCTCCCTCACTGCCATCACCAGGAACTACCTGCAGGCCAGGACAATGATAACATTTTAACATAGCCTATGGAAATCCAAAGTTTACACATTATCATCATGCACAGAAATTGCAAAACTGCAAAACTAGTTTTAAAACCGCTAAGTTCTAACTGTTAAACATAGCGAGAGGCTGGGCTACGTGTGTGTGTGTGTGTGTGTGTGTGTGTGTGTGTGTGTGTGTGTGTGTGTAAAGTGTAAACCAGTGCATCCTGACTTTCTAACTATGCCTGTGTGTTGCGTGAGTGGCAGTCAGTCAACAGCTCTTTGCAAAGTTTCCTTATGAAACAATATGCTCGCTGAAATTATGCCAGGGAACGCCAGATTAAACATTAAAACTGCCTTCTGAGCACTGTATCTACAGGCTACCACCGAAAGAAGGAGGCTACCAGAAAGGCATCTCTACTCCAGACGATTTTACTTTCACTACGACATTACTTTGAACAGACTATCAAAAAATTGCAAAGTGATATGATAAAGTAAGGCACAGTTTACTTACAGTCGTTTTTTTTTTTTTGAAAAAACGATGCAATCATTTTCTGCCTTTTGGCACCCTTCATCATGCCATGTTGGGGTCCTGAACTAGGAGGCGCTGTCCCCGATATGCCTGTCAAACTTGTAACCATAGCAACCAAGCTCGAGCTCGCAACCTGTGCAGTCTGCGCAGTTGCAACTACGTCTGTACTGCTGTGCACCTCAATAAACCAAATGGTAATTAGTCTTTTGATTTTTCCGTGAGGTTTGCCTTATGCAAAGAAAGACAGCATAGACTTTTTTTCCTCCCTATAAGTGGGGGGACCGAATGAGGTGAATTTAAATCTGGGTGGGACGAATCCCCCCTGTCCCCCCCCTATCTGCACCCGTGCATAACGCAAATATCAAATCAAATCAAATCAAGTTTATTTGTACAGCGCTTTTAACAATAAACATTGTCGCAAAGCAGCTTTACAGAATTTGAACGACTTAAAACATGAGCTAATTTTATCCCTAATCTATCCCCAATGAGCAAGCCTGTGGCGACGGTGGCAAGGAAAAACTCCCTCAGACGACATGAGGAAGAAACCTCGAGAGGAACCAGACTCAAAAGGGAACCCATCCTCATTTGGGCAACAACAGACAGCCTGACTATAATATTAACAGTTTTAACAGGTATAACCCTCAACTGTCCTCATGGGGCCGTCCTTCACAGGAGTGGGGCGATAAAACTCTGACCAGACACAGGGCACCAGGATGGATCAAGCAGGTCCGAGGGGCAGAAGAGGCCAGCATCTCAATCCCAGGATCAACATGTAACTCAGAGGGACAGATGATGGGGGGGGGGGGGGAAGAGAGAGAGAGAAAGAAAACACGTTGTTAGGTATGCCCTAAAAATGACAAGTATTAAATCTGTGTGGTAGGCTCGCAGAGACGAGAGTCTTTACATCAGGCATAACACACAATGGCATGTTAATATGGTAAAAAATATATCATATCATATATCAAATATATGAGTCAAGTGGCAAGGTGTGCCTCCACACTTCACACAGGTGTCCTCAATGTCAGGGTATATCTTTGATAGCCTTGAACTCGACAGATGCAATCTTTGCATAATTTTAAATTGAACCAAGCCCAAACGGGCACATGATGAAGAATGAGGTATTCTGCTAATGGCTCTCTCCCAGAAATCTTCCTCAAACTCCAAGCCCAGCTCCTGCTCCCAGACAGCACAGCTTTTAGAGCAGTGCTCAGTGTTAAATGACAGAAGACCTTAATAAATTTGGGAAACAAGTGAACTCTGATTGGGTTTGAGTTTAAAGAAGTCTTCCCATGGCTGCTTATGGGGTGGAGAGGGGAAGTCAGAAGAAATATTTAAGACACAATGCCTAATTTGAAAATATCTAAATAAATGTGTTTTGGGCAAATCATGTGAAGCTGAAAGATCTGTGAAGCTACCAAAAACTCTGCCTGTGTATAATTCGTTGAACGTCTGTATGCCATTTCTCTCCCACAAGCGAAATGCAGGGTCTAAAAGAGAAGGTGGGAAAAGATGATTGCGGGTTATAGGCATAAGAGTAGAGGGGGAGTATGACTTAAAATGGCACCTGAATTGATACCAAATTTTCAAGGAGGTACAGACAATTTGGTTATCTGTGTAAAGAGAAGGAGATGTTGGGAGTGATGAGAAGAGAAGAGCAGGAAGAGAGGACGACACACAAGACCTCAACTCAAGTTGGCACCACAGGGTTTGGGGGTTATGTACCCAAAACAGAAATTTATGGATATTTGCTGCCCAGTAATAATACATAAAATTTGGCAATGAGAGTCCTCCACTGAGTGAGCACTGCTGCAAGAGGGACTTCCTAATCCTAGTAGTCTTTCCTCCCCATATGAAGGAAATGACAGCTTGATCATCTCATCTCATCTCATTATCTCTAGACGCTTTATCCTGTCCTACAGGGTCGCAGGCAAGCTGGAGCCTATCCCAGCTGACTACGGGCGAAAGGCGGGGTACACCCTGGACAAGTCGCCAGGTCATCACAGGGCTGACACATAGACACAGACAACCATTCACACTCACATTCACACCTACGGTCAATTTATGCCCCTTTTCCACCAAAGCAGTTCCAGGGCTGGTTCGGGGCCAGTGCTTAGTTTGGAACCGGGTTTTCTGTTTCCACTGACGAAGAACTGTGTCTGGGGCCAGAAAAAACAGTTCCAGGCTAGCACCAACTCTCTGCTGGGCCAGAGGAAAGAACCGCTTACATCAGCGGGGGGGCGGGGGGGGGGGGGGGGGGCAGAGTTGTTAAGACCAATAACAAGACCGCAGAAGATCGCCATTTTTAAGCGACAAGAAGCCGCAGCTGTACAAACGCGAAGTCATCCATTATTATTATTGTTGTTGCTGCTGCTGCTTCCGTGTTGTTTTTGCTTCGATATTTGCGCCAAGGTTTATGCAAACGTAGCGACGTAACTGACGTATACAGTGACATAACTGACATATACAGCAACGTAATGATGTAGCTCTGCAAGCTATGGAAGAGCAAACTGGTTCTCAGCTGGCTCGCAAGTTGAACGAGTTGTGAACCAGCACCGGCTCCGAACCAGCCCTGGAACTGATTTGGTGGAAAAGGGGTATTAGAGTCACCAGTTAACCTAACCTGCATGTCTTTGGACTGTGGGGGAAACCGGAGGAAACCCACATGGACAACATGCAAACTCCGCACAGAAAGGCCCTCGTCGGCCACGGGGCTCGAACCCGGACCTTCTTGCTGTGAGGCGACAGCGCTAACCACTACACCACTGTGCCGCCACAGCTTGATCAATAGATTTAAAATATAATTTTGGCAAAAATAGAGGAATGCATTGAAAAAGATATAGAAATTTTGGAAGAATGTTCATCTTAACTGCATTAATTTTACCAAGCATAGACGGGCAGATTGTGCCACTTCTGGAAAGCAGCCCTCATATGACTGAGTAGGGGGGTAAAATTTGCATCTAATAAAGCAGACAGTAACAGTTGAGTAACAGTTACTCCCAAGTACTTGAAGTTACAGTTATTCAGATGAAATGGTAGGTCAGACTGAGAAAGCAGGAGAGCCTTTGAGTTTATAGGGAGACATTCACTCTTTTGTAGATTGAGCTTGTACCCAGAAAAAGAGCCAAAGTTTTGTAATAAAGACAGAATGTTGGGTAGTTGAGAAAGAGGATCAGTAACATACAAAAGCAAGTCATCTGCATACAACGCAAGCCTGTGTTCAATGCCCCTACAGGTTATCCCCAGGAATGAGGGTGAATTTCTGATAGCTATAGAGAGGGGCTCTACAGCAATGGCAAAAAGCAAGGGAGAGAGTGGACAACCCTGGCGAGTGCCACGAGATAAATTGAAATATTCAGACCTGATATTATTGGTGTTGACAGAGGCAAGGGGTGAGGTGTACAAGAGGCATATCCAAGATATTAGTGTATCCCCAAAGCCAAACTTTTTCAGAACAGTGAAAAGGTACTCCCACTCAACTCTATCAAAAGCCTTTTCAGCATCCAGAGAGATGACTACTTCAGGGAGTTGACTCGTGTCTTTGGAATAGATAATATTAAACAGCATTCTAATATTGAAAAATAAATTGCCTTTTATGAAACCAGTCTGCTCGTCAGATATTATACTGGGAAGAACATTTTCAATGCGGGTAGCTAACAGCTTAGCCAGGACCTTTATGTCGGCATTGAGGAGACTCAGGGGCCTGTAGGAGCCACACAGATCAGGGTCTTTCCCCTCCTTTAACAGAAGAGAAATTGAAGCTTGTCTTAGAGTGGGGGGGAGTGAACCTTGCTTTAGAGATTCCTCAAACACAGATAGAAGTAATGGGGCTAATTGAATGTGAAATTTCTTATAGAATTCAGGGCAAAACCATCTGGACCAGGAGCTTTGCCTGATTGCAATGACATGATAGAACCCACAACCTCATCCAAATTTATAGAGGCATCAAGTTGATCAGCTAGAGTGGAATTTATATTAGGGATATCCAAGCTATTAAGAAAATGGATCATGTTGTTGGAGTTGGTTGGGAACTCAGAGGTATAAAGTGAAGAATAACAGGACTTAAAAGTAGAGTTTATCTCAGCAGGGTCAAAAGTTAATGTTCCCGAGAGGTTTTTAATTTGTGGAATAGTGTGCTCTGCTGCCTGACACTTTAGCTGATGTGCTAGAAGGCGACTGGCTTTATCACCACATTTGAAGTAAGAACCACGAGACTTTAGCAATAACCTCTTTGCTGCCGCTGTTGACAGGAGGTCAAACTCAGCCTGAAGGTCAAGGCGTTGTTTATAGGGCTCAGGAGATGGATTCAATGCATACTGACGATCAGTGTTAAGAATGGCATTGGAAATGTCCATCTGTTTAGCTTTCCTAATTTTATTTTGGTGCGATGCATATGATATGATATATCCTCTAAGGTAAGCTTTGAGGGTATCCCATAGTAAAGAGTAAGATGTGTTAGGAGTTTTGTTTATCCTAAGGAAAGTGTCAATGGATGAAATTAATTCACAGAAAGAGGGGTCAGATAAAAGTAAAGAATTCAGTCTCCATGGGGGTCGGTCTGCACGATGAGAATTCAAGCCAATATCAAGAACCAGGGAAGCGTGATCTGAAATAACAATAGGTAAATATTTTATGTTTATAACCTCTGGGAGTAGACAACAAAAAAGTAATCTATACGAGAAAACGTATGGTGTATGTGGGAAAAGAATGAGTATTCTCTAGCTAGAGGGTTATTAAATCGCCAAGGGTCAGTGTATTTATGCTGCGTCATAAACTCAGAGAAAGCTTTTGACATGGCCAATGGCACACTGGTTCGAGGACTGGATCGATCCAACACAGGGTTGATAACACAATTCAAGTTTCCACCAAATATTAATAAATGGGTGTTTAGGTTTGGGATCTGCATTAAAAGGTTATTAGCAAATTCCAAATTGTCAAAATTAGGAGCATATACATTCACCAAAAGAACAGGTGTGTGGTTAATAGAGCCTATTATGATTAAATATCTACCATTTTTATCAGCTATAACTTTAGCTGAGGAAAAGTGTAAGTTTTTGTGGATTAGAATGGCAACTCCTCTGGCCCTAGAATCAAAATTAGAGTGAAAATAATGTGCAGCCCAAGGGGGTTTTATTCTATGTTGGTGTCAGGGGAAACAGACGAGGACCCAAGAGCACAAGTTAAATGTTGAGTTTTATTGATAACAGGGGAAAGGGAGTTGGGAGGATGTGCATGTGTGAAGTTCAGTGGCAGGAGGACTGAGAGGCAGGGATGGCTGGTGGGAGCATGGTGGTGATGTCTGCAGTCTCCCATCCAAGCACTGACCAGGCTCAACCCTGCTTAGCAGCAGAGATCAGACGGGATCAGGTGTTGTCAGAGTAGGGAGGCTATAAGCTGACGGCACTAGGTGTTCAGGCAGTCTCCCAGCGAGCAGTCCCTCAGCAGACAGACAGGACAGCACAATAGGCAGGAGTGGGGAACAGGCTGGAACACAGAGTCACAGATCAGGTAGCAAGATAAGGGACAGAAATGCAGGGTCAGGTTACCAGGACTGAAGAGTTGACAGAGTCGACGCCTAGAAAACGATCTGACACTGAAGCTTGGAAGGACAGCAGCTTAAATACACACAGAGGAGGAGCAGGTGATAGGCAACAGCCAATGACCGCAACTGAGAGTTAATAAGAGGAAGTGTATGCGGGCGTGGCCGGTAATGCTGAGTGGAGAGGAGTGGAGATGTTACCTGAAGAGAGGAAACCCACAGGTAGGACCATGACAGAACCCCCCCTCAAGGGATGGCTCCAGAAGTCCCTAGCCACAGATCCACCAAGAAGGGCGGGAGGAGGGGGAATCCCGGTGGAGGGTCAGAATTCCTCTGACCGGTCAGTGTCCATAGCCTCCACACCATCTTCACTGTCGGAAGACTCATCATCCAAGGGTCCCCGCCCAGGATTCGGTTCAGTGTCAGGCTCGGGCACTGGAGCAGGGGCAGGGTCCGGAAGGGGATCCGCATGGTGAGAACCCCTACGTCAGCCCCGTCGGATGGAGGGCTGGTCAGGGTGTAGTCGATGGAAGTCGGCGATGAGGGCCGGATCCAGAATCCTTCCAGCAGGGACCCATGCCCTCTCCTCAGGACCATAACCCTCCCAGTCTACCAAGTATTGGATGACCCTACCCCTACGTCGTGAGCGGAGCAGTCGCCGGACCGTGTAGACTGGTCCACCATCAATGAAGCGTGGAGGAGGAGGCGGCGGTGTTGCCGGGACCAGGGGGCTCTCGTGCACCGGTTTGAGTTTGGAGACATGGAAGGTGGGATGTATCCTCATGGTCTTGGGGAGCAGCAGCCGAACTGCCGTGGGACTGATGACCTTCTGTACAGGAAAGGGTCCGATGTAGCGAGGCGCCAATTTGGTGACTCCACCCGTAGTGGTAGGTCTCGAGCCGACAACCATACCTTCTGGCCGACATGGTAAACAGGTGCAGGGGTCCTCCACCGGTTAGCCCCAATAGCATAGCTGGTACTGGACTTCAGGAGTGCGGTACGGGCCTAGGCCCACATGCAACGGCAGCGGCGGGCATAGGCGAGAGCAGACGGGCAGGTGGCTTCTCCCTCCTGGCTGGTAAAAAGAGGTGGTTGATACCCATACACACACTGGAAGGGGGAGAGTCCAGTGGCAGAGCTGGTGAGGGAGTTGTGGGCATATTCCACCAAGAGCAGATGTTGAGCCCAGGAGTGGGGGTTGCGCGAAGCCACACACCTAAGTGCCTTCTCCAGTTCCTGATTCATGCGCTCAGTTTGGCCATTTGACTGTGGGTGAAACCCGGACGACAGACTGGCAGTGGCCCCGAGGAGGTGGCAGAATTCCCTCCAGAAACTGGCAGAGAACTGTGGGCCCCGGTCAGAAACGATATCCCTGGGCAGGCCGTGGACCCGAAAGACGTGTTCTAAGATGACCCTGGCAGTCTCCTTAGCAGTTGGCAGTTTTGGGAGAGGCACAAAGTGGGTCATCTTACTGAAGCGGTCCACGATGGTGAGGATGACCGTATTACCTTCCGATGGAGGAAGACCAGTAACAAAGTCCAGGGAGACATGGGACCAGGGACGCATGGGTACTGGCAGGGGCTGGAGTAACCCGGCTGGGGGCTGCCTGGGGGACTTGTGCTGGTTGCAAGTGGGGCAGGCTCTCACAAAATCCTGGATGTCCTTCCTCATCGACGGCCACCAGAATCGCTGAGACAGCAGATGGAGGGAGCGTGTGACCCCGGGGTGACAGGTCAGGCAGGAGTCATGTCCCCATTGAATCACCTGAGACCTCAGGTCAGCTGGGACATAGAGATGGTTGGAGGGGCAAGCGCGGGGGCCTGGCTGGTCCCTGATGGCCTCTCGAACCTGCTCCTCGATGTCCCAGGTCAGGGCAGCAACGACACAGGGGCTTGGGAGGATGGGTGTTAATTCCTCCATGGAAGCCTCATCCCTCTGAAACATCCGGGAGAGTGCATCCGGTTTGATGTTGCGGGAGCCAGGACGGTAGGAAAGGACAAAGTTGAAGCGGGTGAAGAATAGCGACCACCGGCGCTGGCGGGAGTTTAGCCTCCTGGCTGTCTGGATATATTCCAGGTTTTTGTGGTCTGTCCAGACCACAAATGGAACCTTAGACCCCTCCAACCAGTGGCGCCATTCCTCGAGGGCGAGTTTGACCGCCAGTAGCTCGCGATTGCCGATGTCGTAATTGCTCTCTGCTGGGGTCAGTCTTTGGGAGTAGAAGGCGCAGGGGTGCATCTTTCCATCCTCAGCTGCCCGCTGGGAAAGCACAGCCCTGACTCCCACATCCGAAGCATCTACCTCCACCACAAACTGCCGCTCGGCGTCAGGCATCCGGAGGATGGGAGCTGAAGTGAAGCGGGCCTTGAGGGTTTCAAAGGCTTTGTCAGCTGCTGCCGTCCATTGGAAGGGCTGTTTGATGCTGGTCAGTGCGGTGAGTGGGGCTGCCACAGTGCTGTAACCCAGGATGAACCTCCTATAGAAGTTGGTGAACCCCTGGAACTGCTGCAGCTTCTTATGGCTCTCTGGGATCGGCCACAACGTCACTGCCGACACCTTCGCAGGGTCCATTTGTATGCTGCCCTCGGTAACCACATATCCCAGGAATGAGACAGACTGAGCGTGGAACTCGCACTTCTCGGCTTTCACAAACAACGAATTCTCAAGCAGGCGGCGCAGGACCAACTGGACGTGGTGGGTGTGTTCAGACAGGGTTTTAGAGAAGATCAAAATGTCGTCCAAGTAAACGAAAATGAACCTGTTGAGCATGTCTCTGAGGATATCGTTTACCAGCACCTGGAACACTGCTGGGGCATTGGTGAGACCGAATGGCATGACCAGATATTCATAGTGTCCCGTCGGGGTGTTGAACGCAGTCTTCCACTCGTCACCTTCTCTCACTCGCACCAGATGGTAAGCGTTCCGGAGATCTAGCTTGGTGAACACTGTGGCCCCTTGCAGTAGTTCAAAGGCGGAGGAGAGTAGTGGCAGAGGGTAGTGGTTCTTAACCGTAATGTCGTTCAAGCCCCAGTAATCTATGCATGGGCGAAGAGAACCATCCTTCTTCCCCACGAAGAAAAATCCAGCTCCGGCAGGAGAGGACGATGGACGGATTAGGCCGGCAGCCAGAGAGTCGTTTATGTAGTCCTCCATGGCCTTTCTCTCCGGGACTGACAGGGAGTAGAGACAGCCCTTAGGGGGTGCGGTGCCTGGCAGGAGGTCGATGGCGCAGTCGTATGGTCGGTGTGGGGACAACGACGTGGCCTTGGACTTGTTGAACACCTCCCTCAGGTGGTGATAGCAGACAGGAACCTTGGATATGTCGGGGGTGGAGCTGGTGGTCTCCTGGTTGGTTGGCAGGACGGCTCCCTTCAAGCAGGTCTGATGGCAGCCCCTTCCCCACTCTCGTATGGTGCCAGTCTCCCAGTCGAGTTGGGGGTTGTGTAGACGGAGCCACGGGTACCCTAGGATGAGTGGTTGGCCGGGTGAGTGTAGGTAGTGGAATTGGATGGACTCCTGGTGGTTTCCTGACAGCAGCATTGTCACGGGGGCTGTGATGTGTGTAACTGTGCCGAGACGATGTCCACCCAGCGCTCGTACAGGAACGGGTGGAGTAAGATGGTGGCACTCCACACCCAGCTGCCATGCGAGCTCTGTGTCCATGATGTTAGCCTCGGCTCCAGAGTCCACCAGGGTGGCCAGGGCACAAGCGGTGTCGGGAAGCTGAAGGCGGAGCTGAAGCAGGGGTTTACGGATGGAGGTTAGGCGGTGCTGTCGCTCCTCGGGGGTGAGGGACGCACGGCCGATCTCCATGGGCTCAGACTGATTATGTCGGCTTTGGGGCGTGGCAGGCGGGAACTGGGCAGCGGAAGACTCACCCCGAGTGCGGGTGGCAGGTTGACTAAGACGCCCCTTCTCTCGTCTGCGTATCTGGATTCGGTGATCGATGTGTACGGCGAGGGCAATGGTCTCATCGAGTGTCGGGGGGTTGCTCATGGGAAATGAGCTCGTCCTTGACGTAGTCCGCCAAACTGTGGAGGAAGGCGTCCACCAGCGCCGCCATGTTCCAGGACCTCGCCAGGGTGCGGAAGTCGATGGAGTAGTCTGCCACCGTCCGGTTGCCCTGACGGCTACTCATCAGTGCTCGTGACGCCTCTGTTCTTGACGAGCCCAGGTCGAACACCTTTAACATCTCCTCAGCGAAGGCACAGGCCGGGGTCTGCCAGTCGAATTCAGCTGTCCCCCACAGCTGAGCCCAGCCAGTCAGGTGAGTGATGACATACCCTACCTTGGCTCCCTCCATCGAGAAGGGACTGGGCTGCAGAGAGAACTGGATACGGCAGCTGGTCAGGAATGGCCAGACCTGGTTTGGGTCACCATTGAAACGTTCCGGATTACTGATCTTCGGTTCCGGGTCACCGGGAGCCAGTGCAGGTGGAACATGAGCGGATGGAGTGGTGAGGTTGGTGAGAACTTGCAGGACCTGGGTTAGCTGATGCTGCTGTTGTTGCTGCTGGTTGAACTGCTGTCGTTGGTCAAGCTGAAGCAAAGATGCAATGTCGCCGGCCATCCGGTTTATTTCTCCCTCTGTACATTTCAGTCGCTGCAGGGCAGTCACTTCAGGCTCAATCACCATGCTGGTCGGGGAGGGCACTGGGTCCATGATGGTCAGATCGTTCTGTCAGGGGAAACAGACAAGGACCCAAGAGCGCAAGTTAAACGTTGAGTTTTATTGATAGCAGGGGAAAGGGAGTTGGGAGGATGTGCATGTGTGAAGTTCAGTGGCAGGAGGACTGAGAGGCAGGGATGGCTGGTGGGAGCATGGTGGTGATGTCTGCAGTCTCCCATCCAAGCACTGGCCAGGCTTAACACTGCTTAGCTTCACAGATCAGACGGGATCAGGTGTTGTCAGAGTAGGGAGGCTGTAAGCTGACAGCACTAGGTGTTCAGGCAGTCTCCCAGCGAGCAGTCCCTCAGCAGACAGACAGGACAGCACAACAGGCAGGAGTGGGGAACAGGCTGGAACACAGAGTCACAGATCAGGTAGCAAGATAAGGGACAGAAATGCAGGGTCAGGTTACCAGGACTGAAGAGTTGACGGAGTCGACGCCTAGAAGACGATCTGACACTGAAGCTTGGGAGGACAGCAGCTTAAATACACACAGAGGAGGAGCAGGTGATAGGCAACAGCCAATGACCGCCACTGAGAGTTAATAAGAGGAAGTGTATGCGGGCGTGGCCGGTAATGCTGAGTGGAGAGGAGTGGAGATGTTACCTGAAGAGAGGAAACCCACAGGTAGGACCATGACAGTTGGTTCTTAACACGCAGATGAGTCTCCTGGAGAAAAGCCACATCTACCATCAACTGTTTTAAGTGAGAGAACACTCTAGATCTCTTCAAAGGGCTATTCATCCCTTTTAATTTCCAACTCAAGAATCTCAGGGATGAATCAGTTTCAGTGGCGGCTGGTAGTCTTTCAAACAGGGGAGGCTGGTCGGTTACGATATTTCCAGATTTTAAAAGAAAAAAGAAAAAACATCAATTTTGCCCATACTCTTGCCTCTGATCTGGCTGATTGTTGGCAGGGTCACAAACTGTGAAATAACAGGTTCTTTTGGCCCATTAGCCTACTGTCCAATATACATGATGGTGGTGTTGGGGGGGTATATTTTAACATTTTATATTTTAAAATTGTGGCATGTGGCATGTTGTTTAAAATTTGATCATTATTGAAAGCAGCTCTTTGTCAGGAACCTTAGCAGTAACAGCAGAGTGTTCTGGAATAGGCACAAGCACTGACCTTGGGGAGCCAAACATAGAGCTGGGTGCCACACATTTCATTCAATGACACTTTCCCTATATTTTACTTATTTTGACTGAGAAATGTTTTATTGACAATTTTGATAACCCTTCACTTTTAATCCAGGTCTGTAGTGTGAAATGTTCTCGGCTGTGTTTTTGTTTAAAAATGTTTTCCAAATTGTAGCTGTGTTTAATTCATATCCAGAAAAATATATATTCCAATATAATATACTCAGCATAAACATTTTAAATAGATTTTATATTTTTGGTCCATCCATGACATGTTACTAAAGTAGCCTATTTACTGTTGTTGATGTGGGTCACCACCAGTGGCGGCTGCTGGTTTTTAAAACAGGGGAAGCCCATTTAACGCATTCATCGTAAAACCTGTAGGCTGGATATCAAAGCATAGAAAGGTGTGCCCCATTAGCATAGTGAACTAGACAACCCTACCTAGTGGCAGAAAATATTTTTGCTTGTACATTTCATGTTATAGTCTGGCTTGCCAGGCTAGTGCCTCATATCCTTAATCAAAAATATCAAACATCCAAAAATCACTGGCTATTCAATGAAGAGCCTTGAACATCATACCCTGATATGCAACACAGAGTCTTTAACACAACACCCAGCTGTGCAACACATCCTTGAACATCTTCTGCAACACAGTCTGGAAATTCATAACCAGGTAGGCTATGCAACACACAGAACCTTGAATATTATACCCAGGTATAACCTATAACACAGAGCCCACCATTCTCTTAACATTACTGAACAATATACACACTTCAGATTCATGAACATGAACACTATTTATACACAAATTCTGCCCTCTGCTCCTTTTCCAGAAAATGGTCTGTGACCCTGTCATACCAGCTGGTTGTGCTTTCCAGAGACTTTACCAATTTCTGTTAGCAGCTAGCACTGCAGATCCCAATAAGGCTCAAGCTAGCCTACAACCAGATTGAACTACAAATGAAATAAACAAGTGAATTCACGAATGATCAAACTGATAGAATGGATGAAAGTTAACGGAGCACAACGAGTAATATTTACATTTATTTACAGAGTAATGTACAGAGACATTAATGAGAAGAACTGTTTATATGAAAAGAAATTCAGACAGCACTTTGGCACACGACTACACTTTCTCGACATCCGCTAGGGACTGACTGATCATACTTCCGTGTTCCTCGCCGAAGTACCGCCCTCCTCATGTCTTTCAAACACTACCTCCAATAATCCTTTATCAGCCCGGCTTCTTGTCCCTCCCACTGTCTCGTTTAGTCCCAGAGAAGCCCGGCTTCCCTGGAAGTGACGATTTTGTTGATTTTAACCAATAACAACTAGCCGAAATTGGCTGTTCAGAGCCGTCTCGTAGACTGCAACGGATACCCGGCTGCCAGTCAGTGTTGCCAGATACTGCTGACGTTTTCCATCCCAAAATATGTTCAAAACCCGCCAAAATGCACTTAAAACCGCCCAATCTGGCAACACTGCTGCCAGTCCATAGAGCCCATTGAAATAAGAAAGGTTACAGCCTGGCAGCAAAGGTGATTCTCATAGCGAACTGCAAGTTCGTCAGACATCACTCAAATAAGTTACAGGATAGTTATGAACATAAATACAATCTTGGGCATATATTATGTTATGCAAGTTATTGTTTTAATGAGAATTCAACGTCGTAGATGCCGCAGTTTGGGGAGAGAATTTTAGGGGAAGCTCGGCTTCCCTTGTTGTCTCTGAGAAATCGCCCCTGGTCACCACCATATCAGTATTATTTAAAAGAAAATTCTGCCCTCCTTTCTTTTTCTAGAAAATGTTCAGTTACCCTGTCATACCAGGTGGGAGTCTTCTCTAGAGACTTCACTAACTTCCTCTCAATTGCAAGTAGAGCAAGGTTGCTGAGTCGACTTTGACCCATGGTGTTTCGGCTGTATGACTTCACCCGTTTCAAGCAGGAGAAGCTCCTCTCTACGCCTGCCGACGTAACCCCAATTGTTGCCACTAAGGTCAACAGCTTGTACAGCTCAGGCATTGCACAATCCAGCCCCATGTCTTTAAAGAAAAGCAAATGTTCGCACAGCTTACCCCGTTGCCCTGCAAGTCACGATCTGCCTACAGGACTTGGAGTTCAGATCTCAGTCTACCTGACTCAAAGAAATGGCCATACATTTTCAAAACATTTTGAAATACCTCCTCAGGAAACACCTGCCTCATCTGATCAAACTTTGCTGGGTCAATTAACTCAAGGAAGCGCATGCACTCCAGGTTGGTGAAACGGTGTGAAATTTGTTCAATCAGATTGTCCAGAATGGACATGTAAAGGTGTCTGTAGTGCTCCTGTGGATCCTGCAGCTGTGACAGACGTCTGCGCTTTTGACTGGGCCTGTTTTGAGGATCAGATGTGAGACTTGCTGCTTTTGCATAAACAGCTTTAAAAGCCTCCTCTGACCTCCTGTCTTTTGCAAATGCAAGAAGAACTTCAATTCGCTGTTTGCAGTACAGCACATCCATTACCCTCTGCTGCACGATGTCAAAGACCACATCAGTTTCTGAAAAGATCTGTTCATATGTATCCAATATGAAAACAGTCTCAAAATCCTCCAGTGTCCTGATGTAGCCTTTGGCAGCGCTCAGTGTGTTCTGGTCTACAGTGTGGTCTGCTACAATGCTTTCAAAAGTCTGCAGGAGCTTATCATAATTATTGGCCACAGTGCTCACTAACCGGGATGTAAAGTTCCACCTGGTAGGAGCATTTCTTGGTAAACGGGAGCATCCTGCAGACTCAAGAAATGCTACCCTCTTTGTGGATTTTGAAAAAAATGTGGCTAATCCAGAAAGAGAAGCGAAGAACACCCTGCATTCAGTCAAGCAGTTGGCCCCCTGAGACAAAACCAGGTTTAGTCTGCGTGCATAACAGTGAACAAACACTGCACTTGGAGCCACTTCCTTAACTTTAGCCTGCAGCCCATTAAGGCAGGAAGCCATCACAGCAGCCCCATCATATGTTTGAGCCACAAGTTTGTTTTTGTAGTTGTAGTTTTGCATCTCTTTATGTAATGTATCAAACACAGACTGGGCATCCCGCCCCCCTGAAACATCAAAGAACCCGATAAATCACTCCTGGATTTGCCCTGTTGTGTCGACAAAGCGAACTATCATTGACAGTTGAGCATGACATGAAATATCAGTTGTCTCATCGACTTGCCATGAAAAAAATGGAGCAGACTGAACTTCATTTTTAATCTCATCAGTGACAGTGGCTGAAATCGCACAAATTAAGTCATTTTGGATGGTATGGGACATTCCAGAAAACACAGAAGATGACTGGAACTGTGTTTCAACTACATAATCATATTTTGGATAACGTCGCTATGAACTCTCTGTAATTGCCCTTATTCGCAGATTCACTGCTCTCATCATGCCCTCTGAAGGACAGCTCTTGATGGCCGAGCAGTGAAGTGACATCGATAAGCTGGTTTAAGAATGCCCTGTTCTTTTGTACAACTTCATTGTGCTTCACGACCTGGATCTGAACACCCTCATTCACGGCATGCTCAACTCTGACTCTGCCGAGACAGCTTAGGCGGGCGCATGCATTCACATGCTCATTGTTGATCTCGTCTTTTATATGCCCTTGTGAAATTGTGCAGGTCATCAAAGCCCACGTTTGACCAAATCATGGATCCAGGTTTAATCAAGAGGCATGGCCAACAATACATTTTCCTCGTCACTGAAATTGCTGTTAGCCAATTCACTTTCTCGTACCAGGAGAGCTGAAAGGAATGAGTATTATTCCCTACCTTTTTCACCAAGTCAGTTTGAGGCATTGGTCTACCCTGCTCTTTAATTTTGATTTTTTCCTCAAAAGGAAGACTGGCAAATGGATTCGCCAAAATTAAATCAACAATGCTTGGCATCTGTGGGCAGCTTTCTTGCTAGCTGACTAGCCCCCTCAAGTTCAATCACTCAAATAAATGAAATTTCTGGAACTAAGAAAGCAAACTTGACAACACTATATTTACACTTTATTTACAATGAAGATATATGCAAACTAAAAAAAGCTGGTAGAAACCGTATGTAATGAATGAAATCGAAATGTAAGCTGAGCTCTTACAATACACCACACCACTTGCGAATCCGCATGGGACTGAACTGAAATTCACCACTGCCTGTCTATATTTGAAATGAGCTGTCAATCAAAGAAAATATCCAGCCGCTTTCACCAATCACCAGTCTCCTCGCGGAAAGCTTTGCCATGTCCCTCCCACTGTGAGGCTGGGAGTCTGTGGGTGGGCATTTTCGCAGTATTTGTCCAATAATCGTCTTGCGTTTTGAGATTGAAAAGCGCACAGCTCCCAAATGCCATTGAAGTCCACTGAGGCTGGGAGTCCGTGGGAGTCCGTGGGTGGGCGTTTTCACAGTATTTGTCCAATAATCGTCTTGCATTTTGATATTGAAATGCACATAGCTCCCAAATGCCATTGAAGTCCACTGAGGCTGGGCTGCATCGGGTTGTCACGAGGGGGAAAAACTCACGCACACATTAGGCGAACTGGGGGAAGTTATAACGGAATGATTTCGCACTGTAGTTGGGTTGAGCACATACGGTATATTTCTATGATTCTGGATCTGAAATAGCAATGTTATAAGCTTGGCTATAACATAAGCCTAGCGCAATTCATCCTACATGATGTTCGTCATTTTTAGAGGAGGCTGAGCCTCCCTCGTTGTCTTAGAGCAATCGCCCGTGATCAGTTTTAACCAGTGTTGTATAGTAACGAAGTTAAAATACTTCACTACTGTACTTAAGTACATTTTGGGAGATTTTGTACTTTACTTGAGTTTTCAAATTTTTGAGAGCTTTCACTTTTACTTCACTATATTTTTTTACTTAATTGCATACTTTTACTCGATACATTTTCAAAGAGCCGTTTAGTTACTCGTTACAAAAAAAGAAAGGAAAAAAACGTGTTTTAACCCCACTGACTGCAACGAAGTCAGGACGTGCCTGGGCTTGTTCACCACTTGCGCATGACAACCAATAGGCTACACCTGTTGGCTTCATGCAGTAAGCAGAAAGCTAGCTTCGCAATCAACAGCCCTGATGGAAGAGGAGATGGAGACAGCAGCTACTTCAGCTACAAATGAAGAGGAACCTGATGATGAGCACCCCTGGCCATATTTGAACACAATGTTCTCTTACGTTGATGTGAAGGATTCGTCTTATCGAATGAAGTGCCTCTTATGCCTTCCAAAAAACATGGAAATTCTATCTTATAGAAACTCCCCGTCCAGTCTAGAGAAAGACATCGAGGTAAGTTATAGGTTTATGAAATTGTTACAGTATATTCCCATTTCAGCAACCATAGTATGAATATTCTAGACACAATTGTGAAACCTTGAGCATTCCTGTACAAACGAACTTTGTTCTTTGGTTCCACATGGTTTTGGCATTTGTTGGCTGTAGCGGGCTACCTAGCTGCGAGCCTTTTCAGCTCAAGGAAAGGCATAGCTGTAAGTGTAAGGAGGACGAATAGGGAAAACTGGCATACAAGTTCAAAATGGAAAAAAACATTAACACAATTGAAACGAGCTTTGTGTGTGCTTCTGCTATCTAAGTAACAAAGCAAGGGTTAGCAAAGCTTGCAATTCTGTCTTGGTGAACTGCTACACTGTCGAATTTCAGTGCTAGCTGGTGCGATGCCCATGGTGACATAATTCAGATTGCCTTTGCTTGTTTACTTTTACGTGTACTTTTAATTACATTACTTGAGTACATTTATTTTTGCATTACTTGTCATACGTAAGTGCAAGAAATGTCAGATACTTTAAGACTTTAACTCAAGTAACATTTCAGTCAGTGACTTTGACTTTTACCAAAGTCATTTTTTGGAAGGGTACCAATACTTTTACTTGAGTGTGATTTCCCAGTACTTTATACAACACTGGTTTTAACATGATCACCCATATCTTAAATCAGGGTGAAATAAAACAGCAAGATGGGTATAAGAAATAAACTGGAAATACAGCGCATACACCTAGCAAAAACCAAAGGACCTCAGCTAGGAGGGGTAATATCAGAGCAACTACCATATAAACAAAAAACTGTAAGGTTAACAAAATCACATCAAAACACATATGAGGAAATAAAAACGAAACAAAGTCACATGCGCACACAGGTAAAAGTATCCCCCTCTCCCTCCCCTCCCCCAGTCCCTAAATCTCCCTCCCCATGGGAGAGAAATCGCAGGGAAACTCCTCGTCTGATTCTGATGCATCTAAACAAAACAAGTCATCTCTTCTGAACAGAGAGGCTCCCCGGCAAAAAATTCACATTTAGTATTTAAACTAGATTATCAAAACGGCGGCAGTGGCAGCTATCTTCCATCTCGTGAGACGATGGGATGCACCTTGATTAGCACTTCTTTGCATGGCTAAGTGATCCATGCCCCAGCCTTGCCACTTGATAGGGAGTCAATAGCGTTACTGAGTTCTTGCATTGTAGGCTCCTTGTCCAGTTCTGCAAGAATGGGCAGCTGGCTGATGGTGTCAAGGGCAGCATCTGTAACTACGTTTTGAGTGGAATACAGTTCTAGATAGTGCTCCACCCATCGCTCCATGTGCTTCTTCTGGTCGGTGATGAATTCGCCAGATTTGAATTTCAGTGGGACGCTCTTTGTAGCTGATGGGCCTGTGGCCTTCTTAATGCCTGCATACATGCTGCCGGTGTTTCCGCAGTCAGCATCAGACTGGATCCTCTGACTGAGCTTCAGCCAGTAGTCATTTGCGCAGTTTCGGGCCATCTTTTGGCATCTACTGCGTGCAGCTCTCAGTGCATCCCTTGTAGCCTGACATGGATTGCTTACGTGGGCTAAATGCACAGCATGCTTTGCCTCCACTACAGGTTCCATTTCCTGCCAGTTGGCTTCAAACCAATCCTGGTTCCGTTGTTCCTTCCTTCCAAATGCCTCGAGCCCAGATTGGTATAGGGCGGTGCGTACATGAGTCCATTTCGATTCAGCTGTCTCTGCAGCTGAATAGCTGTTTCCCAAAGATGTTTTTAGGGAATCGAGAAGCATTTGTACTCTGAGTGGACATGAGGCTCGGCTGGCATTAATACACGGGACGCACTTCGTCTTGGAGTGATGTAGCTTGCGTGGAACGAGGCAAAGGACAGAGCAAACAAGGACGTGGTCGGTGTCACAGTCAGCGCTGTGCATGCTTCTGGTGTTGTGCACGTGGTTCAGGTCTTTTTTTCCTGGTGAGAATCAGGTCTATCTGGTGCCATCGGTTGGCTCTTGGGTGGCACCTTGAAACTTTGTGCCTCTCCTTGTTCTGGAAGAAGGTGTTGGTCACCACCAGGTTGTGGAAAGATACAAATCTTACCAATACCATGATGGCCGATGACAGATGGCCAAGCTTCAAAGTCAGCACCAACCCTAGCATTGAAGTCTCCCATGATAAAGAGTCCTTCCTTGCTGGGCACACTCTTGATGGTCGAGTCAAGGGCATCGTAGAACTGGTCTTTCTCTTCTGCAGTGGAGCATAAAGTTCACCAACATACACAAAGTTGACTACACCTGTACTAGTTGTCATCCAAAAGGTCAGAAGTCTCTCCAAAGATGGCGGCTCGATGGTGGACAGCAAGGAGTCCTTAACTGCAAAGCCTATGCCATGTAGTCTAGGCTCGTCGAATCTTTTCCCCTGCCAGAAAAATGTGTAATTCTGTTCTCGTAAGGATCCCACATCAGGCAGTCTAGTCTCTTGCAATGCTGCAATGTCGGCGTTGAGGCAGTGGAGTTCTCTGTCTATTACAGCGGTCTTCTGAAGGTCGTCCATAAACTGAGGGTCGCAATTAAAACCGGGACACATTGTTCTTACATTCCAGCTTGATATTTGAAGAGCTGGTGTCTTCATAGTGTGTGAACGATGTTTGCTAGGTGCTGGGACTTACAACCTGCCTGTCGATTTTGTCCTAGCTCCAAGCACCCAATGGAGCAAGCAGGTTGTGGCGGGGTAGTACCTTATTGTCCAAGGGCTGCCCGGATTAAGGCAGGCGATGACTACCTAATGGAATTAAAAAATTCCTCCCACCGTCGCGAGCAACCCCTAGCGCCCAGCTCTACGCCAAAGGAGCATGGGCTTATAACTGGTAGACTGCTGCTCCCCGTGTTATGCCTATGCTGAAGAACAGCAAAGCTGGAGTGGCCTCTCCAGGTGCAAGCCTGGGCAGATTGATATGGAGGACTAACTGTTGCCCGTGCAGTAAGTCCCCCATCTCCTCGCAGCTGATGGGGTCCAGGGGAAATGCAAGCAAGTACGCCTGGCATCTGGGCAATGCAGGAGTTGCTGGGATGAAGTTGTAGCAACGACGACCCGCCTAACGGACTCCACCTCCGGATTTATCCTCAGGGTTTACTCCCAAATCTCTCCCATGGAAGGGCAAGTCGTGAGACAGCAGCGGTTGATTTTGGAGTTTTCTCTCCTAGATGAGTTGCCAGCCAGGTTATCGAGCCTCATCAGCCCAGAGCTATCTGGTTTGAAGATACCAGAACTTGATGGCCTATCCCGGACAGGGTATTGCCGCAAGGCCACAGAGGTTTGAAATCAGAGTTTTCCTTCTCCTAGGTGGACTGCCAACCAAGGCTAACAAGCTCCACCTACCCGGTATTATCAAAATACCCCTGCAATAAATGCAAGTCAGAACCGTATTAACTGGGCTAGAGCTAGACCGCAGCTCAATCACCTTGAGAATTCTCATCGTTAACCTAACATTAAACAAAATGCAAAATCCGTCATGTTTACGGATATGAATGTATAAGCAAAGTAAACTAGTAATAGCATTTCAAAACATCTATAAAAGACCCAGGAATAGCAAACCATAGTTAAAATAAAAACACACACAGGTTCATTCCCTCCAAAGCTAGCTTGCAAGCTAACAGAGCTAGATTAACCTGTAAAGTAACATTAGCTGCTAATGAGATAGCTAGTTCTAGCCTACCAGTAAGCTAACTGCCATCGATGGGTAAACTATAAGTAGGCAAACCGCTGTACAAACTACAAAAGATCCAAAATACTGTCACATATAGAAAGTCCAATGGACCTTACTTCACCCTGAAGGAAAGTTACTGTCAAACCAGCTCTGTGCATCCACCGGCGAATTGAAGTGTAGTTTCTCATTGCCATGGTCGATACGAAGTTGGGCAGGAAAATGCAGGGAAAACTGCACCTCTTTCTCCTTCAGACATCGTCTCACATTGGAGAAAGCAGCCCTCTTTTTAGCGACGCTAGCATTGAAATCCGGGAAAATGTAGACCTTATGACCGTCGTGAATAAGCTGCTTCTTGTTGGCAATCCCCCAGCGCCAGGCTCGCTCCTTGTCCTGATAATAGTGGAACCAAATGATGAAGACCCTTGACTTCAGCCCCTCAGCGTTGGGGTTCCATGGTTTAGGGCCAATGCGATGAGCTCTCTCCAGAAGTGGTGGTGATTGGAATACACCTGTTCCCAGAACGTCGGCAAAAAAATTGGACATATATGCCACTGGATCAGCTCCTTCTGCCCCCTCAGGTATGCCAATGACACGAAGATTGCAGCGGCAGGAGCGGGATTCTAAGTCTTCCATTTTATCAATTAGCTGCTTGTTAGCCGTGGCAAGATCTTCAACTGCTCTTTCTAGCGACACAACTCGGTCACTGTAAGAGGAGAAGTGTTGCTCCAAATCAACAATATGGCGGTCTTGAGAATCAATCTTCACTGTAAATCCCTCAATTGCAGCAGCAATTGGTGCCAGAGCAGTGTCTATCACCAGTTTAAGTTGATCAGTAATGACAGATGTTAGATCAGACATTAAAGCAGAACGAAGATTGTCCAAATCCACAGGTAGTTTAACAGGGGAGGCGCCATGAGTACTAGCAGACGAAGCGCTAGCATGGTCAGAGTTCTTAGTAGCAGGCGTAGCTGTGGTAGTAATCTTGTACCGATGCGATTTCTCTGATGCCATTTCAGTAAAAAAAAGTTCTAAAACTTTAAAGATAATAATACGGGGGCATAACTATGTCTGCGAAATATGAAAAATTGTTAGCAACACCCTGGAGCTCTCTCCACCTGCGTCTAGCTCTCTCACATGCTCAACCAGAACTTACAAACTTACAATTTCAAACAATTTAACTTGTTAACTGGTTAAATTGTTTGACCATCCCGTCCATTTGTGGATGATAAACACCAGTCTGAATCGATTTAATCCCCAATAATTTGTACAATTTGCATAGTGTGCATGACATAAACATTGTGCCTTGATCAGTCAGGATTTCTTTTGGAATCCTAACTCGAGAGATAACACAGAAGAGTGCCTCCGCAGCACTACATGTAGAGATGTTGTGAAGAGGCACTGCTTCTGGGTATCGTGCTGCGTAATCCACTATGACTAACACAAAGCAATACCCGCATGCAGATCAATCTAATTGTCTGACTAGATCCATGCCAATTCTTTCAAAGGGGATGTCACGGGCTGAGCCGTGACGCTGACATAGCGCGCAGCGCACAGGCAGCCATTTGCCGGCATTTTTAAATCACTGCTGTCCTGTCCTGTCACTATTCTTATTGCCACCACCATATGTACTGTTTAAGATCTCTTTCATATTGTCATTAATCACTATTTGCCATAGATTAATTACGCAGGGCCAAACTTAGTTTTTAGAGTGCAGGGAAAGGCCTACCGGCACTTCTAGATGGCTATTGTTTGTGCATCTGACTCATTCAAAATATTCGCTTAAAACATATTGGCATTTTCATTCTTCATCTGTATAATCTTTGTCTAGTATCAAAAAGTAAAATAATTCACACTGGCTGTTAAAAACTTCATTTATTGGTTAAAACTTTTGTTATTACAACTCCGGTAGCAATTCACTCACCGGCATTCAAAACATACTTCCATGTCTCGTTTGGGGAAACAGATGGACTGTTCCACTGGGGGGGGGAAATAGAGGGGTTTCCCGGGTTCTTTGTGGGGCAGCCCATTGTGATGGGGGTGTTTTAGGGGTAATGACTTAAAAGCCATTTTGAGGGTTCAATAAGGTATTTTTGTGCATGTCAGTTATTGTATGTATTTTTGTGTTATATGTTTTCTTATTTGATTTATTATTTGGTAATAATTATGTTGTTGTTTAGTTAATTGATTATTTTTGACAGTGGGGCTATCCAGTGGGCCTTCTCCGCTGCTGTGGCTATCCTGCCACATTTGGTGTCAGAAGTGGGATCTCAGGAGATAGGCAGAGAGGACACAAAGAAGCCAATAAAATGACATATTAGGCCCAAGAGCCTCAGTAGGAGAGGTTGGTAGTGAAGTGAACGTGTCTTGTTAATTGAAGTTGCTCTTGATAGTAGTTCAGGGTCTGAGGACTTAGCCTGGCTAATTATGCTTGTTTATTTTCGTTTTGTACAGTTTTGTTTTTGTATATTTTTTCATGCATGTTTGTAATTGTAAATATTTGCACATTTGTAAAAAAAAAGAGAAAAAAACAAACAAAGCCTTTTCGTTGAAGACTGTTTGGTCTCCTCCGTCTTCTCCGCTGCTGTGGCTATCCTGCCACATTTGGAGATAGGCAGAGAGGACACAAAGAAGCCAATAAAATGACTTTGAGGAAAGACAAGAAAAAGCTTGGCGAAGAAGAGGGAGCAACAGGTGGCGCCACCGAGACTACAGTACCTGCTCCACAACCTGATATGGAGGATACAGCTCTTGGTCATCTGTCAAGAATGTTTGAGTCCTTCATGGAGGTGCAACAGGCCAGAGATGAGCGGCTGGAGAAGGAGTCTTCGAAGCAAGCTCACCAGTTCCAGGTCCTTTCATATCAGGTGAACCAACTGCAGCTGGATGCAGAGATGGCTCAAGGAAGGGCAAACACACCCGTTCCTTCAGAGCAACGAGTCCTGACACCTGAACCACCACTAGAGGCTGTCAGAAGAGGGAGAGGCTATAAATCAAAGATGGCTAAGCTAGAAGACTCTGATAACATCAAGCATTACTTGACCACCTTTGAAAGGTTAGCCACTGTCTTTGAATGGCCAAAAGAGGACTGGGCTGTTCACCTGATTCCACTGCTGACTGGCAAGGCCTTTGTTGCCATGTGCCTTTGTTGCCATGGATCCAGATAAGACCCTGGACTATGATTGCCTGAAGGAAGCAGTGTTGAAAAAGTATGAGATCAGCCCAGAGATGTATCGCTTGTAGTTCAGAGCCCTAGAGACCAGTCCAGATGAGACCCCGCAGGAGCTTTACATCAGACTCAAAGATCTCTTCTGTAAGTGGGTGAAGTACGACCAGAGCAGCAAGACGGCCCTTATGGAGACCATGGTGCTGGAGCAGTATCTGCACGTGCTCTACCCAGAGGTGAAGACCTGGGTTAAGGAGCATAACCCGGCAACGGCAGCAGAGGCCGCCCAGCTGGTGGAGAACTTTGTGTCAGCACACCGAGGCCCCAGGAGGTGCCGTTATGCTGGAGTGCTTGATCGTCAACCACGGGGTAAGTCTGATGGTGCTGGTCGAGGAGTCGGTTCTGATGCTGCTCTTAGTTATAAAAGAACCCCACCACCCCTACCTCCAACCAGTGCTCTGTTTAAAGGCATTTTCTGTTTTAATTGTGGTAAGGACGGTCACAAGACTCCCGCTTGCCCCATCAGAAAACCTAAGCCCAGCTATCTCTGTTATGTCCCCCATCCCACCTCACCCTTTAAGACCCAGCAGAGCAGGGACCCCATTGTTAGCATAGAGCTTAATGGAAAACCTGTTACAGCTTTGGTAGACACGGGGTGTTCACAGACATTAGTTCAAGCTGGTCTAGTCCCCCTGGAGTTCAGAAATAGTAATGACAAGCTTGCCATCTTTTGTGTGCATGGTGATCAAAGTGAGCTCAGCAGAGCAGATGTGTATGTTAAAGTAAGTGACCAGACATACTTGCTTAGGGTAGGGCTAGCAACCAAGCTCCCTTATCCAGTATGATTGGGTCAGGACCTCCCAGTGCTACCAGAGCTAGTAAATAGGACTGCATAGTGTGGTGTTGTCACTAGAGCTATGGCCAGGGAGCAGCAGCAAGCAGACATGTCAGAATTGCCTTTCTATGGGGAGGACATGGTAATGGAGCCCACATGCACCAGGGAACAAAGGTGTGAGAGGCCCAGGCAAACAGTGGACCAGGTGGTGAAGCATTCAGATATACAGGCTGAGTTAGTGGAGCCCCCCAGTTTGACTGCTGAAGACTTGATGTTTAAAAGCGATCTTACTGAGGAACAGCATGTAGACCCCACCTTGGGCCCATTATTTAGGAAAGCTGAGGATGGTTCTGGCTTTGTTCCTGTCCTTGGGAGAGAAGGGTATAGAATACAAAACAACCTCCTTTACAGACAGAGTGAGGAAGGGTTGCAGCTAGTGATTCCTCAGAAGTACCATGAGCAAGTGCTGGAACTGGGTCACACTATACCAGGGGTCAGCAACCTTTAACACTCAAAGAGCCATTTGGACCCGGTTTCCACAGAAAAGAAAACACTGAGAGCCGCAAATAACACTATGTGTATATTACAGTAGTTTGTTATTAGGGCCCGAGCCCGAAAGGGCGAAGGCCCTATTGATCTTGTTCCGTTTCATTATTATTTTTCTTCGCTGTTTGGCCATTTTTGAGGCACTTCCCGTGTGTGAAAACGCGCGAAATTTGGCACACACGTCACATATCGCGACCGCTACTCAGAACCTAAAACCCACATCCGGGCGGGGCTCGGGACCTCTACAGCGCCCCCTAACGCGCCCCCTAACAGCACCTCTCGCATTGAGGTTCCTGGTTGCCATATAGTTTCTTGTAGCGGAATGAAATTTGGTACGCATATGTATCTCACTAAGCTGAACAAAAAAGCAATGCCAATGCATTAGCCACGCCCAACAGGAAGTGAGGTAATTTCACTTTTGTGCGAAATGCATGACCACGAAGAGGGCGCAACTCCTCCTAGGCCGTTCATGGGAACATCACCAAATTTGGTACACATCATCTAGACACATGGCTGACAAAAGATTGTAAATACATTTCTCGTATGATAAACCGTTCCGAAGTTATATGTCAATCAATTTTCAATATGTATCTATACATGCTTAAAAAATCATCTTCTATTTACTCAATCTTGATCAAACTTGATATGCACACTCTTAATAGGTCACCTGACATATGTGCCAAATTTTGTGAACTTTCGCCACTGGGGGCGCTGTTTTCTGGCAACAATTTATATCTCGGCTTCTGATTGGTCAACCTTGATCAAACTTGACACAACAACTCTTCATAGGTCCCTTGACATGTATACCAAATTTGGTGAACTTTCGCCACTGGGGGCACTGTTTATGGCAAAAATTTATATCTCGGCTTCTGATTGGTCGAACTTGATCAAACTCGGCAAGCAAACTCTTTATAGGTCCCTTATCATCTGTACCAAATGTGGTGAAATTCCGTCAGGGGGGGTGCAGTTTTTTTGTAGACACTAATTGTCCAAAACTGGTTATTGATAAATATTTCATGCAATACTTTTGCACCACATAACAGTATTGTGTCAGTATGTTAGTGTTACAAAAGACGTATCGACCTGACTCCTAAACACTCACGTAAAGCATACCCTTTTCCTGAGATAGTTGACCTCCCCATCAATGGAAAACACCAAACTACTCATGTGAAAAACTTGTCCATTTCCAATTACATATGGACTTAGACTTTAGCTAATATCTGAGTAACGTTCTTGTCACTAGAAAGAGGTATTTATTTGCAAACAGTATGTACGGTCATGGGACAGAAACAGACAGACACCAAATGCGTAAGGTGCACCAATATTTATTTAGGGTTTGGGGGGATTGGAGTGTGTGTGTGCTGTTCAGTGTCAAGGCATTGTCCTGGAGCACTCGGGGTTGGGCTAGCTGAGGGCCTCCGCATCTGAAAATACTTTGTGTGCAGGCATGGAGAATGGGGTCGGGTGGGGTTGGGAGCGGGAGGGTGGGGGCTTGGGGGGGGCATACGCCGCAGGTGCGAGGGCCCGACAAGGCCGCTTGCGGCTTTAATTATTATTATTATTATTATTATTATTATTTTACCTTTACACTTTGTATAAACAAGTATAGTGTGTTGCTTATGAAATCCATGAAGTGCTACAGAGAAAATGGAATTTTATTCATGTAATGAAGACATTTTGGACTCAAAAAAACTAATTTAAAAAAAACCCACCAAGTTAAGGGTCTCTTTCAAATGAATTAAAAATTTGAACTTAAATTATACACGTAGCAAACAAAAAATGCCGTAAGCTGTCATCCTCATATCGCCTTTGGGCTTTTGGGGGGCGTGTAGGAGCCTTGACCTGAATTTAAAAAATAAATTTGATAAAAAGAGCACTTTCACTGAACAATGAAAATTAAATATTTGCAAAATATCTGCATAAATATTTATTTTACCTGGTTAATGGGACTTCTGCGCCTGAACCTCTGTGCACAGTGTCTGCAAATCAGGGCTGTAGGAAGTCACTTTCATCTTTCCGCAGGACTGTAAGCGGTCATCTGGGAGGCGCGAGCGGTGTTTGATTTTAACAAAGTTCATGGTGGAGAACAGCTGCTCACATACATATGTGGATCCGAAGATCGACAGGACTCCAAATGCATATTTCTTCATGTTTATGTAGGTGTCGGGGATTACATTTCTCCATACTTAGCAGGGCTCGAAATTCGCGGTGGTCCGGGCGCCCGAGGCAACTTAATTTGTCATTTGGCGGGTTCCGGTGACGTCACCACAGCAAATGGCTGCTTGAGAAGACCGCTCCTCCAATATTTTACAAAATTCGCCCCGCTATATAACTAAATAACGGTTGTTTTCAACTACACGAGGTCAAAATGTCGGGGTCGAAATCAGCAACAAGGGGAGCACTCGGAAAAAAAGCTACGACGCAGACAGCGAAGGAAACAGATGAAGATATTTCTCCTCACAATGCTAACTCCAGCCACACCACTGCAGCTAGCCTGACAAAAGTGCTTGAGGAGATTCGTGAGTTCCGTAAAGACATGAAAGAACAATTACATGACATCAAAGCTGAAATCACTAAAGTGGAGCATAAAGTCGAGGTAGTGGAAGACCGAGTGGGCAAAATAGAAGACCGCACTCAGAATGTGGAAACCGTGCTGGGTAAACTAATCAAAGAGGCGGCCCGTCTCGAAAAGAAAGTATTGGACCAAGACGGTAGGTCAAGGCGAAACAACATACAACGTTCCAGAAGACGCAGAGGGACCATCAATGACACACTTTCTGGAAGGGCTATTACAGGACAAACTGGGCATATCTATCACAGCTGCTGACATCGAGAGAGCGCACAGGGCACTGGTGCCGAAACCGAGCGGGGTGAATAAAGATAAGCCACGGTCAATAGTCATGTGTCTCGCCCGATCCAAGATCAAGAATGAAATTATAAGTAAAGCATGGGGAATGAAAAAGGTGCTCCTAGATGACAATACCCAAATATTCTTTGATAACGACTACCACCCAACTATTCTTCAGAGACGTAAGGATTACACCGAGGCAAAGCGAGTCCTGAAACAGCACGGCATTCGCTTCCAAACTCCTGCACCGGCCAAGTTTCGAGTTCACTATCAGGACGGAACACAGCTATATCAATCAGCGGAAGAAGCAACAAAGATATGAAGAACAGAGGGCTTCCCATTGAAATCTTCAAACCCGCGCCAAAGGAGGGTAAAGAGGATCTCTACACGCAGCTATCACGCACAGCGTGGGAGAGTACTAAGCCCCGAGGGAGAGGGGCTGCCGCTGCGCGAGGGGACGAAGACGACCCTGGTTAACACTCCACCCAATGACATCGTCACTTCAGTGATTAAGCTAAGTACAGAAGTAGAAAAACATGCCACTTCTTTTCCTCCCCGCTTTTCTGCCTTTATTAAACCAAAGAACTATTATATTCCTTTCCCCATGACAAAAGTTAATTATAGTGGAGGACTCAGATCTTAAGTTTGCCTTACACAGATGGACAGAGACTTTTTCCTACATCTAAGAGAAGGCCCTTATCCCCTAAAGAGGAAAGGCTTTCCTTCTGCGCTAGACGTTCTTTCTAGCTTTGCAAAGGGTCGTTTAGAGACCTCAGCCTTGGAATCACAGTTTTTTTGTTCTTTTTTTTTTATTGTGTAAGTTTTGTTTTAAATGTTTTTACAGGGAGTAAATTGCTTGGTTTTTGTTATAACATAAGGATACACAGACAACACATAGGCCTATGGCTGGTGATAAAACTAAAATAATCTCATATAATGTCAATGGGCTGTTAAATCCCATAAAACGATCCAAAATTCTTTCTAAAATGAAAAAAGAGAGGGCACATGTGGTATATTTACAGGAGACCCACTTAAATGACAAAGAACATGGAAAGTTAAAGAGAATGGGCTTTAATTATTTATACTTTTCATCATATAAATCAGGACATAGAAGAGGGGTGGCAATTCTCATATCCAAACAAGTCAACTTTGAAAAAAATGTCAGAAATTAAAGATAAGGAGGGTAGATATGTCCTTGTTAAAGGAAAGATAGATGGAAACATAGTAACTCTACTAAACATATATGCACCCCCAGGAAGCGATGTTTCCTTCTTCCAGAAAATGACTGACTTGATGGCAACAGAATCAGAGGGCCTGCTAATATGTGGGGGAGATTTAAATATTCATTTACAACCAAAACTTGATTGTTCAAGTGGGAAAATGGATGAACCAAAATTAGTACAAAAAGTCAACACACTTTTCAAAGATGTGGGGCTTATTGACAGCTGGAGAGAACTTTTCCCAGGGAGAAGGGATTACACCCACTACTCTGCCCCTCACGCTCTTTATACAAGAATAGATTACTTTATAATATTTGGAAAAGATAAAGATAAAATTCATGCTTGTGACATAGGGACAATAGATCTGAGTGACCATGCTCCAATATATCTAACAGTTGATCTCAACCTGCGACATAGAAATACTACATGGAAGCTAAACTCTGGCCTATTGAATGACCTTAAGTTTAAAGACGACATCAGAAAAGAAATAAAGGATTTCCTACAAACTAATGACAATAATGAAGTATCACCTCCCATTCTATGGGATACCATGAAAGCTGTATTAAGAGGGAAAATTATAGCAATAGCATCACATAAGAAAAAAGACAAAATATACTTGAAAATCTACAACAAAAATTGCAGGATCTAGAATTAAAACATAAAAGAGACTCAGATAAGAAAACGCTACAGGAAATTGATAAAGCCAGAAACGAGATCAGAAGCATAACTACAGAAGATGTTAGAAGAAACCTTATGTATGTAAAACAGAGATACTATGAAAGTGGTTCAAAATCAATGAAACTACTCGCATGGAAGTTAAAGAAAAAAATAGCAGAAAGCACAGTTCATAAAATCAAGGACCCAATAACAAAAGAGCTTAAAAATAATCTAAGTGAAATTCATGAAGCATTTGAGACATTCTACAAAGGCCTATATACAAAAGTCCCAGGAGGAAACATAGCTCAAATTGACACTTTCCTAAATTCATTGCAATTACCTACTCTTACAGAAGAGCATAATGGTTCACTGACAGCTGAGATAACAGCAAGGGAATTGCTAGATACAATAAGCAAACTTAAAGTAGGTAAATCCCCAGGTTCTGACGGATACACCGCAGAATGGTACAAAGAATTTAGAAAGGAACTAGTCCCTGTCTTACTCCCCACATTAAATTGGACCCTTGAAAAATCACAAATACCTCCTAGCTGGAATGAGGCAATCATATCAGCTATTCCAAAAGAAGGCAAAGATAAAACCGAATGTGCAAATTTTAGACCAATATCTGTCTTGAACATAGACTATAAGTTATTCACTTCCATAATGGCCAGACGGTTTGAGAAACTCATGACTAATCTCATTCATAATGATCAGACAGGCTTTATACACCAACGTCAAACCCAAGATAATATAAGACGGACACTTCATATTGCTAGCCACATAATGAAAACCAAGATGGAAGCCTTAGTGGTTAGTATTGATGCCGAGAAAGCATTTGATTCGGTCAACTTTATCTTCCTTTATAGAGTTTTACACAGATTCGGTTTCCATGACAAGATTATTAGAACTATACAAACAATATATCACAGTCCTACTGCAAGGGTCAAAGTTAATGGCCACCTCTCAAATAGGTTTAGCCTGGAAAGGGGGACAAGACAGGGATGTGCTTGGTCACCCCTATTATTTGCTCTCTTCCTTGAACCGCTTGCCCAATATATAAGACAAAACACAGAAATCAAAGGGATACATTTAGCAGAAAGAGAACATAAGCTAGCATGCTACACAGATGATGTGATTACATATCTCAGCCACCCAACACACTCTTTGCCCCAACTGATGTTGGCTCTTGGAAAGTATGGGGAACTGTCAGGATATAAGGTCAATGTGAACAAAACCCAACTGTTAGCTTACAACTATGACCCACCAGAGGAAATAAAATCTCAATATCCATGGGCATGGCAAACAAAATCCTTTAAATATTTAGGAATCACTATCCCAAAGGATCTCTCAAAATTATCAGAACATAACTATCCACCTCTAGATAAAAAGATTAAGGATGACATATCAAGGTGGAATCTTGTTCCTTTCTTTAGTTTCAGCTCAAGGATACTTTCCATTAAAATGAACATATTACCAAGGTTGCTATATTTATTCCAAACCCTACCAGTAGAAATACCTCAAAGTCAATTCAATGAATGGGATAAAATGTTGTCTAGATACCTATGGCAGGGGAAGAGACCAAGGGTCCGTCTCAAAACCTTACAGTTAACGAAAGAAAAAGGAGGTTGGGGCTTGCCTTCCCTGAAGGAATATTACTTTGCTGCCCAGATGAGGACTATACTATACTGGTGCAATCCATCATATTTAGCACAGTGGAAAGATATTGAAGAAAAACTGTTCCCTATCCCCATACAGGCAGTTATAGCAGATTCTAAAATACAACACTACATAAACGAAACAGATAATCCATGGTTGAAATTTAACTTGAAAATGTGGAAAAATATTATAAAAATATACAAATTAGAGGGAGATCTTCTTCCCCTAAAATGGTGTTCATATGACTCTGATTTCAAACCAAACACAATGGATACCCGATTCAAAACATGGCCAGTTAAAGGAATAACAGCTCTAAGCACCATTATGAAGAATAATGTATTATTAAGTTTTGAAACGGGGCGGCACGGTGGTGTAGTGGTTAGCGCTTTCGCCTCACAGCAAGAAGGTCCTAGGTTCGAGCCCCGGGGCCGGCGAGGGCCTTTCTGTGCGGAGTTTGCATGTTCTCCCCGTGTCCGCGTGGGTTTCCTCCGGGTGCTCCGGTTTCCCCCACAGTCCAAAGACATGCAGGTTAGGTTAACTGGTGACTCTAAATTGACCGTAGGTGTGAATGTGAGTGTGAATGGTTGTCTGTGTCTATGTGTCAGCCCTGTGATGACCTGGCAACTTGTCCAGGGTGTACCCCGCCTTTCACCCGTAGTCAGCTGGGATAGGCTCCAGCTTGCCTGCGACCCTGTAGAAGGATAAAGCGGCTAGAGATAATGAGATGAGATGAGATGAGTTTTGAAACGCTACAGGAAAAGCACCTACTGGATAAACAAGATTTTTTCAGATATTTACAATTGCGACACTATGTCGACACAAAGGTTAAAAATATATCAGAAGAAAAACACAACCTGCTAGAATTGTTCAGAGGAACATACAAGGCAACTCTTAATAAAGGTATTATATCAGCTACATATAACTGCTTGTTAGGACTCAATACACACTCCGCATCATATATCAAAGCAAAATGGGAAACCGAATCAGGGACTGAAATAACAGATGAAGAATGGGAAAAAATATGGAAATTTCAATGGAAATGCACCAGTTCAATGAACTGGAGGGAATTTAACTGGAAAAACTTAATCAGATATTTTATAACACCACATCAGAAATGCAAATTCAGTGACATTATCCCTGTTTGTTGGAGACAATGTGGCCATCAATGTGCAAACCACCACCATGTTTTCTGGGACTGTCCCAACATAAAAGCTTTTTGGTCTGAGATACATAAGGCCCTACAGGACATCTTTGAAGAAGATATTGCACTGGACTTTAAGACTTTGTACCTTGGATACGTTCCCGAAAACTGGCTGAAAGTGGACAAATATCTTATTAACATTCTATTGGTGGCCAGTAAAAAAGCCATCACCAGGAACTTGCTACAACCACACAGCCCAACAATTATTACGTGGAGAGATATTGTGGTGGAAATTTACAAGATGGAAGGAATAACAGCACATGTTAACCAAAAAACTGAGGTTTTTTTGGACAGATGGTTGAAATGGTTTTATTTTGTCCCTGCCAAATGGCCAAATGAATCCTTACTATAAGTGTATATATTACGTATCCTTTTGTAAGTACATGTATGTGAAAGACTACTCCCTGTTTGTAAATAGTTGTTGTTACTGTTGTTGTCGTTTTTTTGTCCCCCCCATTTCCTGTCTCTCTTTTTTTTTCTTTCTTGTTTTCATGTACCCACCACCCTTTACCTTGAAAAATAATAAAATATAAATAAAAAAATAATAATAATTTGTCATTTGGCGGGTAATTCCTGTCACTAGGCAGCCTGACTGGCTAGTTGAAAATAAAAAATATATATGAAGCGAAGATTCAGACTACGGGTGTGGATATATCGAATATACTCAATATATCTCCGAAAATTCTGTGTGAGATACATAAAATTATTATATCGTAACTATCGAGCATTTTATGGTCATCTGCTGACTTGCGTTTGTTTCGTGTTTGTTTAAAACCTTTTCCGGTGGTTTTCTCCCTGTCCCTCATATCAGGCAGTAATGTGAGAGGCTGCCTAAGGGGAAATAATAATAATAACGTCACGCACTCGCCAACCAATCCCGGGCGACATTTCGGTGCTGAAAGGAACGTGTTGCCAGATTGGGCAGTTTCAAGTTCATTTTGGCGGGTTTTGAACATATTTTGGGCTGGAAAACGTCAGCAGTATCTGGCAACACAGCGCTGACTCAGTTCGTGCAATCGCTGGTGCTGCATAGGCTACCGTGTAAGCTCTGTCAATTTCAGCGACAAATTAAAATGGAAGCGGACTAATTGGTTCCTAAAAGAACTAGTAAGGGGTCAGTCATCTGGCATTTTTTTGGATATCACGAGGAGGACGTGGAACAGCAAATGCCAAATTTGTAAAGTGTGCAAAAAAAAAAAAACAGTATCAAAATACTCGGGTCTTGAAATAAATGCACATTAGTCATGAACAATGGTAACTACTCTCTTTTGTGTTATTTTTGACAGAAGTAAAATTCATACATGAACAAATTTTGGCGAGTTGCTTTGGAAGGTAACTAGTCCGGCTGGCTGATGAAAAAATATGAATTTCGAGCCCTGCTTAGCCTACCTGGGGTTGAAAGTCTCGATAGATGCACAGCGAGTGACGCATATATTGAGAGACGAAAAAATTATATATATATATATATATATATATATATATATATATATATATATATATATATATATATATAATTTTATTTTAATATTTCAAGATCACAATAATGTTCCAATTTAGAACTACAATAAAAAACAAACTAAAAAAAATAAAATGCACTTTAATTGGATACTTATAAAATTTACTTCCCCAAGCCGCACAGAGCCGCAGCATAAGGATGAAAGAGCCGCATGCGGCTCCAGAGCCGCGGGTTGCCGACCCCTGCACTATACCCTGGGCTGGACACTTGGCTTACACGAAGACCTTACAAAGAATAAGTAAGCAGTTCTATTGGCCAGGACTTTTTGCAGAAGTGAGAAGATATTGTAAATCTTGTTCCCAGTGCCAGCTATTTGGAGGCAGAGGCCTCGTACATGCTCCATTAGTTCCCTTGCCAGTTGTCGACATTCCTTTTAAGAGGATTGGAGTAGATGTTGTTGGGCCCCTTGAGAGGAGCAAGTCAGGGAACAGGTTTATTTTGGTTATCTGTGATTATGCCACTAGGTATCCTGAAGTATTTCCCCTGAGAGATGTTACAGCCAAACGGGTAGCAACAGCTATGCTACAACTCTTCTCTAGGGTAGGCATACCCCAAGAAGTGCTAACAGATCAGGGACCAAACTTTATGAGTAAGACAGGCAGGTGTATGATCCGTTAGGCATCAAACGTATCAGAACCACTCCTTACCACCCACAGACTGATGGACTTGTTGAGCGGTTCAACCAGACCCTCTTGAACATGCTCTGGAAGTTTGTGGCGGACAATGGGAAGGATTGGGACCAGTGGCTACCCTACCTTCTGTTTGCATACAGGGAGGTTCCCCAGGCTTCTACGGGGTTTTCCCCCTTTGAGCTTCTATATGCACATCAGGTTCGGGGCCCACTGGATGTACTAAAGGAGACCTGGGAAGATGAGACCTCAGGCCAGACTAACATCATCTCCTATGTGCTGAGGATGAGGGGAAAGCTTGCAGCTGCATCCACCTTGGCACAAGAGAACCTGCAGAGGGCGCAAGACCGGCAGAAGATGTGGTATGACCGATCAGCCCGGGCTCACTGCTTCCAATCTGGTGACCGGGTCCTGCTGTTGTTGCCCACCTCTGACAACAAACTGCTGGCAAAATGGCAGGGGCCCTATACGGTGACACAGAAGATGGGACCGGTGACTTATGAGGTCCACATGCCAGACCACCGTAAGAGGCACCAAGTCTTCCATGTCAATATGTTGAAGGAGTGGAGTGAGCGGCCGGAACCACAGCCAGAAGCGCCTGCCATGATCATCCGAGTGATTGAAGAGGAGGAAGAGTACAGCAAGCAGTACCTGCCTGGCCATGAGGAGGGGAGCAAGCTGGACCTTACCCACCTGTCAGAGGACCATCAGCGGGAACTCTGCAGCATCCTGCTAGAGGGACTCTTCGTGGAGAAGCCTGGACAGAGCTGGTAGAACACCGGATTCTTCTGAGGGATGATCAGCCGGTGAGACAGCCATCTTACTGGGTTCCAGAATGTCTGCTTCCTGTCCTGAGGGAGGAGTTGGACATGATGTTGCATCTTGGCATGATTGAACCCTCCTTCAGTGAGTGGAGCAGCCCCATCATCCTCGTGCCCAAGAAGGATGGCAGCCTGTGGTTTTGCCTGGACTTCAGGAAGGTCAATGCCCATGCCAAGTTTGACCCTTACCCCATGCCAAGGGTTGATGACCTGGTCAAGCGCTTGGGCAAGGCCAAGTTCTTGACCACTCTTGACCTTGCAAAGGATACTGGCAAGTGCCTTTAGTGGGGGACTGCAAGGAGCTGACTGCTTTTAGGACCCCCTTTGGACACTTTCAGTTCACCGTGCTACCATTTGGGTTGCATGGGGCACCAGCCATGTTCCAGAGGCTAATGGACAGGGTCTTCAGGGGGACTGAGGGCTTTGCTGCTGCCTACTTGGATGATATCATCATCTATAGCTCCAACTGGGGGGAGCATTTGCAACACCTGCAGCATGTCCTCTCCTTGGTAAAGGAGGTGGGCCTGACCATCCATCCAGACAAGTGTGCCTTGGCCAGAGAGGAGACTGCCTACCTGGGCTATGTGTTGGGCCGAGGTATTATCCGGCCCCAGGTGGGGAAGGTGGAGGCCATTATGGCCGCAGAGCACCCAACCACCAAAAAGCAGGTACGCTCCTTTTTAGGGCTGGTGGGTTGGTACCGGCGCTTTATCCCCAGTTTCTCAGAAAAAGTGGTGGTGCTGACTGAGCTAACACGCAAAAGCCAGCCAAACAGGGTGGAATGGACTGAGGCGTGTGAAGCAGCTTTCAAGGACTTGAAGAACTCTTTGTGCCAGGAGCCTGTGCTCCTCAGCCCAGATTTTGACAAACTTTTCACAGTACAAACTGATGCCTCTGAGAGGGGCTTAGGTGCTGTGCTGTTACAAGGGGACCATGGACAGCTCCGACCCGTGGCTTATATAAGCCGCAAGCTTCTGCCAAGGGAGTGCAATTACTCAATCGTGGAGAAGGAATACCTGGCTATAAAGTGGGCATTGGACTCTTTTAAATACTATGTGTTAGGACGCAAATTTGTATTAGAGACTGATCATAGAGCATTGTCTTGGTTGGGCCAAATGAGAGACACTAATGCCAGGATCACTAGGTGGTTCTTGGCAATACAGCCTTTTGAGTTTGAGGTGTTATACCAGGCTGGGAAATTGAATTGTACCACTGACTTCCTGTCTAGGATGCCACTGGGGGCATCTTTAGAAGGGGGGGGGGAATGTCATGGGTTGAGCCGTGATGCTGACATAGTGCACAGCGCGCAGGCAGCCATTTGCTGGCATTTTTAAATCACTGCTGTCCTGTCCTGTCGCTATTCTCATTGCCACCACCATATGTACTGTTTAAGATCTCTTTCATATTGTCATTAATCACCATTTGCCATAGATTAATTACGCAGGGCCAAACTTAGTTTTTAGAGTGCAGGGAAAGGCCTACCGGCACTTCTCGATGGCTATTGTTTGTGCATCTGACTCATTCAAAATATTTGCTTAAAACATATTGGCATTTTCATTCTTCATCTGTATAATCTTTGTCTAGTATCAAAAAGTAAAATAATTCACACTGGCTGTTAAAAACTTCATTTATTGGTTAAAACTTTTGTTATTACAACTCCGGTAGCAATTCACCCACTGGCATTCAAAACGTACTTCCGTGTCTCGTTTGGGGAAACAGACAGAGGTGGAAAGAGTACTAAAATATTATACTCAAGTACAAGTACTGTTACTCTGATGAAATTTTACTTAAGTACAAGTAAAGTTACCAGACAAAAAAATCTACTCAAGTAAAAGTAAAAAGTAGATCATTTAAAATGTACTTTGAGTAAAAGTAAAACGTTACTTTTAACAATGGGAGTTTTCTGCCTCCATTGTGTTGTGCAAAAATGAAAAAGAAGAGGAAACAAGGATATATGTACATCTCAACCCAGATGTTTTATTTAAAGGAAGTGTATCAAATTGAATGCTTAGGATAATGCTGCATTAAAACTGAGACAAACAAAAAAGGTCAATACACACAGTCATGTCGTTTACATCGCCCTGACCACACACAAAGCATTGTACACGAAATATGAAAGTGAAATGTTGCACCGAAATCTCGTAGCTTGCCTGTGTGCACTGTGTGTTATTGAACAATTCAATTCAAACATTATTTGTTTTGCTTAGTATTCCTTTCTGGCCTGTTGGATGGTAGGAGGACTGATCACGTCAGGTTGGCGAGCTAACTTGCTTGCATGATTAGCCAACTGAATAACAGACTAGTTACCGTTATGTTACAGTACCAACAGGTTGCTACTTCAACATTAGCAATGCCATCCACTATTTTTGGAATATAACCAGCCTATTGTCGGTTTTACTATGGAAAGGAAACATTATGATCAGGGGCGCAGATACGTTTTTTGAACTGGGGGGGACAAAAAACTGGGGGGGACAAAAAACTGGGGGGGACAAAGCTGCCAGCAAACCAACCCCAACCCCGATATGCCTGTCAAACTTGTTGTGGGTAACCATAGCAACCAAGCTCGAGCTCGAAACCTGTGCAGTCTGCGCAGCTCAACCAACCGAATATCAGTCTTTGTTTTTTTTATGTGAGTTGTTGCAACTATGTATACACTGCTGTGCACCTCAATAAACCGAATGGTAATTAGTCTTTTGATTTTTCCGTGAGGTTTGCCTTATGCAAAGAAAGACAGCATAGATGTTTTTTCCTCCCTATAAGTGGGGGGGACCGAACGAGGTGAATTTAAATCTGGGTGGGACGAATCCCACTCATCCCACCCTCTATCTGCGCCCATGATTATGATGCCAATGACAATACTTACCTCAACATGCTTGCGCAGATTAGACGTCGAATTTTTGTATGCCGCAATGGTTGTCTTCTTGGGCACACAATCTGCATTGCATAATGAAACTGTCACCCCTTTTCTCTACGAAGCTGAAGTGATCACGTATGTAGGGCCAGGGGTGCACTTCATTACTGGAAGAAATTGCGTTTTCTGCAGGGTCGTCCACCACAGGCTCCTCGGTCTCCTCCATGTCCGCAGGGGCGCTTTATCAACACCCGTGGCCCAGGGGCTAGGCCCCTCATAGGCTACCTGTCAACCCTACCCTTACCATTGGCCAGGAAAACACTCTTATTTTATTTGCAATACGTGTCAAGCATTTACAGTGTAAGCGCGTAATTAGCCTAGAAGCCTACGATAGGTTACGTTTGGCTCAGCGTAGCTGCGCAAGGCCCACGCTCATATCGTTCAACACATCCGACCACAAAGGGAGAGAAGAATGCGCGCATTATCATTACAGAGCCGGTTCTAATTATTACCACGGACAGGACAGTGATACTGCATAACTTTCACGCAGGGGCATGGCCAGAGATAACCACACAAGCGCGCATGCGCTAATGTAGACCTATGTGTTGTAAACATAAAACACACACACCTACAGACAAGTCCTTTTAAAAAATAAAATACATAAAAATAGCTCGGCGGCATGAAAACAAACATTCACTGCAAGACAAGGTGCCCTAGAATCGCCATCAGTTTTTAAATATCTATATGGACTTTGTTGTCAGGATTGAACAGCATGAGATATCAAAACTGTACCCAGATACAGGCTTCAAGTTCAGATATTGCATTCCAAATGAGGTATCCACAAGAGAAATGCGTACGAAAGCATGAGCATCAGGAGAGGGTTGCATAACAGAGATTCTATACGCAGATGATCAGGCCATACTCGCTGGATCCATCGAGGAGCTTCAGAATATTCTTCAGTTGTATGATAAGACCTACACCCGCTTTGGTTTACAAATATCATATGTCAGAACAGAAACAATGGCTTTTAACGTCAATGAGGATATCAAATATAAACCAATTATCATTTCCCTTGGTGGCACTAATATTAAAAACGTCCGCACCTTTAAATATCTTGGTTATAATGTCAGCAACTGTGATGAATCCTCACACTTCCTGCATGCTAGGATAAGTGCTGCATTCATGAAATGGAATGAACTGAAACACGTTCTAACCGACCACCGAATACTACTAAAAACCCGTATAAAGTTCCTAGTGGCATGCGTTCGATCTCGTCTCCTGTACAGCACACAGGCATGGCAACTATCATCCAGTGAAATTCACAAAATTGAGGTAGTGTGGCACGGCTTCCTAAGGAAAATGATTAAAGGTGGATATAAACGAAAGAATGCCCCTGACCAAAAGAACACTACAAATGAAGATATAGACTGGAGCTACAAGATGTCCAATGCTGATCTCCGGAAACTGACAGGAACCCAGGATATAAAACTATCCTGCTACGTACAACAACTAAAATATATTGCTCACGTTTGCCGGATGGGCAATAACCAAGTGCAAAAGCAGCTCCTGTTTGACAAAAATGGTTACAAATGGACGAAATGGGAAAATCTGCTGGGCATAGACACCCAACAGATAAGACGTATGATGATGGACAAATCAAACTTTGAGCAACTGCTGCAACTGCTACAGCAGAAGCACCCCTAGAGAGTTTAACTTTTGACAGGGAAACATGATGATGATGATGATGAAGGTACTTGGCTCGGCGGCCACATGAAACGTAAACACCATGGACAGCGGCCAAACTCATAACTCTACAGACCGAAATACACAAAACCGAGTCCTACTAGGGTCTATTTTACCGATCTATGTTCAAGCATCATGCAAGTCTTCCTTCTCCTTGAATAAGACCGTGCATTCAACTGCCTTTTTGACATGACTGCATTGAAATACCACTCAACAATATTTCACACACTCCATCAAGAAAAAAGTTAAACATGATGAACACGGGCATACTGTTTTGAGCATACGATTTTTTAAAAAGAAACTAGCTACATCAAAGTCCTTCAGTAAACCCATCCTTTAGCGCAAATGAGCTTAACCTAGTTCAAAGCATGACGCTAGCAGTAGCTGCATAAGGCAAAATCATGTGGGCCTTTCATCAACAATAAGCCACGGCGGGCAAACATTAATAATCAAGCGTCCTTACCTTAAAACGTTGTCTTGACCACAGAACTTCTCAAGTATTTCACTTAAATCCACACGGGTTAACAACACACCCAACACAGCTAGCGAGAAATGTGGATCTGCGCTAGCTTTGTATTGCTATTCCCCTCAGTATGCTTACACTGTCTGCTGCCCGAACTGTGAACATTATAGGCTACAATCTTTTCATCAATTTCTTCAGTAGATGCCGTTTTAGACATTTTATTATCCCCATCGAAATATGCTATTATACTAACAGGATTATAACTCAAATCACACGACACGTATTCAAATCACAACTGATTTATTTTACTGTTGGACAGATCATAGCATGCACATAGCCTAGCTGCTGGTAGGCTGATAACTGATAAGTAGCTGATATTCTGAACAGATTGGTGATCCTTACCTTAAAAAAGTCTGTGACTTTAGGCAACGATTCTATCATTACCTGCATCTCTCTCTTTTTTTCCTTTTATGCGCCCCGCTAACATGTGAACGCTTCATCTTTCAAAGCCTCTAAATTTGTGTCTCTGTAGTCTGCAGTCTTTGGCGCGCTTTCGTGCGTGACATTACATTTTGTTACATTTTATTCTGGTACAGTTGTGGGTGTTCGTTTCGCGAACCACATCCACCATGTCTCTTACAGCAGGCTACTGTGCGCTCATTTATTTCTAACCTTATTTCTATCCGTACATTAATGTAGGCCCACGATTCCGACAGTTTATTATTTTATTAATATTACAAGGCCCCTGATTGGCTGTGGCCCAGGGGGTTGAGCCCCCCGAAGCCCCCCCCCTTAAAGCGCCGGTGCATGTCCGCCATCATCTGTGTGAGACTCGCGCACGCAACAACTGTCCTTCCCGTGATTCATTTCCAGAACGCATTTCCCCAGGGGCGTCAGAAGCATTTTTAATGTGGGGGGGGGACACACTGGCGGGGGGTCCTCCGCCAGAAAAATTTTATTTAATTTTCAACAATAAGTCCTCATTCAACTAGTCCATATATTCATCAGCCTGTTTTTAAACCCACCGCTACGCCTAAGATAATGAGATGAATGTGACACAATTTATCACCAACAATGACTTTATGGGTGCATTTTACTTTTTATTTTGTGTTTTCTATTTAGTTTTAGATGTAACACAACATGCCACTGGGCCAAGCAATAGTGACACTCAACTGTATGTTTAAAAATAAGAATATTCATAATCTCACACAATGAACAGGCATGACATGGCATCATGCAAACTTCATAACACAAAATCACACTGTGTCAAGCAACGGTGACACATAAAAAATAACTTCACACAATGAACAGGTGCAATTTTGTTCACCACCAACAGTGACTTTAGTGGGTGCATTTTACTTTTTTCCGATTTAGCGATACTCATAACAAAAATGGCATGGCATCATGCAGTCTTCATAACACAAAATTACACCGGGTCAAGCAACGACACATAAAAGAGAACTTCACACAATGAAAAAGTGCAGTTTTGTCAACCTACATGCAATGGTGGTACTACAGTAGCATTTACAGATTAGTATAACAAATAGATTTATAGATAGAACTCCTTCTTATATTGGTGCCACCACAATTTCTACCACTTCATAACTTTTATCCCCCTTTCCTTCACAATCCACCTGGAATAACATCCATCTCTCTCCATCGCTTTCCTCTCTACTATTCCTTCCCCATACACTGATTTCCCATCTTACTTTCCAGAAAACTGCCAAAGACCAGACAAAACAAAGAATCAATAAATATCATCAGAGCAGACTTGACCTCATTCTTGGCATTACTGTAAGGCAGGCCTACTGGGTTTGAATGAAATGATAGCTAACGTTAAGCTAGCTGATACATCTCCTAACATTGACTAGCCAGCTAACTGCACTAACATTTCCATTGGGACAAAAAAACCTGTCCTGTGGGGAAATTTTGACTGACTTTCCGCTTCTTTGTAAAGAATGTCCTTATGTCCATTGTGTCTGGGAGCAAATACTGCAAACAATTCATCATCAATCAAGAATACCCCATTAGGCTAAGCTTATTTCACTGTTTAGTTGAATATTAATTTAACGTGGCCTAGGGTTAATTTTGAGGGCATATCACAAAAGAATAAGGTTTTAGCAAAAGCTAGACATTGTGAGGTTGCAATGGGGCTGACGTCACCTCCTCCACTTTCCAGCAGCTGCACCAACATTTCTGTGCTCGCGCTGAGATTCACTTCACTTGCGCGCGGTGAGCTGTTGTAGGGAACGCCCGGAAAACCCGGAGTGGATTTTCAGTGGGCTGTGTATTCTCTTATCGATCAAGTGGAATGGATTCTTTCACGAAGCAATAGAAACGGTGCTGGGTGAACTAATATTTTATGTTAAATGTGGGGGGGTCCAAACGAAGAATTATGAAATGTGAGGGGGACATGTCCCCTTCACATTCAATGGTGGCGACGCCCATGCATTTCCCCTTCTCCGTTTTAGCCTTTTTTTTATTTTTTTATTTTTTTTTTACTCAGTAACGGTTGTCATGTAAAATGTACCGAAGTACACTACTTAAAAGAAAACATACTTAAGTAAAAGTAAAAGTACACTCTTTAAAAATTACTTGAAAAAGTATAAGTACACAAAAAAGCTACTCAAGTACAGTAACGCGAGTAATGTAATTCGTTACTTTCCACCTCTGGAAACAGATGGACTGTTCCACTGGGGGGGAAATAGAGGGGTTTCCTGGGTCCTTTGTGGGGCAGCCCATTGTGATGGGGGTGTTTAGGGGTAATGACTTAAAAGCCATTTTGAGGGTTCAATAAGGTATTTTTGTGCATGTCAGTTATTGTATGTATTTTTGTGCTATATGTTTTCTTATTTGATTTATTATTTGGTAATAATTATGTTGTTGTTTAGTTAATTGATTATTTTTGACAGTGGGGCTATCCAATGGGTGGGGCTATAGTTAGCAATGCTCTATATTAGGCCCAAGAGCCTCAGTAGGTGAGGTTGGTAGTGAAGTGAATGTGTCTTGTTAATTGAAGTTGCTCTTGATAGTAGTTCAGGGTCTGAGGACTTAGCCTGGCTATTTATGCTTGTTTATTTTCGTTTTGTACAGTTTTGTTTTTGTATATTTTTTCATGCATGTTTGTAATTGTAAATATTTGCACATTTGTAAAAAAGAGAAAAAGAAAGAAAAAAGAAACGAAGCCTTTTCGTTGAAGACTGTTTGGTCTCCTCCGTTGCTGTGGCTATCCTGCCACAGGGGATCTCAATTAAGGGAAATGGATGCAAAGGTGCTTTTGGCGTGGCTGCTGGGTTTACCAGCTGGCATTCGTGGCCAGCCGCACACCACCTGTGGACATCGGCACAAATCCCTGGCCAATAGAAATGAGCCATGAGACGATTTAGTGCTTTTCCTGACCCAAGTGCCCAGCCATAGGATTATGATGAGCCGCATGGAATAAAAGTTCCCTACAGCTCTTTGGAACCAACAACTGTGTTTTCTCTTCTTTACTTTGAGTGTCCTGCATCACTCGATATAGCCTATCCTTAAAAATACAAAAATACAGAAGGGAAAGCGCAGTGTTAGCCTGGAGTTTCTGGCCATCAATTACTTTCACTTGGTCAAAAGCATGTCTCAGAGACTTGTAGTGCATCTGCTCCAATAGAAAATCCCCTAAGGAATTCCCCAGAGAGAGAGGAGAACCCTCCTCACTCTCCATATCCTCATGAGATGGAGCTAATGCGGAAGGCCCTGGGACTGCCTCCCCAGTTAACATTGTGACAGGATTTCCCCCATGATGTACTACTCCAGGACCCACCCACTTTTAACTGTTTTATTAATGTCTTAAACCCCGGTCAATCTGTCCCCAGGATAAGGGGACGGGTGAGGCTCGTCTCCTCCACATTATGCTTTTTCTCCCCAAAATTCAATAGTAACAGGCATTTGCAGATATTTGTGAACATCCCCATGCACACACCTCACCTTCACCAATCATGCATTTCCCACTTTTCATGCACTGAACATCCCCATGCACACACCTCACCTTCACCAATCATGCATTTCCCACATTTCATGCACTGAACCAGGCTTTGATGCATGGAGGTCTGATTACAACCAGAATCCACCAAAGCCTGATCTGTACACCCTTGAATAATTAGACTCAGTACGTTCCTGCTTGATCAGGGGAAGCCTGCGGTGCATCAGGAATATGAATCAGTACCCCCACCTCCTTGCAGAAATGCTGATTCTGGGAAATTCCAGCCTCCCTGCCGCACAGACAAACCTGCCCGGGCTCGTTCCCAGTTCTGGTGGGCATGGATGAGTCTACCTGTAGATAGAGGAGGGGCTAATGGCAGCACAGACACAGAAGGAGAAGGGAGGGAAGAAACATGAGGACAGACATGAGTGTGGGGAGCAGGTTTCAGGGGGAATTGGCCCCTGTTTCCACAGGGCTGGGGTGAGGGGGTCAAGGGGGGAGAAAGAGAGGATAAGCTGTGGGAGTGCCTGCTCCTAGAAACGCTGTCAGATAATCCTCTGCCAGCTGGACCACCTCCTCCAGTGACACCATGCGGTGACATGGCAGCGTAGTTACGGTTGCTATGGGGGTTATGTGACCGTGCAAAGCCTCCATAGCTTGTTTCATTCTAGGGCCAAATCAAAGGGTTGTAGGGTAGTAAAACCACATCTGGGCATTTTTCACCCTGATCAAAGTTATATACCTTCGATTTAGACATCAGAGAACAAATGCTGAATAAATTTAAAATGCTGAATAAATGCATTCTGTGACACCTTTAAGCAGGTCTGCATTTTAATCACATCTTGATTGCTTCATTTCAAATCCATTGTGGAGGTGTGCAGCAAAAATTGTCATTTCCACATTCTAATGGACACAAAAGCATTATTTTACTGAGATTTCTGAATTTAGGAAACCCAGTAATTGTTCGGTTTTGGGAAGAGAATGAAGCCCCTCAAGACCCATTAAAGCCAAACAGGGCCTCTGCACTGTCAGTGGAGACCACTGTCTATATGCTGCTCAACACTTTACTCAGAGGAGACACAACATATGCCAAGCCAATCATCCAATGGCTCACTGATGATCAACGATATGGAGGAGGTTTCCACTCAACTCAGGTACACAGCCACAGTAAAAAAGAAGTATGCCATGCAAGCAAAGAAATATGCCATGCAAAATGTTTACATGGCTAAAAATAAATAAAAAGCAAGCACCAATAAACATTGTGCAAATAAGACATTTTGCTAAATTGAGATTATCTCTGGCATGACAGGAAATCAAGGCTCATTACAGCCTTGTCATACACAAAATATGTATGATGTGCTAAAATGATGTGTATGATGGTTTTGTTTTTTTTTGTTAACTCCTGTGTAAAGCTTCCTTGGGTTTGTGAAAGGCAGTATATAAATTGAACTTTATTATTATGATGATGATGATGATTATTATTATTATTATTATTATTATTATTATTATTAAAATGTCTTATCTCTAATGCATCTTAAGAATCTCATTGCTCTGATTACCAGGACTCTATTCTAACACTGGAGGCATTGACCAAATACAGTATCTTAGTTCGGAGAGCCGTTTTACAAATGGAGGTTGATGTGTCATACCGGAAGAAAGGCAGTATTGGCCGTGTTACTCTGACCCAGAGTAACCCTGTGGGCAAACCCATTGAGGTAAGATTCTTCTAGTTTGTGATGCAATTTATTATTCTGCAAAACTGATCATTTCTGTTCTTAAGTGTATTTATTCATAGAGAATAATATTCTGACTTGTTATTTTAAAAAGATAGAACATGCTGATGATGTTATACTGAAAACAGGATACAGCAGAGGGGTGTCATTTGCTAATGTGAGTGTCATGCAAATATCAAATATTCTTTGAGAAGCACAGTGAGATTTCTTTAAGGCAACATTTTGTCCTTATTAACTATCTAGATACATCTGCATGATTTGCTGTCAAACCAGTTTTTGTTGTTGTTGTTGTTGTTGTTGTTGTTTTTTAATGAGCACAATATACAGTATGTTTTTTCTCTTTCTTTTTTTATTTTAAATTTTCCCTCTGCCTTCCTTTTCTTTTATCGCCTTTCTTTCTCTCTTTGTCTGAGGATCTGCTTTAATAAGTCCGTAAAAATGCAATTTTATATATAGCTAAAAAGTCCTTATTGTCCTCCAAAGTGTCCATGGGTATATATGTCTGTGTGGTTTTCCATGAAAACCAAAGAGTTTATTAGCTTGTGATTTTTTGCTTTCACAGTTGAGAACAGTGTATTATGAAACAACAGAGAGTAACAATAATTGCAACTTTGACATAACAATAGATGTTCTTCCCCAAAACCCAAATTCAAGAGGTATGCTGATGTAATGATTGTTCAAAGCATTTCTCTTTAGAAATGAGTAACTTTTTTTTTGTAAAGATGGCCTTCTATTTCACCAGATCCCATTCTTCTCTTACCGCGGATAGTTGCCTGTGCCAAGTGAGTATGCAGCTATAACTTCTACACACTGTCAGAAATAGGAGTGCAGTAGGAGTCCATTTCTGTTCCCCAAGGTACAATCTACACTAATATTACCCCCCTAGGGCTCATTATTGGACTTCAAGGTAATTATATGTACCTTTTTTTAGGGCCAAAAAGGCACATACATGTTCCCAGGTACTTTAGAGGGTACTGCCCCAGTGACAAGCCATTGTACCCCTAAAGGTACAATAATGTACTTTATTTTCTGAGAGTGAAGAGCACATTTTGTGGTCATTTTAATAAGTATCTACAAATTCACTTTAAGTATCTACAAATTTGTAGACATTTTAAGTGGTATAATCAAAGGGTTCTGAGCCTTTGGGGTAATGTTAGTCTATCAGGAATTATATTACTCAAGCTGCATAATGAGTGTTTGTGTGTGTGTGTGTGTGTGTGGGGGGGGGGGGGGGGGGGGTGATTGAGTTGCAAAAGCCTGAACCATGGTACCAAGTATGAGTTCATGATCCCTACACCATGACCAAGAAAATAAACAAGCCTGCATTATTATTTCGCCCCCTCGTGGCTCAGGGACCCTAAGCAACTGCTTACACAGCTGTCTTTTAAGGCCATAGAAACTGTGTTCAATGTCTTCTTTAGTGCTTTATCGCACATGGTATGTCAATGAATATATAGATTTTTTTTAATTGCTTGAAACAATGTTTTTAAACACATTTTACTAAATATCCCAGTAATGTTTATCTCACAGATATAAGCCACGTAAAAATGAGGTTGAGAATGAAGCAAGTCACACAGTAATGGAAATTAATCTGCCCACTGGTGTGAGGCCAATCCAAGAGGATCTAAATAGGGTGAGAGGAGTCTGAGTTTCTTTAGTGCTGCTGAACTCCAGAATTTGAGGAAAAACATTCTTTAACAACATTCTGTTCTTTATTTGCTGCGCACATTGCAGTTTAGGGATGGACTCGAGAGTCGTATTTCTGACTATGAAATAATAGACAACCAAGTGATTCTCCAGATGGATTCTGTGAGTATAGGTTCTCAATTAAGATATTTGAATGATTAGTAATAAAAATTAAGTAATAATACTCATGTGTAAACATCTGCTTGATTCTGTATAGTGTCTCTTGTGTGATTTCTAGATACCCTCAGAGGAGCTCTACTGTGTGGGCTTCCGTATTCAGGAGGTGTTTAGAACTGGCATGAACAGTGCCTCTGTGTTCAAAGTGTATGAGTATCATGAGCCAGGTAAAGCATGTCTCCTAAGGGGGCTTGGGCTTGACCTCAGAAATTAATTATAGACCTTCTATACCTTATAAACCTTGTGTATATCTTGTAATATGTACTGAATTATAATGACAAATATTTCTAATTTGCTATACTTGTTTTTGTCTACAGACAGTCAGTGTACAAAGTTCTACTACAGTCAGAGGCGCAGACTTCTCCGTCTCTGTGACAGAGACCAGTGTCGGTGCATGGCAGGTGCATGGCACTCACACTTTCACACTTGCCCTTGAAATTAGAGCAGTTTGTGTTGACTATTATTGTTTTAGATAAAGCAAATTCAAATGCAAAAAAATCTATCACTGATAATTTAAGTATAAATTTATTTTATTAAATGTTTATTTGATATGGACATAGCAATAACATTGGACAAACCAGATGCATTGTTTGAGTGTTTTAGCACAAGTGCTAATTTACAACACCAGTCCACAATTCTGAATAATAAAGATCATAGTAAACAAAATAGGTGTGTGTGTGTATAGTGTATATATATATATATATATATATATATATATATATATATATATATATATATATATATATATATATGGCAGATTCTACCATAACAGAGGCCAGTTAAGTCCGATCTCCTTAAATTGCTGAATTGATTATTTTGATCATTCTATTAAGTTTTTCTAGTAGCATTTGGGGTCTTGGACATTCACAGTAAATTTTAGGATAGTAGTCCTGGTAACTAATTAATAAAAGCCTGACATGACAGACATGCTAAATGACAATAGAAACACATCGGTTTCTATCATCAAAATCTGACAGACACACTAACGTCTACCATCATATTCTGACAGACACTCTAGATGACAATAGCAACAAAACTGTTTCTTACATTATTAATCTGACAAATTTAGTAATAATATTAAATACCTCATCACTAGAACCAAATAATAAAATAAAATATTGAAATAAAAAAGATTAAATTTATTTTCAAAATTGAAATATCAACAATAATTGTCAGAACAGTGACGATAGACACGACTGTGTCACTTTGGCCTGTCGGCTGAAAGGGTCGCAAGTGGCTCTGATTTATCTCAACTTACGATAGTTTTCCTCCAGAAAAATTTAAATATGAATGCACAAATATATTCTCAATGTTTCTATCGTCAAAAATTTCTATCGTCAGGATAGCTGACTGAAAATCTTACCTTGATTTATTTGATGAATTCTAGCTGTCAGAACTCTAAGTCTTGCCCGGAAGTAAATGTCTGCTGTCAAAAAAATCATGCGCAGTAGAATTTCCTCTTTGCGTCAGTCAACATGTGCGTGGTGAGGGCTTCAATTTTGCTATCGTCAGGTGCATTTGACTGACAGACTGACGATAGCATTTTTTAAAAATAACTGTGGGCTTCTCTCGTGAACGAAATAGTTTTTTCGCTGTTAATCTATTTCAACTCTATCTGTTGACACCCAAAAATTATAAAGCCTGCTTCCACACGATAACTACCAAAGATCCATAATGGCTGAGTCTATCGTCAGGTCATCTGACAGAAATTCACTGACGATAGCAACAGGGATAATGAAAGTGATTTTTAAAATGGGAGTTATGTCTGTCAGATATGTCAAAGAAATAGAACTTTATTCTTTAAAAATCCTTTATTGATATACTCAGTGTATTTTTAAATGACGTGCTGTTTTAGAAGACCAAATACCATATTTTCAATCTTGAAAATATTACCTCACTGAAAAAAGGACAAGAAAAATTTCTTATTTTGTGGGCAAATGATTAATGGATCCAGTTACGGTAGAATCTGCCATATATATATACACTACCGTTCAAAAGTTTGGGGTCACTTTGAAATTTCCTTATTTTTGAAAGAAAAGCACTGTTCTTTTCAATGAAGATCACTTTAAACTAATCAAAAATACACTCTATACATTGCTAATGTGGTAAATGACTATTCTAGCTGCAAATGTCTGGTTTTTGGTGCAATATCTACATAGGTGTATAGAGGCCCATTTCCAGCAACTATCACCCCAGTGTTCTAATGGTACAATGTGTTTGCTCATTGCCTCAGAAGGCTAATGGATGATTAGAAAACCCTTGTACAATCATGTTAGCACAGCTGAAAACAGTTTAGCTCTTTAGAGAAGCTATAAAACTGACCTTCCTTTGAGCAGATTGAGTTTCTGGAGCATCACATTTGTGGGGTCAATTAAATGCTCAAAATGGCCAGAAAAATGTCTTGACTATATTTTCTATTCATTTTACAACTTATGGTGGTAAATAAAAGTGTGACTTTTCATGGAAAACACAAAATTGTCTGGGTGACCCCAAACTTTTGAACGGTAGTGTGTATATATATATATATATATATATATATATATATATATATATATATATATATATATATATATATATACACACACACACACACACTGTCTGTTGCCCTCCTGTTTCACAGCTGAATGTTGCAAGTTCAAGTCCAGCATTGATCCTAATCTTACTGTTGAACAGAAAATACATGACGTGTGCAAAGGCAACATCAAATATGGTAAATACTCAATCAGTAAACCATGGAACCCAATTATCATATACAGAAGTAATGAAGTCAGTAAAGGTTTGACATTTGAAATTATAGCCAGACATTTGAGTAACTGCGTCTGGAAATTATTCTCTTTCTCCTAGTTTTAAAAGTGAAAATAACATCAGTTGAAGCAGAAGGTGATTTTCTGACATACAATGCAAATGTGGAATCAGTCATTGAAAAAGGTGGGTGCACACGTTTCTGGCTTCATCTTCTATGAAATATACAGTAAATGCACATTTTCATGTATCCTTCTAAATTGCAACTCAATCTCTTCACCACAGGGTCATTCGACATTACGAGATCAGGTGAGGTCAGCTTTGTAAAGAAGGCAACTTGCACCTCAACAAATTTAGAAATTGGCAAGCAGTACCTGATTATGGGCACAGAGATCATGCAGCTTCGAGTAAACCGTAGTTACAAGTAAGTCTCTGTCTTATGCTACATTTTTCTTACATTATGTAATTATGTAATGTAATTACCTTATGTAATTATGAACATGACTTCTGACACATTTTCATTAATTTGGCTGTATAACAGCAGAGTGTTTTATTATGATTTGTTCTTGTATAATCAGATACAAGTTTCCACTGGACTCACAAGCTTTGGTGGAATGGTGGCCATCGGATTCTGACTGCCAAACCAGCTCTTGCAAAAAATATACCAGTGTTTTAAGCAATTTTGAATTTGATTACCTTACTGGTGGCTGCCTTTAGGGTGGCTGCTCTATATTTATAACATCTGTATTTTCATTCATCCTGGAGCATTCTGGCATTTGTTGACGATATGTTGAAAACAGTGCCTGTTTTGGAATGGCTATGGAAATTATATTGCATATAATTTACTCATAATCTATATATTACATATAAAATGATCTACACAGACATTGGAACAACATTAACATCATAAGCAACATCAGGGCATGTCACTGTGAAATGTATTAAAATGTTTTAACGTTACACTTCATTTTAATGCAAGTTTTGATTAACTAGTCCCTTTAACCCGTTGGAGCACCATAAATGTAATTCATCCGAACATGACAGAAAATATTACATACGTTTTCTCAAATATTTTGGGCAATAACAAGAGTATTATCCTTTAGCAAAAGGTATTGTCACAGGCTAATTAGGTATTGTGTAGGCTAATTATGTCAGGCCTTTGACATCAATAAAGTTTTTCAGGTCTTATGCCTAATACCCTCATGCTGCTTGTCGTAAAAATCAGGTGTATACAGTTCCTACTTGATATTTCTGATCTCCACATATTTGTTCTACAAATGACAGAATCAACTATACAGGCTAACTAAGAAAACATATCAGGTTTTGTGATTATCCCACATGCACTAAATGGGCAAATGTTTGTGGACACCTGACCACCATATGTGGTACTCCTTCAGACTGTTACCACAAAAGTTGGAAGCACACAGTTGTACAGGCTGGAACTTGAGTGGCCTACGTAGATGCCTGACCTCAATCCCAATGAATACCTTTCGATTACGTTCATTATGTCTTATATTAAATATAGTTAGTTTTTTTTTTTCTTTTTTATCAGACATCTAATTTTTGGGTTTGTTTACCTGACATGTTTCGACGTACAACTTCCGTCTTCCTCAGAGTGTCACTCTGAGGAAGACGGAAGTTGTACGTCGAAACATGTCAGGTAAACAAACCCAAAAATTAGATGTCTGATAAAAAAGAAAAAAAAAACCCAATGAATACCTTTAGGATGAACTAGAATGCCAACTGCACACCAGGCTTCCTTGCCTGATATCAGTGCCTGACCTCACTAATGCTCTTGTGGCTGAATGGGCAAATCTCCACAGCCAAGATCCAAAATCTAACTCTTCCTAGAAGAGTGGAGGTTATTCTAACAGCGAAAGTCAACTAAATCTGGAACGGGATGTTAACCCCCCCCCCCCCCCCCCCCCCCCCACACACACACACGGGTCAGGTATCCACAAACTTTTGGCCATGCATCTCAAACAATTAGAATATTGTGAAAGGTTTTTTTCATAATTTAATTCAAAAAGGTAAACAATAATTTTCTATGTTCATTACACATAAAGTGAAATATTTCAAGCCTTTTTTTGTTTTAATTTTGATGATTATGGCTTATAGCTCATGAAAATCAGAAATCCAGTATCTCAAATTATTAGAACATATCCTAAGATCAATTAAAAAAGTATTTACAATATAGAAATGTCCAACTTCTGAAAAGTATGTTCATTTATATACTCAGTACTTGGTTGAGGATCCTGTACCACGAATTACTGCATCAGTGTGGTGTGTCATGGAGTCAATCAGCCTGTGGCATGGCTGAGGTGTTATTGAAGCCAAGGTTGCTTTGATAGCGACCTTCAGCTCGTCTATATTTTTGGGTTGGGTGTTTCTCATCTTCCTTTCAACAGTACCCCATAGATTCTCTTTGGAGAATCCAATTTGGTTAGGCAAACTGTCTGGCCAATCAAGCACAGTAATATCATGGTCAGCAAACCAGGTTTCAGTTTTGGCACAACCAGGTTTCACAGTGGACCAACACCCACAGATGACATGGCACCCCAAATCATCACAAACTGCAGAAACTTCACACACCTTGGATTCTCTGCCTCTCCATTCTTCTTCCTGAATCTAGGACCTTGATTTCCAAATTAAATGCAAATTTTACTTTCATCTGAAGAGGACTTTTGGATCACTGAGCAACAGTCCAGTTATTTCTCTCCTTAGCCCAGGTAAGACGCTTCTGATGTTGTCTCTGGTTCAGGAGTGGCTTGATATTAGGAATGCAACAGTTGTAGCCCCTTTCCTGAAAATGTCTGTGTGGGGTGGCTCTTGATGTACTGACACCAGCCTCAGTCCACTCTTGTGAAGCTCTTCCAAGTTCTTGAATTGACACTTCTTGACAAATCTCTCAAAGCTGTGGTCATCCCTGTTGCTTTTCCAGCCAGCCTTTTCAGCAATGACCTGCTGTGGAAAGCCACTCCTTGTGGAGGGATGTGGAGGATCATCTTCTGGACAACTGTCAAGTCAGCAGTCTTCCCCATGATTGTGGTTGCATGTACTGAACTAGACCAAGACAGACATGATATTTGTACCGTTTTACTGAAACTCAAAATTAAATACTCTAATATTTTGAGATTTTTTTGTGCTGTAGGCCATAATTATCAAAATTAAAACAGAAAAATGCTTGAAACATTTTAGTTTACATGTAATGAGTCTAGAATATATTAAATTTTCACTTTCTTAAATAACTGATGAAAAATATTGAACTTTTTCATGATATTCTAATTGTTTCAGATGCACTAGTAGTGTATGTGGACTGATATTAGGATCTACTCAGAACTGCTGCTGCAAATGTGGAAACATACAATTGTCTAAAATGTTGCTGTATACTGTAGCATTAAGATTTCCTTTCATTTGTACTAAGGAGCCCCAACCTGTTTAAACCATGACAATAACCTTGTGCACAAAGCAAGCTCCATAAAGACATGGTTTACTAAAGTCACACCATTTGTAATTTCAAAAATTAGTCCAATTAGGAAACTAGCCCTTGCAGTCGAACGTCAATTCAACTTAAAACATTGAAAATACATTGAAAACAAAGGTAATCCTCACCCAGCCTATTCATACTTTTTCATGATATTATAGCACTGTTGAATTCTCAGTTCTGATTATTCAAGTCATAGCTTTTTATCCCCTTTGGACATAATGTGTGCAATTGTATATATGAAGTTCCATAGCATGAAGTTTCATAGCATTTTTCCTTGTGTCCGAAGGGGTTATTAACGTATCTGTTCCAGTATTACAAAGCTACTATAGTAGCAGATAATTCACAGGTACATGAATGGTGGCTGTGCTCCATAATCTAAGTCTAATAATTAGTTTTTTAAAGCAAAAACATATCAGCTGACATGTATGATTTCTGTAAGAAGTTGTTTATTTGCAATTTATGGAAAGAGTCACTAGTGTCAGCACTTTGTAACAGTCAGAGGTAAAGCTGTAACTTCAAGTTTTTCTTCACAAGAGTCTTCAGGATGTAAGGTTTTGTGCTTTTTGAAATAAACTTTTTTTTTTTTTTTTGGGGGGGGGGGGGGGGGTGTTTTGCACCTTGTTAACTTCTAAAGGCCCGGTCCCACTGGCCGATGGACACAAAACGTATGCAAAAAAGGACACAGCGGACGAGCAAAATTTCGGGGGTGGCTCTATCCGTTTTCATCCGCTCCAGAAATGGACAAAATTTGCGAAAACAGAACGGAAAAGAACGGACGTGGGTAGTATATAGCGGGGATGTTAAACGCATGTTCATAGGAAGCCTAGCGGATGAAAGCGGATGGAAGTGGATGACAGCTCCGAAGGGGTTACCGGTGATAACTGAGAAGTGGACGCATAGCAGAAAGAGCGGATGCATAGCGGGTGAAGGGGCTGCATCACGTACGCCTAACGGAAACAAAGGGGATGTTGCGTGGATGTATATCGGATGCAGACCGTTCACTGCGCTAGATGTCCTTCTACATACTCTAGACATACTCCAGACATCCTAAATATACGAGATACATCCCAGATATAAACGCTTTGTCCGTTTTGAATACTTTATATACGAGATGCATACGCTTACATCCTTTCTATTTCCGTGCTACTAACGATGAATAGACGTTTCATGTACCTTATCTTTCCTCCCTCTTTCCGTTTTCAGCTGCAGCGGATGTGAGTTGCGAGGATGCCCAGAGGATGCAGAGAGGATACAGCAGACGTTTAACGGATGATAACGGACGTAGAACGTTTGTTGCTCGTATATGTCGCGGATTTACATCGTACACGGCGGAAAGTTCATCCGTTCTAAAAGTTTTGTGCAGCTCAAAACTTTTTGCGCGGATGAAATCACAGTGGACGGATGCTCGATGGATAGAGCGTATGAAGCACGTATGCAATGAGTACACAACGGATGCATAGCGTTTTCCAACGGATGGCAAAGATTTTTTTACGTTTTACATCCTCTTTGCATCCATAAGTGCAGTGGGACCGGGCCTTAAAAAGAGAGTAAAAAGTGACTGGTAAGCACGGTGATGCAGTGGTTAGCACTGTTGCCTCTCAGCAAGAAGGTTCCATGTTCGAAACTCGGCCAACGGTGATCTTTCTGTATGAAGTTTGCATGTTCTCCTTGGCTCTGTGTGGGTTTCCCCCACAGTTCAAAGACATGCAGATTAGGTAAATTACCCAGCCACTGGGGTTGCACAAGTCAGTGCATACTTAGTGCTGGTCCCGATCCTGGATAGATTGAGGAGGGTTGTGTCAGGAAGGGCATGTGGTGTAAAACCTATGCCAAATCAAATATGTGGATCATGATGATCCGCTGTGGCGACCCCTAATGGGAACAGCCAAAAGAAGAAGCAACTGTGATAACAAGATAACGAGGACTGCATGATTCTAAGTGAAACCGGAGTCAAATTCCTCATGTGTGTTCACATACCTGGCAATAAAAGTGATTCTGATTCTGAAGAATTAACTTGTTTCCTGGATGTTCCACAGCATTACATGTAACTATACAAAGATATTTCTTTAATAAATCATTCTATAAAAATTGATGTGTGAAAATCCCAGGAGGTCAGCAGTTTCTGAAATACTCAAACCAGCCCATCTGTACCAACATCCATGCCACATCAAAGACACAGAGATCGAACTTTTTCTTCATTCTGAAGTTTGTTATAAACATTAACTGAACCTCTTGATCTGTATCTGCATGATTTTATGCATTGCGCTACTGCCACATGATTGGCTGATTAGATGATTTCATGAACGTGCAGATGTACAGGTGTTCCTAATAAAGTGGACAGTGAATGTAATTTCCTCTAACTCTTGCACAAAATTGTATTTCCCACCACACAATTTTCTTGTTTAAAACAATTCCTCCTTAATTTCTGTGTACTCATAGGTACTGTCATATTTAAAACAACGTTATTAATAATGGTATAAATACTTTTATATATGGTAGAAATATGCTATATGGTATAGTATAAATGGTATAAATCACGGGCGATTGCTCTAAGACAACGAGGGAGGCTCAGCCTCCTCTAAAAATGACGAACATCGTGTAGGATGAATTGCGCTAGGCTTATGTTATAGCCGACCTTATAACATTGCTATTTCAGATCCAGAATCATAGAAATATATGTGCTCAACCCAACTACAGTGCGAAATCATTCCATTATAACTTTCCCCAGTTCGCCTAATGTGTGCGTGAGTTTTTCCCCCTCGTGACAACGCGATGCAGCCCAGCCTCAGTGGACTTCAATGGCATTTGGGAGCTATGTGCTTTTCAATATCAAAATGCAAGACGATTATTGGACAAATACTGCAAAAACGCCCACCCACGGACTCCCAGCCTCACAGTGGGAGGGATATGGCAAAGCTTTCCGCGAGGAGACTGCTGATTGGTGAAAGCGGCCGGATATTTTCTTTGATTGACAGCTCGTTTCAAATATAGACAGGCAGCGGTGAATTTCAGTTCAGTCCCATGTGGATACGCAAGTGGTGTGGTGTATTGTAAGAGATCAGCTTACATTTTGATTTCATTCATTACATACGGTTTCTACCAGCTTTTTTAGTTTGTATATATTTTCATTGTAAATAAAGTGTAAATATAGTGTTGTCAAGTTTGCTATCTTAGTTCCAGAAATTTCGTTTATTTGAGTGACTGAACTTGAACTTGAGGGGGCTAGTCAGCTAGCAAGAAAGCTGCGCACGGATGCCAAGCATTGTTGATTTAATTTTGGCGAAGCAGCAGCATTTAAAGAGCAGGGTAGACCAATGCTTCAAATTGACTTGGTGAAAAAGGTAGGGAATAATACTCGTTCCTTTCAGCTCTCCTGGTATGAGAAAGTGAATTGGCTAACAGCAAGTGACCCACATCAACAACAGTAAATAGGCTACTTTAGTAATATGTCATGGATGGACCAAAAATATAGAATCTATTTAAAATGTTTATGCTGAGTATATTATATTGGAATATATATTTCTCTGGATATGAATTAAACACAGCTACAATTTGGAAAACATTTTTAAACAAAAACACAGCCGAGAACATTTCACACTACAGACCTGGATTAAAAGTGAAGGGTTATCAAAATTGTCAGTAAAACATTTCTCAGTCAAAATAAGTAAAATATAGGGAAAGTGTCATTGAATGAAATGTGTGGCACCCAGCTCTATGTTTGGCTCCCCAAGGTCAGTGCTTGTGCCTATTCCAGAACACTGCTGTTACTGCTGAGGTTCCTGACAAAGAGCTGCTTTCAATAATGATCAATTTTTAAACAACATGCCACAATTTTAAAATATAAAATGTTAAAATATACCCCCCCAACACCACCATCATGTATATTGGACAGTAGGCTAATGGGCCAAAAGAACCTGTTATTTCACAGTTTGTGACCCTGCCAACAATCAGCCAGATCAGAGGCAAGAGTATGGGCAAAACTGTGTTTTTTCTTTTAAAATCTGGAAATATCGTAACCGACCAGCCTCCCCTGTTTGAAAGACTACCCGCCGCCACTGGTATAAATAAAGGTAGTATGTCTGCTACTTTACCATTTGAAACCTGACCATTTTCACTTCTTTTATTTTGGACCAGGAACAGTTTTTTTTTTTTTTTTTAAGATATTTTTTGGGCTTTTTGCACCTTTTTTTATTGGATAGGACAGTGTAGAGACAGGAAATGAGCGGGAGAGAGAGATGGGGAGGGATTGGGAAATGACCTCGGGCCGGAATCGAACCCGGGTCCCCGGATTTATGGTATGGCGCCTTAGCCACCTGAGTCCAGACTTTTATTTTGACACAAACTTTGGTCTCTATTCTGATTTATCAAGTCTGTTAAGCCCACAGAGCTCGAACATTATCCGACCACTGAGCTCTATATAAAATCTGGAGCACTCATAGGCTCATCAGAGTAAAGCCATCTGGCCGCCATCTTATCACTCACATCGCGTGTATTGCTGGGTTTCAGTCATGTGACTTTTCTTGGCAGTTTTACCAGAATTGAAATAGCTGGTGGTCTAAACTGCTGCCGTAGTGCAAACAACTAGCGATAACTTATCAGAGTACGCTCCTAATCTAGAAGCCACTGCTCGCTTTAGATATATTCAGAAGATTGCTATGTGCAATGGAATAGACCCCTATAGTCTGGGAAAGAAGGATTTGTCATACGATCTCTTCTACACCACAAAACAGATGAAAGCGTGGAAGAGTATGGAGGCTTACAACTTGTTTGTATGTGGCTGGGTAAAAGACCTTGGTATCAAGTCGCTGCTGAATGAATCCTTTATTGTTTTTGCCCGTGTATGTTTTTTTTAAGCTTTTCATTCGAGTCTTTACAATGAAGTGCTGAAAGTTGAAGTGGAAACAAACAACAGTTCGCTTGATTCTCACTTGTATTCGCTCTTATTTCTCAGGTAAGTCATTCATAAAGATCATCAGAAACCCCTTTAAAGACCTGGGGGCTTATTTATCAACAGTGTGTAGAAAACATCCTAAATTCTGTCGTACGAGTGGAATTTAGAATGTTCGTAAGTACAAAAATATCGGCATTTATCAAAGGTCCTAGGCTGGTTTTACGCACACCCGTAAGTAATCTGCAATGATAAATCCCACACCTGCCAAATCACCTTGCGCGGGCACGATGACTCTAATTTGCATTGTGAAACGCCCCCAATTAACCATATATGGCATTAACATCCCCTTTAAAAGCCATGCAAATGAGTAATTGAGTCCTTGGTGGAATAATGGAGAAGCGCGCAAAAAGAGGAATTTCTCTGAGACGGAGATCGACGTTTTAGTCGCGGAGGTTGAGGCCAATCAGAAGATATTGTTTTGTGGTTTAGAAGCCGGCGTTACTAGTAAAAAAAGAATACTGTGTGGGAGAAGGTGGTACACTCTGTAAATGCCGTCGGATCTGAGCCACGGACTGTGGCAGAAATAAAAAAAAAAAGTGGTTTGATATTAAATTAAATGCAAAAAAGCGCGTGGCCGCTTACAGGCGCGCTACAATGGTGACAGGGGGAGGGCAAAACCTTGAAAAATTGTCTGCCTTGGATGAACGGGTTGCTGGCATTATTGGGGACGCTGCGTGTTCCGGAGTGGTGAGTGGTGTGACTGACAGTGACCTCGTGGTGGAACCCCCAGAACCCCCAGAAACAGAACCAAACGTCCATGCTGAAGGTAAGTGGTCACACATTTAATGCAGAATTTAAATCTAAACATTTTTTACTGAATCGATAAAAAAAAACTTTGTTTCAAACAGAAATTTTTGGTTTAAACAGAAGTAGCTTATTAATGCATCTGCTCTTTCAATTATACAGACACGTCCGCTCCTGCCGCGATGGTGCAGGAGGAGGTAAGGTCGTCCTCTGTGCGTGAGGCTCGGGCACCAAGGGTATTAACTGATGAGGTCCTGTAGAACCACGAGCACATTGCCCAGGCAGTTAGTGACATCAAGGGGCAGCTAAGCAACCTCACTAATGTGCTCACTGAAATCAGTGAGTCACTGAAAACACTTGCTGCTTGTGCAACTCAAATCGCAAATAAAAGCTATTGAATCGTGAAAAGTCTGCGTTCTGTCATTATGCAACACACACACACACACACACACACAGTGAGTAAATAATATGCATAATATGGGTAAACTTGCCTAAAATCTCTGTATGATCCCCGCTCTGATCCGCATCGCAAAAGCATTAGCAGGTGCAAGGCCCTCTTCGCAATGCTCTTCGTCATGCATGGGGCCATCAGGTCTAGGGGGATCCTGCAGGGGGACTCCTCTTCTGATGGTCAAATTGTGGAGCACACAGCAAGCCATAACCATGCTGCACACCTTTTCAGGTCGGTACTGCAGCGTTCCCCCCGCCCTTGACACATACAGCCATCGGCCCTTCAGCAAACCAATTGCGCGCTCTATTGTAACTCTGGTGCGCGCGTGGGCCCGGTTGTAGGCTTGTTCCTGCTGTGTCTGGGGGTTGGTTAGTGGGGTCATGAGCCACGGTTTGAGTGGATATCCTTGATCACCTATGCGAACAAGTTGCATACATGACATTGCCATATTGCAGTTTACCATTGCGGAACACTGCTCAATGGACATACCCATGTTATACTATGACAAGTTGCGCGACACTCACCAATAAGCCATCCGTCTTCAACAGCTCTTTCTTGTAAACGAATGCCCACTGAGCTGTTCTGCACAATAAACGAGTCGTGCGTTCCTCCAGGCCATCGAGCAACAACGTTTAAAAGCATCAAATCGGCATCACATATGAGCTGCACATTGATGGAGTGAAACCCCTTCCTATTCACGAAATTGTATTCGTGCTGTGATGGTGCTTTTAGCGCTATGTGTGTGCAATCTATTGCCCCAATAACATTGGGGAACCCCGCGATTGCATGAAATCCTCGCTTAAATCCTCGCTTAATTTGGCTTTATGCGGAAGTAAATAAGGGAACCGAATATAATTTGGCACCAAAGAAACTATTGCATCCAAAACTGTTGGCAAAATTCTGCTCAGTGACGGCTGAGAAATACCCACTCTATCCCCAAGTTCACGTTGAAACGTGCCTGTAGCCAAAAATCCTAGGGTAGACAGAACTTGGATCTGGACAGGTATGGCTTTCGTGCGCTTTGTTTCGCGCTCTAGCATAGGACCCAATTCATGACATAAATCAAGTAATATATGCTTTGGAAAACGATACCTGCTCAAAAGCCACTCTGAACTTCTCATCTCATCTCATTATCTCTAGCTGCTTTATCCTTCTACAGGGTCGCAGGCAAGCTGGAGCCTATCCCAGCTGACTATACGGGCGAAAGGCGGGGTACACCCTGGACAAGTCGCCAGGTCATCACAGGGCTGACACATAGACACAGACAACCATTCACACTCACATTCACATTCACACCTACGGTCAATTTAGAGTCACCAGTTAACCTAACCTGCATGTCTTTGGACTGTGGGGGAAACCGGAGCACCCGGAGGAAACCCACGCGGACACGGGGAGAACATGCAAACTCCACACAGAAAGGCCCTCGCCGGCCATGGGGCTCGAACCCAGGACCTTCTTGCTGTGAGGCGACAGCGCTAACCACTACACCACCGTGCCGCCCCACTCTGAACTTTCCACAAATAAATCGGCTCTCTCTCTGAATACGCGCTCCCTGGGGAACGCATGGTTTGCCAACTCTTCTAGCAATGCAAGATGGGCCATGTTGCGTTCTGATAGGCATATCATGTGTGTGCTTTTTATACGTATATCAATTCAAATAATTATTTATACATGAGTAAATTAGTCAATAGTCAATTATTAGTTACACCGTGAGTAATCTGAAATCGGCCCACAAGATCACGTTGTTGGTGTGTTTGAATTTGATTCAGCACGTTCGAAACCAAAATACTTCGAATACACTCAAACAAACAAACACACAAAAATAGTTGTATTGTAACCTGCGCATCGGGCACAGTTCGACTCTAGAATCAACACTACTTGTTGTTTCGTTATTCTACCACTAGGTATTGTACGTAAGCATGGTCCGAGGTGTGCGTATATTTAGGCACAATTCTACGTTCAAGTACACATTCATGAATTCCACACTTTGCGCAAAAATGTTCGTACGAACCTTTTACGCACAGAACTGTGCGTAAGAACGGTTGATAAATGAGCCCCCTGGATCTTAGTTAAACAAGATGGAGAAGTGATCACGGTGCATTGTAACTGTATGGCTGGGTAAGAATTTTGTCGCAACCTTCATGCATATGGACTTTGTGAGGAGTAAACAAAGAAACAGCTGGGGACTCTAGCACTTTGTGGCTAAAAACATACCATAAAATAATGACACACAGCAAGAAAAGTACTTGGAAACACTAACGACATAGCTGAGAGGGATATACAAACCTTTCATGAAGTGATCACTGCAAACTTGAGCATGCTTCGACTCTGCTCCCTTCAATTTCAGTGAGAGATTCAAAAGCCACCTTTTTCGATGTCTTTTTGTGAAATCCTGTGTTCGTTCACCCCTTTTTTATTAGTTCACAGGGAACCCTGAAGAAAGTTTTATCAGTTTTCATGGTTTGATCAAGTCAAACAACACAAGCGTAAGGCATTTTTTCATGCAAGCAATGCACCTTCTTCGTACAAACGCTTTGTCAACTGGTAGACCACCAGCTAAAGTATTGAATAACTAATGAGGCGGATGTGACGTCATGTGAAACCCAGCAATTTAACTTCTGTGTTAAACTATCGTAGATGATCGAATTTGCGCCAAGAAAAGCATCTCCGGACTTTTTCCCCCTTCATTACCTCTTATTTTCTCAACTTTACCTACATTCCTCACATATCTTTGATAGCACTCTCCATGTTTTTTTCCCTTTTCTAGTCTAGTCTCTGATCTTTTTTTTTATGACTCTTTTACTACTATAATTATTTTTACGGAGATTATTTCAGGTTTTCTCTTATACAGTGTGTCTTTCTCTTTAACTAACTAACTAACTAACTAATGCTATACAGTACTTCCTTTCTATTTAGGACAGTTGTTGAAACAGGATTATTTTCTCATGTTATTTGCCATTTTCACTTCATTCTCACGTCTTAACAGTAGCTATTGATCACCTAATTCACTATCATTTTAGACACAAACGATTCAAATTTTATGCTTTTTCTTTTCAAGACCATGCAGTGTTTAGCAAATGGGGTAACCTTTAATGTGGTAAACAAACAATGTGACAAACAAATGGAACTTTTATCAGAATTATAAATGATGTATGCATTGGAAAATGAAATCATTCATGCTTATGTAAGAGGAGTTTTGTTAACTGCTTGCAGAGTGTGGGTCCAGTCATCATCTCATTGAAGCATTTGGCAAGATGGTGCATCCGAATCTTGATATAGCATGCGGCAATGCACTTGATGAGAAAGAAGACATAGTTGTGGTCAGGTGGACAGCCCTACGTGTAGCCAGCAAGCTGCATGAATATTAGCTGGAATTCAACGTCATGCAACACTGCGGTGGATAAAGCAGACGTGAAGCCTACTGACTGAGGAAGAGCATTGTCCGCAGAATGGAGAAGTCTTTGAATGCATCGCTCAGCCACCTGGCTATGGAATCAATTTTGTGCCAAAATGTTCATACAATACTTTTGAAATATCAAACAAAAACGACAAATCAAAATACACAAAAAGAAAAAAAAGTCAATTTTTTTAGACTGGCAAACAAATTATTCGTGTAATTGTGCAAAATATCAGTCTATTACTCTTCAGAAACCTTTTATTTTTGTTCCGCGTCTTTTTCAGTTTTGCTTGACGTAATTTGTTTTGGTTGCGATTCCAACTTTCTCGTTTGCGCTCCCTGACTTTTTGCTTGCAGTTTTGGCACAAACATGACGTGTGGGTGGGCTGTCCAGGCATGCATTCCCATTGGCTAACTTGTGTTTGACTGACAGCTGCGCTCAGCCATTCCCTCTAACTTGTGTTTGACTGACAGCTGCGCTCAGCCATTCCCTACTCGGATTCTGGCGGACTGTTTGATGAGTCAATCCATTGACGGTAAACAAGGATCGAGTGGACTTCAGTGTCGACTATGATACTGAATTAATTCAACAAAGTGTAAATTAAATATCAGTCGCCACTGAAGTCCACTCGATCCTTGTTTACCGTCAATGGATAGATCACTCGTCAAACAGTCCGCCTGGACAGCCCACCCATACGTCAAGTTTGTGCCAAAACTGCAAGCAAAAAGTCAGGGAGCGCAAACGAGAAAGTTGGAATCGCAACCAAAATAAATTACGTCAAACAAAACTGAGAAAGACGCGGAACAAAAATAAAAGGTTTCTGAAGAGTAATAGACTGATATTTTGCACGATTAACCGAATAATTTGTTTGCCAGTCTAAAAAAATTGACTTTTTTTTCTTTTTGTGTATTTTGATTTGTCGTTTTTGTTTGATATTTCAAAAGTATTGTATGAACATTTTGGCACAAAATTGCTTCCATACCCTGGCACACCTTGATTACATCAGTTGATGGCTTGACAAGTTCCCCTCAACTTTTCTTTTTCAAGAGGCCACCACCGGCATCCATACTCTCAGATGTCAATACTTCTTGACATTCAGGGCAGCTGATTTGTCATTTTGCCATCTGAACTATATAGCCTGCGATGTATGCGATGGCTGCATCAATCACAGGAGACAGTTCTATGAAGTTGGGGACATCCATGTAGTCGTGATCATCTGCACTTGAATTGCAGTCTTCAATATCATATATTTTAATGAGAAGCATGTCTTTCTCGTCTGTGGTGTTTGCACCTTGATGTGGTCTAGAACTGGACACATGGAGGATTGGTGTTTTATCCTGCGCTATGCAGTTTCTGAATGAATGCATCTGCCCTGAATGTCAAGAAGTACTGCTGTCTGACAGTATAAATAATAGGAAGAAGAAATATACGAAAGAGAAAGATACACTGTATAAGAGAAAAACTAAAGAAATCTCCGTAAAAATAATTATAGTAGTAAAAGAGACTTTCAAAAAAAAGATCAGAGACTGAACTGGAAAAGGGAAAAAACAATAACAGTAAAGGAGATTGGTGTATACCCCGCCTTTCGCCCGTAGTCAGCTGGGATGGGCTCCAGCTTGCCTGCGACCCTGTAGAAGGATAAAGCGGCTAGAGATAATGAGATGAGAGGAGTGTAAATATATGTAAGGAATGCTGCTAAAGTTTAGAAAATAAGAGGAGGCAATGAAAGGGGTGAAATAAGGCAGGACATACTTTTCTTGGTGCAAGTTTGATTGAATACGATGGTTTAACACATCAGCCAAATACACGAGATGTGAGTGATAAGATGGCGGCCAGATGGCTTCACTCATCTCTACAGCGGGGAATAGGCTATGAGCTCTCCAGATGAGCTTAGTGTATCTGACTTGAAGTTGTTTCTAATAAACGGATTGTCGCAAACCAAAAACGTGGACTTTTAACTAACCCTTCAATGAAATCTTATTCGTTTTTTGTGTTTTACTTTTATCCCCTCAAAGAAAGGTAAGAGAAATTAGCGCTATCTTGTCAGATTATCATGTAGCATTACCGCTAACGGCGTTAACTTTGTCCTCCTGTAGCTCAGTCTCCATGGAAACAGGTGCAGCACATTGGCAAAGCTGCTTTCTAGCCAAGCTAACAACACCTCACTAACGCGTAAATGGGGATATAGTGAGGATAAAATTTATAAGAAGATCGTAACATAATTAGTATATGTTATTAAAATATTCGGTAAATGGTATCGAACACGCTAGTGTAGCGGTTAATCCGCAACATTACTAGATTAATTGAACATGCTAGCTAAATTAGTTCAGCCAGCTAACAGTCAGTTATTATCAGGCATCTAAACTAAATCACAGCGGTGCAACTGACTTGCATCATAGCATAGTGAATATTCATATTGGAAACGGCTCATTTAGGTGGCCTGTGTTGTGAAAGCAAGCTCATTTGGATAGCTAGCTAGTGATATTACACCGAAACCTACTATCGTTTGAGCTGGCCAATATGAGACGGATAAGTGATTCACACAGAGCCTCGTCTGTGGAGGGACTGAAAGTTTCCAGTAAAGTGTTGAGATTGGGACGAACATCAGCCAGGGAAGATGCAGCTGAGTTCAGTGATGACGGTAAATTACAACTCTTATATAGTTTGTCCTGAAAAATGTTCCTTACACAGCTATACATAACTTTCCATTATCATTTACAGAATAATTATCCTTGTATTTCTTCATACCATATTGAGTATTTGGATGATAGAAGTATGTGGCATTCGTTCATTCTTCAGGAACTGCTTTTTCTCTGTGAGGGTCGTGGTGGATCCGGAGTCCACGGCACACATGGTCTCACATTTATTCACACCTAGAGGCAATTTGTTGTAGCCATAATGCCCACTGACATGTTTTTGGGTGGTGGGAAGAAACCAGGAAACCCACATGAATATGGGGAGAATATATAAAACTGTGTAGACAGTAACCCAAGCTTGGATTCAAACTGGGTTACAAGTCTGGAGCTGTGAGGCAGCAGTATGTGAAATTTTAAATGAAAGTCACATATGAAATAATTGACACCAACACCATAATTTGATCTGGTTCCAAAACAAACATGAATGTTCAGGCAGAAAATCTAATCAAAAGTTAAAACCCTTAATGTTCTCTCTGTTGCAGCGTGGGTTTGACAAAAACATGCAGGTAGGTAATACATACATATAGTACCTTGCCCCTAGGTGGGTGGGTGGGTGTGAAGGATGTTGTCCTGCCATTTTTCCCAGGATAGACTCTGAATCTGTAATGATCTTGACCAGGATAAATTGGTTACTGATGACAAATACTTAATGAATAAAAGATGTAGAACTAACAAAGTTGGCGGCACGGTGGTGTAGTGGTTAGCGCTGTCGCCTCACAGCAAGAAGGTCCTGGATTCGAGCCCTGGGGCTGGCGAGGGCCTTTCTGTGTGGAGTTTGCATGTTCTCCCCGTGTCCGCGTGGGTTTCCTCCGGGTGCTCCGGTTTCCCCCACAGTCCAAAGACATGCAGGTTAGGTTAACTGGTGACTCTAAATTGACCGTAGGTGTGAATGGTTGTCTGTGTCTATGTGTCAGCCCTGTGATGACCTGGCGACTTGTCCAGGGTGTACCCCGCCTTTCGCCCATAGTCAGCTGGGATAGGCTCCAGCTTGCCTGCGACCCTGTAGAAGGATAAAGCGGCTAGAGATAATGAGATGAACTAACAAAGTTCTGCTTTACTCCTCCTGAAAGTTTTTCAAACACTTGTAATTGCAAGCCCTCGATATTTAAGGTTTTAAAACTGCTGTCACTTTCACCAACATAATGGTTTGAAGATAAAATAAAATACACATGAACACAGTATATCACAGACTTTATTAAGAAGGTGACTAAGCAAGAGAATTTATCCCTTGTACGTGCCTTGAATTTGTCCACTACTCATGGAGATAAATACTTCAGGGTAAGAATGATGACATTTAATCTAGTGATCATAACCTATTGATCTGAGGGTTTGTTCATTGATTTATTTTGCTCATTTGTATTTTTTTTATATCTCTTAGTATATTGAGAACTTGGATAAGTGTGATCGTGTTCAGGTTCTTAACCTTATGCCGCTTTTCCACTACCAACGCGGCTGAGTGGGGCTGAGCCGTGCCGTGCTGAGTTGGGCTGAGTCGAGCTGAGTGGGGCTGTTGGAGTTGCATTTCGACTACAACCGCGCTGAACCGTGCTGGCTGGAAGTGGGTGGACACATTGGGTGGAGTTAGCGAAAGTGGGTGGACGTCACGTGATGTCGTTAGGCGGCGCAAACAGTGACATCAGTGACCTTTTAAGCAGTAGTCTCACGACCCGGATAGTAAACAATAAACATGGAGGACATGGAGTCGTTAGTGTTGCTGGTCTTGGTGCTGTGGCTTGTTGTCACCGACAACGCCAACAGATACTGGCAAGAGCGTATAGATGAGGCGAGGTGCATAAGGCTTCATAATTCTCGTAATTCGTAATTCTTCTTCCGGGTTTACGGTGTTTACAGATCCCAGCGTGCTCGCGGGGTGTGTGTGGGCATGTGAGGACACTCCTCCTCACCAATCAGTGCACAGGGGAGTGTCTCCTCACGCCCCTAGCCTCACTCAGCTCGGTTTGGCTCGCTTCAGCCCCACTCCAAAACCGTGCGAGTTTTGGGGGCTGAGCAGGGCTGAAGCGAGCTGAGTCATGCTGTTCTTAGATAGTCGAAACGCAAGCCGTGTCGGGCTGAAGCGAGCTGAAGTGAGCTGAAAAAGGGTAGTGGAAAAGGGCCATTAGTAACATCATTATTGAAAAAATTGAGAAATTGGAAAGGCTTCAATTGCGAGAGCTGTACCTTTCCAATAACAAAATAAGGTAACTGATATTTTAATAAAGAAGCATTTTATTTTGTGGTATTACTGAAAGATTGTATTATTAAATTGTTGTTTTCCATCATGCAGGAAAATAGAAGGCCTAGAGCACATGGCAAACCTACAGATTCTGAATCTGGCCAACAACAACATTAAACAAGTGCCGGTGTGGTTAGGGAAAAAGCTCAGATCCCTTCAGAAGCTAAACCTTCAGAAAAACAAGATATTTTCAGTTAGTCTTACGTTATTCTGCCTAAACTGTCAGTTATTTGTGCATGCCATGATATAACTTTTTATCCTCCTTTATCTTTTAGCTTCATGAGCTCACCAAATTGAAGCTTCTAAAAAGCCTAACTGAGCTGATGTTAGCAGAGAATCCTGTATCTAATCTTCCCCAGTACCGACTCTTTTTAGTCTTCCATCTGAGATCTTTGGAGTTTCTGGATGGGCAGCCAATCAGCGAGCAGGAGCGAGCAAAAGCATATCAGCGCTTTCACACTGGTATAGTTATTGTCCACTGTCTGCATAGTATGGATATGAGGAAAAATGTGGGATTTAATAAAGTTCTTTTGGCATTGGTAAAATTGGTTACAATTGTGGCAGCATGGTGGTGTAGGGGTTAGCACTGTTGCCTCACAGAAAGAATGTCCTGGGTTTAAGCCCAACAGCTGACAAGGTCCTTTCTGTGTGGAGTTTGCATGTTCTCCCCGTGTCTGCATGGGTTTCCTCTGGGTGTTCCGGTTTCCCCCACAGTCCAAAGACATGCAGGTTAGGCTAATTGGTGGCTCTAAATTGATCGTAGGTGTGAATGTGAGTGTCATCCAAGATGGCGCCACGGATGGTTGCCTCGGTATTTCGCACTCTCGTACTTTCTATGTTTTTGTATATTTGTTGTGTTTTTTGCGCTCCTTCGCTGGTCACATACTCCAGAGAAGAACTTATAAACATTGGAATAACCACCAGTAAAGTTTTTTTTCATCGGTTTTCATTGATCCGGAAAGTTTTCCAGAGCAACTTGTTGGAGGAGCAGCAGCTCTCTATGAATTACGCCAAGGACGCCGGGGAAGCGAGCCGGCGCGCTCGTCAGACTGAGGCAGCGGGGTTTTCGCACTGCGCTCCCGTCTATTCACCTGGCTAACGTCCGCTCTCTGGCCAATAAGATGGACGAACTGCTGCTCCTCAACTCAATTAACACAGATTTTAACAGACCTGTTGCCTTGTGCTTCACTGAAACCTGGCTCGGTGAGCACATCCCAGACTCTTCTCTCCATCTGCCTGGATTTCACCTGCACCGAGCAGACCGCAAAACGGAGCTCACGGGGAAAACGAGGGGAGGCGGAATCTGCTTTTATATTAACAAAGGTTGGTGTATTGATGTCACGGTTCTAAACAAATCGTGCAGTCCTCATCTGGAGTCATTATTCATAAACTGCAAACTGTTTTATGCTCCGCGAGAGTTTTCCTTGTTTATTCTGGTTGGAGTTTACATCCCCCCTCAGGCATGTATTAATGAGGCGTTACAACACCTGGCTGACCAGATAAACAATGTGGAGAAAAAACACCCGGACTCTTTGCTCATTGTTTTGGGGGACTTTAATATAGAGGTCTGCGCGGGTCGGATTTTTCAGTCCCGCTCCTGCCCGTGCCCGCATTGTGCAGTCCCACTCCTGCCCGCGCCCGCAAAGAATTATGATTTTCAGTCCCGCTCCCGCCTGCCATATTTTGTCCCGCTCCCGCATGATGCAGACGTTCGCATCATTTCTCAGGAAAATTCTTGTCTTGACACAGCGTGATGGTGCCCCGCCCCCTACTTTGAGTGGATTTGAGCATAAATATCTACAGCTCACGTTTGTTATTGTTTACCTTGTTTCTGAATTCAGCATGTAGTGTCTCTAATAATAATAATTAGTGCTGTCATGCGATTAAAATATTTAATCGCGAATCGCACATTTTTATCACATGAGGAAACCATTGTAATTCTCTGATCAGCATAAAAAAGCAAATGGGCTTGCTTTGTACCAATGGTGTTTTTTTTCTTTTGCAAAGCAGAGCTAGTAAGAGAAGTGAATTGATTTACTGCTTGAGTTAGTCTACAACTTTAATCAGAGAGACAGGTTACACAGTGACGGTAGGCTTGACTCAATGCTATCCCAGAAATCCTTCCTGTAATATGCAAATTTGGCCGCCTCTGATTGGACAGCCAAATTTGCATATTACAGGAAGGATTTCTGGGATAGCATTGAGTCAAGCCTACCGTCACTGTGTAATCTGTCTCTCTGATTAAAGTTGTAGACTAACATAAGCAATAAATCACTTCACTCATGGTTTTCTTGCTAGCTGGGTGTGAACTGCGAGTCATTAGAGTGATCAAAGGATGCCATTCCTCACTCAATCTGGCAATCTGACTCTCTCTGCAAATTTAAGCATCTCAAAATGTTTTTATTAATGCCAAATAAAATGTCCAGCACAAATTATATATGATAGACATAAATTAATAATTTTATAAATTTTATTTCAAATACATTTTTAGTTAGCGGGACTGTAGCTTATCACCGCGCCTGCCCGCGCCGCATATGTGCGCTCCCGCCCGCGCCGCATATGTGCGCTCCCGCCCGCGCGCGCATATGTGCACTTCCGGTCCCGCCCGCGCCCGCAGTGAGCTTTCAAAATTTGTCCCGCGCTGCACTGCTTTGCGGCGGGTCCCGCGGGACTCCCGCGGGAGTGCAGGGCTCTACTTTAACAGAGCAAACCTCAGCTATGAACTGCCAAAATACAACCCCGATTCCAAAAAAGTTGGGACAAAGTACAAATTGTAAATAAAAACGGAATGCAATAATTTACAAATCTCAAAAACTGATATTGTATTCACAATAGAACACAGACAACATATCAAATGTCGAAAGTGAGACATTTTGAAATTTCATGCCAAATATTGGCTCATTTGAAATTTCATGACAGCAACACATCTCAAAAAAGTTGGGACAGGGGCAATAAGAGGCTGGAAAAGTTAAAGGCACAAAAAAGGAACAGCTGGAGGACCAAATTGCAACTCATTAGGTCAATTGGCAATAGGTCATTAACATGACTGGGTATAAAAAGAGCATCTTGGAGTGGCAGCGGCTCTCAGAAGTAAAGATGGGAAGAGGATCACCAATCCCCCTAAAGGCCCGGTCCCACTGCACTTACGGATGCAAGGAGGATGTAAAACGTAAAAAAATCTTTGTCATCCGTTGGAAAACACTATGCATCCGTTGTGTACTCATTGCATACGTGCTTCATACGCTCTATCCATCGAGCATCCGTCCACTGTGATTTCATCCGCGCAAAAAGTTTTGAGCTGCACAAAACTTTTAGAACGGATGAACTTTCCGCCGTGTACGATGTAAATCCGCGACATATACGAGCAACAAACGTTCTATGTCCGTTATCATCCGTTAAACGTCTGCTGTATCCTCTCTGCATCCTCTGGGCATCCTCGCAACTCGCATCCGCTGCAGCTGAAAACGGAAAGAGGGAGGAAAGATGAGGTACATGAAACGTTACATCGTTAGTAGCATGGAAATAGAAAGGATGTAAGCGTATGCATCTCGTATATAAAGTATTCAAAACGGACAAAGCGTTTATATCTGGGATGTATCTCGTATATTTAGGAGTATGTCTAGAGTATGTAGAAGGATGTAGTAGAGATGTATCAATGTAGCCTTCTTCAAAAACGAGATGTAGTAGAGATGTATCGATGTAGCCGCCAGCACGTCTTTCCGCTTTATGCTGACGGCGTGCGTGCTGCATCCTTTTATATCCGCGGAGCAGACGCAATTCATACCCCCCGCATGCGCAGTGAACGGTCTGCATCCGACATACATCCGCGCAACATCCCCTTTGGTTCCGTTAGGCGTACGTGATGCATCCCCTTCATCCGCTCTTTCTGCTATGCATCCGCTTCTCAGTTATCACCGGTAACCCCTTCGGAGCTGTCATCCACTTCCATCTGCTTTCATCCACTAGGCTTCCTATGAACATGCGTTTAACATCCCCGCTATATACTACCCACGTCCGTTATTTTCCGTTCTGTTTTCGCAAATTTTCGCAAATTTTTTCCATTTCTGGTGCGGATGAAAACGGATAGAGCCACCCCCGAAATTTTGCTCGTCCGCTGTGTCCTTTTTGCATACGTTTTGTGTCCATCGGCCAGTGGGACCAGGCCTTAATTCTGCACCGACAAATAGTGGAGCAATATCGGAAAGGAGTTCAACAGTGTGAAATTGCAAAGAGTTTGAACATATCATCTACAGTGCATAATATCATAAAGATTCAGAGAATCTGGAAGAATCTCTGTGCGTAAGGGTCAAGGCCGGAAAACCATACTGGGTGCACGTGACCTTCGGGCCCTTAGACAGCACTGCATCACATACAGGCATGCTTCTGTATTGGAAATCACAAAATGGGCTCAGGAATATTTCCAGAGAACATTATCTGTGAACACAATTCACCGTGCCATCCGCCGTTGCTAGCTAAAACTCTATAGTTCAAAGAAGAAGCCGTATCTAAACATGATCCAGAAGCGCAGACGTCTTCTCTGGGCCAAGGCTCATTTAAAATGGACTGTGGCAAAGTGGAAAACAGTTCTGTGGTCAGACGAATCAAAATTTGAAGTTATTTATGGAAATCAGGGACGCCGTGTCATTCGGACTAAAGAGGAGAAGGACGACCCAAGTTGTTATCAGTGCTCAGTTCAGAAGCCTGCATCTCTGATGGTATGGGGTTGCATTAGTGCATGTGGCATGGGCAGCTTACACATCTGGAAAGACACCATCAATGCTGAAAGGTCTATCCAGGTTCTAGAGCAACATATGCTCCCATCCAGACGGCGTCTCTTTCAGGGAAGACCTTGCATTTTTCAACAACATGACAATGCCAGACCACATACTGCATCAATTACAGCATCATGGCTGCGTAGAAGAAGGGTCCGGGTACTGAACTGGCCAGCCTGCAGTCCAGATCTTTCACCTATAGAAAACATTTGGCGCATCATAAAACTGAAGATGCGACAAAAAAGACCTAAGACAGTTGAGCAACTAGAATCCTACATTAGACAAGAATGGGTTAACATTCCTGTCCCTAAACTTGAGCAACTTGTCTCCTCAGTCCCCAGACGTTTACAGACTGTTGTAAAGAGAAAATGGGATGTCTCACAGTGGTAAACATGGCCTTGTCCCAACTTTTTTTGAGGTGTGGTGTTGTCATGAAATTTAAAATCACCTAATTTTTCTCTTTTAAATTATACATTTTCTCAGTTTAAACATTTGATATGTCATCTATGTTCTATTCTGAATAAAATATGGAATTTTGAAACTTCCACATCATTGCATTCCGTTTTTATTTACAATTTGTACTTTGTCCCAACTTTTTTGGAATCGGGGTTGTATAAACAGCACATTTAAGTGTCCCACCAGGGACTCTAACACTCTGGACCATTGTTACACTGTTTTTAAAGGACTCCTACTACTCTGTCCCCTGTGCAGCCTTGGGGCTATCTGATCACTGTATGATTCATCTTATCCCGTCCTACAGGCAGAAGCTGAAATCTGCTAAGCCTGTAGTTAAGACGGTGAGGAGATGGTCTGATGAGGCCAAAGTGTAACTACAAGCCTGCTTTGACTGCACTGATTGGAGTGTTTTTGAGGCTGCAGCCTCAGACCTGCATGAACTGACTGATACTGTGACATCTTACATCAGTTTTTGTGAGGATATGTGTGTGCCTACCAAAACCTTCCGCATATACAACAATAAACCCTGGTTCACTGCAAAACTCAGGAAACTTCATCAGAACAAAGAAGAGGCCTACAAAAGTGGAGACAGAGTTCTGTATAATCAGACCAGAAACACACTGACAATGGAGGTGAAAGCAGCTAAGAGGAGCTATGCTGATAAGATTAAAAACAGCCTTTCAGCAAACGATCCGACGTTAGTGTGGAGAGGCCTGTCGAACATTACTAACTATAGATAGTTTTCACATGACGTCACAGAGTCGGGGATTCCCTGGTGGCAGCCATCTTGGAGGGCTAGCTTACCGTACGGGTCACTGAGCACACATTGTAGCGAGAGTTACATTTATTTACATTTATAGTTGCATTACTACTATTTAAAGCTAGCAATGGTGCACACCTGTTGTATTCACAGCTGTCGTAATAGGTCAGATGATGAAGTCAAGCGGCGCTTTTATGGAATTCCCACTGTACGGGAGCACGAAGGCGAGCAAACAAACAAACTCGGCATACAAAAGAGAAATCTATGGCTTGCGAGAATCAACCGCAAGGATTATCAGCCTTCCAAACACAGCAAAGTCTGCTCCGATCATTTTATAAGTGGTAAGTTGTTTAAATAAACAATCAATTGTGTTTAAGTTGGTTTTTGGAAACCAAAACATCATGTAAACAATCTCTGGAGAATGCCTAACTGGAACCGGAGTGTACGTTTACATTGTAATGTACACTTAATATCGCTCGTTTGTCATGTTTCTATTTGAAACTTGTCACTTCACTCATGCAAGGGTCATTTTTGAAAAACATTTTAGGTCTATTCTGTATGATTTAATTTGTGTTTGGGATGCAAACAGCGCGCCTTTTGGCGGATGCCGCCTGAATCGCGCAGATCCGGTTTTTTTTTTTGGGGGGGGGGGCGTTGGGAGTGTCTGATTGTAATTTCAAAGTAAATTCTGTATTAAAATTACTAAATAAGCAAATCCGTTACAGTCCATGAAACAGGAAGTATAAGGATGAGAAAAAAACAGTTTAAATCAGGAAGCTGCGCACATTTGCACAGCCCGAGCGGTGTGCAGGACTGCGCAAATGTGCGCAGCTTCCCGATTTAAACTGTCTTTTTTCTCATCCTTATACTTCCTGTTTCATGGACTGTAACGGATTTGCTTATTTAGTAATTTTAATACAGAATTTACTTTGAAATTACAATCAGACACTCCCAACGCCCCCCCTAAAAAAAAAAACGGATCTGCGCGATTCAGGCGGCATCCGCCAAAAGGCGCGCTGTGAATATATAAAGTTGTATATATCAGACAGCCTTTAAAGTTTGATGAAGTCAGTTTCAGGCTTTGGCAGTTTCAGGCTTTGGCAGCCCTGCGTAGTCACTTGAAAATGCATCTTTGTCCACTTCGTAGGGGTCAGTTCCCCCAATCAAGGCCAGTTTGGCTGCATACCATTGTCGTGAGATGTCGTCTAATGTATCTATATACTTCTGTTTGCTTGATTTTGCCGACATTGATCTTTATTTTAGAAAACTGACTATACAACTTCATAAATTCGTCCGAGATAACGTAGCCGGTAGTGGCGATGGTCCGTTTTGTTTGCCCTCCAAGATGGCAGCTGGGGGGCGTTCCCCGGAATGCCGTGACGTCAGTGAAAACTATCTATAGGAGACCATCCACCAACACTGCAGTGAACCATCAACTGGCTGACGAGCTAAATGTGTTTTACTGCAGATTCGACACATTCACACCTCTCCCTCCTTCAGTCATTAAACAGGGATGAGAATTTTCCGCCGACTGGCGGATTTCCGACTTTTTCAGACCAAAATGATCGTTTTTGAGATCGATGTAAATCCGTTGAGAAATTTTCGGGGGGGTATGGTTAACAATCTGTGGTCACCTTATAACGTCTTGATTCTTGGTGAGCTCCGGGTTAACACACTCGAGTCTTTCGACATGTCGTAATTAACATTCACTTTTGTGACAATGTTCGACTTATTTGCGGTAGAATTTTCGGGAAATCCCATCGTGTGCAGTGTATAAACACAAGTGCGCATGCTCTCCACGCGTGGCTTGCAATCGCCGTTCACCGACCGTACACACTGTTTGACGATACGCATTGGTAACATCGGAAAGACGCACGTATTCAGACGGGATATTTTAGCATATCGACAATGGCAAAAGTCCTAGATAAGAAAGAAGAGGATCGAGCGAGGGAGATTGGTAAAGGTGCAGGAATAAAGAACTGTTTTCGATGGGCTTGGCTAGAAAGAACGCTGAATGTCGAGATCGACAAGCAGACTGTCACAATGAAGCTCGGTGATCACATACGGAAAATAGACGTCCCAGAAAAAGTACTTTGCTCATTGTGTTCTGACATGATTACGCTAGTAGAGGGGCAAGGACTATCGAACTTCACATATACACCAAAAAACACAAAGGTAGGGCGAAAATTATTTTTTATTATATTATTTTATATTATTTATTTTATTATATTTATAATGTATATCTCACGAATCAATGCCATTTTGTGTGTGTGTGTATCTTTTATAAATGGGGTTAGCTTATCTAATGTAGCATGTTGGGGAGAATCATAGTATCATATCTATATTTCTGATAAAAATTTTAGGTATGATACCATGTATAACTCTCCTACTTATTGCTCATTTCATGGGGGGGGGAATTGCTGGCATGTGCCGCGCGGAAGCGTCTGCCCAAATATTTTAGGCCAAGATGAACTTATAGTTTTTGATTTTAAAAAACTTTCCAATATGTAATGCCAATTGTACATGCCTGTTCTTTAATTCAAACTCACCATCTTGATCTTGTTCTTCTGTGTGTTTCTTCTTATTATTATAGAAGGAGAGAAGGAGTACCTAGAAATTTCGATTTCGAATAACCCAATAACCGTACATCGCACACAGACAACCAATATATCAAAACGTGCGGCTCGATCGGACTCGCTATGCTATTACTTTGTTCATCAAAATAAGATTTTTTCGCGACATAGTCGCGAAAAAATCACACAAGTTCCCATTCATTTTCTATGGAATTAATTGAAAAAATAGCACTTTTTCAAACATCCGCTGCTCTGGCATGCTTTCACCTAGAGACATGATTCAAACTTTAAAACGTAGAGAAACTTCTCTGTCGATCTGCCATTAAACATTTTTGCTAGGTTCTATACTTTTGGATCAGTCCCAGCTCAAACACCATGTGGGTACCTGGAGAAAATCAGGCTTTATAATGGGTGTCTATTGCGTTACACACCAGTGGGGCTCAGGAATTTAGAGTGTAGGCAGCCTGAAAAAAAAGCTCCAACTTTCTCATTTAAACTGTGATTTCAGCCACAATTCTCACTCTACACACACAATTTTCTCAAAAGTAGTAGCCACACTTGTCCTGATTCACAGAATATGTCTACCTACACGATAGGATTTACAGTTTTTGAATTAGAAGCCTGAAAGTAAGGAGAGGACAGGCGCGCTTCCCCATAGACTCCCATTATAAACGCGGCAGAAAAGTCACTCGTTTTTAACTCGCTCTAGTGACCTCATTTTTTACACTACAGACACAAACATTACATCAATGTGTTCAGGAGAGCCTTGTGGCACTCAATGTGAAAGAATTTTGTGAATATCTCCTTCCATTTTCGTGTAAATCCCTGTTGTTTGGAGGGAGTACTCTGAGAAAAAACTGCCCTTTCTGTGTGCTTCTCTGTGTCTCTGCTCGCAGCGCGCGGGTGGGGGAGGGACTGCTCGCTCTCACACACAGGAGGGAGGGGCTGCTCCCTCTCAGAGAGACACAGGCTTGTAGCTTCATGGAAAGTCACACATTCACACAGTACAGCTCAGCAACTGTGACTGCTATGCGCACTGCATCACTCTCACAATTTCCCACAAGGGAATTGTCAGCTCTAGTTTTCTCCAGGCATGTTGAATGCCAGATCCACACAGGAGAGGTTTCTCTACGTTTTTAAGTTTGAATCATGTCTCTAGGTGAAAGCATGCCAGAGCAGCGGAGGTTTGAAAAAGTGCTATGTTTTCCAATTAATTCCATAGAAATGAATGGGAAATTTTGGACGAACAAAGTAATAGCATAGCGAGTCCGATCGAGCCGGACGTTTTGATATATTGCTTGTCTGTGTGCGATGTACAGTTATTGAGTTATTCGAAATCGAAATTTGTACGGAAGATGAATAAGTTTAAGAAGAAACATGCAAAAGAACAATAGTGATGCTGTGCTTTGCAAGCACTGCATCACAAGCACTGCATCACCAAAAAGCCCATTATGCATAACGCGAGAGTAACCTTTATGTGACCCGAGTCAAGTAATGTAAGATACACGCACGTTAGTAGTCAGTTTGTTGTTGGAATGGATGCAGCTGTCACCCTACTCTCGTGTGTGACGTAGCATACCAGTGTCTTCGATGTCTTCAGTTGTCAATAGGATCGACATTTGGATGATTCAGGTAGGCCTGGGTTAAATGCAGAGGATGAATTTCACTGTGCTTGAAGTGTGCATGTGACAAAGGTTTCTTCTTCTTCTAAAAGCATCCCTCACTATGTATCCGCCATTATGTCTTGGCTGTTTTCTTAGTCTCAGTTTCATTTACTGCTTTGCAAGTTATTTTATATACCCCCGCTGTTGTAGTATGGTACGCATACTATTTATAGACCCCTGTGCATGACGACATGCATCATGTGATAATTACAGCTGGGGTTATAGACAGACACCATCTTTCATGCAAGCAAGGCTTAATCTAAACCCCGCTGTCAAGAAAAATGTTAACAAACAGAAGCAAATGCTTCAAGAACAATGAGGAAATGAGTGGTTAAAGAATACAACGAGAGGAGCTAAGCCTGAAAACTTCAGAGAAATTTACAATTGGATTTAAAATGTATTTTACAAAAACAAAGTCGGAAGTGAGTATGAAAGAGTTTGCTTAAGAATCTCGTTTTATTTTTTTTTTCTGCTCACATTCGAGTTGGCTCCTTCATGAAAGTGCTTGATTTTTCTTACAGGTGAAGCAGCTTCCTTTTTCGACACAGAAAACCCAGATTGGTTTCAAACAACTCGGACATTAAAAAAAAAACCTCAACAAAAGAGCGACATGCGCAATATATCCTGAAAGAACAGAACAGATTAAGAGCAGAGAGAGCTGGAGCTTTGTTTCTGTTATCAGAGGAACACAGTCCTTTGCAAAATATTTATATATCATTTTTTGTTTGTTTTTTCTGTTATATCATCCACCTCTAGGTTTTTTTTTAAAAAAAAGGGCAAGGCAAGTGGGTTTAAAAGTTAATATCAAGCCCTGTCTGGATGTCAATAATTGTGGAATGGTGTTGATAACTGTGGACAAAGGTGTCAAATACTTGTGGAATGGTGTCGCGTGATCTGATACGCTAAGTAATCGGGAATCAACTCTTTTTTTTTTCCCCACTGTAAGTTCGAGTCACTATTCATGCACAATTTACGTATTGAAAGTCTTTTCTACTTTTGCAATGGCCAAAAGATCATTAAAGTGTTGATAATTGTAGCCGCTGCTTGAGTTAAACACAAACTAATCTGTTAAGCAATTCATTTACATCATAGGCTTTGTACCACATCATTCTCTATATATACACACTCACTAGACACAGCAACCATCTTTGATCCTTCCAAGTTTTATTTTTCTTTGTAACATCACTATACATGGTTAATGAAATGAAACCACACTTTACCAGGTCACAGTGCCTGCATTTGATGCTAACTAGTGGCTATTATAGAGCAATACCTGGAGTTTGATTGCATGTGTCCCTGTTTCCTCTCCAAAAATAATCTGCTTTGATCCTAAGTTATGCGACACTTTTACACACAAGCTTGCATTTAATGCATCTATGAGGTTGTATGTGTATCTACAACAATACACTGGTATTAATAAATTGATTTGATTGTCAAGTCAATTTATTGTATAGCGCTTTAACAACAGACATATTCACAAAGCAGCTTTACAGAAAAATAGACGTTAAAACATATGAACTAATATCTATACCTAATAAAATTATCTATACCTTTTGTGAATGTGAATTTTTAAATCAAAAGGAATAAAAACAGATTGTGCAGATATTAATGGAAATATTGTTTGAATATCGCGATATATCACGGAACTGATCATCGACACATGGTTAATACCAAGAGACGCTTAAACAATATAGTGCAGAAATGATGATGAAAAATAAACCAGTTGAATGTTCCAGTTGTGTGCTGCATTCAGAACCATGTCACTTTAACATGTATGATGTTTAACTTTAAGTAAAATGTTTAGTGGTAATTAAACTGAGCTTTACACTGTTATTATATTTAGTGTTTTTTCACTTGTATGTCCATGTTACACTTCCTGACTTTGTACTTTGTTACACTTCTTGACTTTATACTACACTTACTGACATTGTTATTGTGCATATTTTGAAAAAAATAATGACACTGTGAGTGTGTGCTCATCACCTGTTCTAATATCTGCACCTATTGTTTGATGTTTGAGGTTGTTTGCCCTCAAAATAATTGTTTTCCAATGATGAAAATTGGCACTAAATGTTTGCGTATTGCACTTTTCATTAAAAGTGTCAAAATGAGGTTACTGTGTGTAGTGGCTGCACTATTGCCACACCGCGTCGTTGCCGCGCCATACCACACCACACTGCTGCCGTGTCGCATTATGGGTCTATATATTTTCCTGCTTTTTTTGTCCTTGGCCAATCACATCCCTGATTAATGGTTTTGGGGTAAAAAAAAAAAAAATAGCCAAAAATCATTAGCTCCCGCCCCCTGGGTGCCTGCGGCCCCCAAACCCCCGGCTTTTTTCAGACTTTTTAAATATTTTTCATTCCCACACACACACACACACACACACACACACTCTGCTGCCCATCACCAACAACACTGTGACTGCTGTTGAAAGCTTCAGGTTTCTGGGTTCCACAATCTCTCGGGACTTGAAGTGGGAGACCAACACAGTCACTATCGTCAAAAAGGCTCAGCAGAGGTTGTACTTTCTGCGCCAGCTCAGGAAGCTCAACCTGCCTAAGGAGCTGCTGACACAATTCTACTCTGCCATCATTCAGTCTGTTGTTTGCTCTTCCATCACTGTTTAGTTTGGATCGGTCACCAAACAGGAGAAGAACAGACTGCAACGGACAATCAGGTCTGCAGAGAAAATTATTGGTGTCAACCTGCCCTCCATCCAAGACCTATACTTGTCCAGAGTCAGGAAAAGGGCAGGTAACATCTCTTCGGACCCATCACACCCTGGTCACAATCTGTTTAATCTTCTCCCGTCAGGGAGGCGATATAGATCACTGTATGCAAAAACAACCAGACACAAGAATAGTTTTTTCCCTCAGGCTGTCTGTGATGAACAGCTAAAATCCAGATTCATATATCAATAATATCACTTGCAAAATATCTGCACACTCATACTGTCATTCTGTGCTCACTGTTACTTATATTTATACTTATTTATACAATGGGGCAAAACAGTATTTAGTCAGCCACCAATTGTGCAAGTTCTCCCACTTAAAAAGATGAGAGAGGCCTGTAATTTTCATCATAGGTACACTTCAACTATGAGCGATAGAATGGGGGGGAAAGAATCCAGGAAATCACATTGTAGGATTTTTAATGAATTAATTGGTACATTCCTTGGCAAAATAAGTATTTGGTCACCTGCAAACAAGCAAGATTTCTGGCTCTCACAGACCTGTAACTACTTCTTTAAGAGGCTCCTCTGTCCTCCACTCGTTACCTGTATTAATGGCACCTGTTTGAACTTATCAGTATAAAAGACACCTGTCCACAACCTCAAACAGTCACACTCCAAACTCCACTATGGCCAAGACCAAAGAGCTGTCAAAGGACACCAGAAACAAAATTGTAGACCTGCACCAGGCTGGGAAGACTGAATCTGCAATAGGTAAGCAGCTTGGTGTGAAGAAATCAACTGTGGGAGCAATTATTAGAAAATGGAAGACATACAAGACCACTGATAATCTCCCTTGATCTGGGGCTCCACGCAAGATCTCACCCCGTGGGGTCAAAATGATCACAAGAACGGTGAGCAAAAATCCCAGAACCACATGGGGGGACCTAGTGAATGACTTGCAGAGAGCTGGGACCAAAGTAACAAAGGCTACCATCAGTAACACACTACGCCGCCAGGGACTCAAATCCTGCAGTGCTAGACGTGTCCCCCTGCTTAAGCCAGTACATGTCCAGGCCTGTCTGAAGTTTGCTAGAGAGCATTTGGATGATCCAGAAGAGGATTGGGAGAATGTCATATGGTCAGATGAAACCAAAATAGAACTTTTTGGTAAAAACTCAACTTGTCGTGTTTGGAGGAGAAAGAATGCTGAGTTGCATCCAAAGAACACCATACCTACTGTGAAGCATGGGGGTGGAAACATCATGCTTTGGGGCTGTTTGTCTGCAAAGGGACCAGGACGACTGATCCGTGTAAAGGAAAGAATGAATGGGGCCATGTATCGTGAGATTTTGAGTGAAAACCTCCTTCCATCAGCAAGGGCATTGAAGATGAAACGTGGCTGGGTCTTTCAGCATGACAATGATCCCAAACACACTGCCCGGGCAACAAAGGAGTGGCTTCGTAAGAAGCATTTCAAGGTCCTGGAGTGGCCTAGCCAGTCTCCAGATCTCAACCCCATAGAAAATCTTTGGAGGGAGTTGGAAGTCCGTGTTGCCCAGTGACAGCCCCAAAACATCACTGCTCTAGAGGAGATCTGCATGGAGGAATGGGCCAAAATACCAGCAACAGTGTGTGAAAACCTTGTGAAGACTTACAGAAAACGTTTGACCTCTGTCATTGCCAACAAAGGGTATATAACAAAGTATTGAGATGAACTTCTGTTATTGACCAAATACTTATTTTCTACCATAATTTGCAAATAAATTATTTAAAAATCAGACAATGTGATTTTCTGGATTTCTTTTTCTCATTTTGTCTCTCATAGTTGAGGTATACCTATGATGAAAATTATAGGCCTCTCTCATCTTTTTAAGTGGGAGAACTTGCACAATTGGTGACTGACTACATACTTTTTTGCCCCACTGTATATACTATTTCATCTTGGCACTATGCACCATATTGCACCAAAAGGGAAAATCCTTTCTGTGATGAACAGCTAAAATCCAGATTCATATATCAGTAATATCACTTGTAAAATATCTGCACACTCATACCGTCATTCTGTGCACACTGTATGCTTTATCTATTTCATACTTGACTTACTTGGATTACTTTGCACTATGCACCTATTGCACCATTTTTTTGTTTGTTTGTTTTGTTTGTTTGTTTTTGTGTATATGCTTTTTATCTGTTTTGTACTATGAGAGCTAAGTGAAACCGGAGTCAAATTCCTCGTGTGTCCCCACATACCTGGCAATAAAACTGATTCTGAATGGTTGTTTATCTCTGTGTTAACCCTGGAATGACCTGGCGACTTGTCCAAGGTGTACCCCGCCTCTGGCCCATAGTCAGCTGGGATAGGCTCCAGCTTGCCTGCGACCCTGTACAGGATAAGCAGTTACAGATAATGGATGGATGGTTACAATTTTGATAGACACACACAGATGAGACTTTACATACATGTCATGCATCATGTCATGGCAATATTGGGCTTTCAGTGATTTTTTTTTTTTTAACTGTTCTTTGTCTGGTGCAGAATGATTGTAAAAAATACATCTTTAATAGGAAAATTGAATTTGAAAATAATTTGTTGCACAAGTGTCAATTTTTTTTGGGTTTTCTGAAATCAACACAGGGTCAAAATCATACACCCACTTAGATTATTAATTCAATGGTCCTGAAAGAATCAAAATGTCTTTTAACTTGCAAAGCCCAAGGCCTCTTCCTGATCATGATTGACTACAGGTGGTAGCTTTTTATCTTGGCAGCTGCCAACAAAAAAAGGGTTTGTTTGAGAGTACTCATTGGATTTACCAACACACAGTACAGTGGGGAAAGTCCAAGGAGCTCAGTGCAGATCTGAGAATGAGGATCATAGATTTACACAAGTCAGCAATGTCTCTTGGAGCCATTTCTAAGCAAATGTAGATTCAAAGATCATCAGTTCAAACAATTGTATGTAAGTACAAGTTGTTGGTAGGTGTAGCCACTTTGCCAAGGTCTGGAAAAAGACGCAAACTGTCACCCTTGGCTGAGAGGAAATTAGTTTGGATCGTCAGGAACACCCCAGATGAGGTCTTGTCTGGGCTGAGTAAGCTGAAAAATGGCAAAGCTCCCAGTATCTGCAGGATTACAGCTGAGATGATTAAGGCTGGAGGTGACCATATGATCCAGTGGCTCACCCAAATCATCAACCATGTGTGGGTCCTTGAGAGACTACCAGAGGATTGGAGACGAGGCATCATTCTACCCTTCTGGAAAAGGAAGGGTGACCAGCTTGTGTGTAGCAATCATAGAGGCATTACACTTCTCGCCATCCCTGGCAAATTGTTCACCAGCATTCTATTTACCAGAGCAATACCAGCCATCAGAAGCAGATGCCATCCACAACAAGCAGGCTTCATGCCCAACCGTTCCACCACTGATCACATCTCAGCCCTCTGTCTGATCATCGTCACCTGTACATTGATTTCATTGACCTAAAAGCTGCCTTTGACACAATAGACCACTCCCCCGTATGAAAGAACCTGAAAACCCTTGGTGCACCAACCAAAATGATCACCCTTCTCCAACAAATGTACAACCGTGCTGAAAGCTGTATCTGTGTGAATGGGAAAGACTCAGCGTGGTTCGCCATCAACAGTGGAGTACGTCAGGGCTGCATTGCTGGTCCATATCTCTTCAACTGTGTTATCAACTACCTGATGACGAGTCTGTGAGCATGTCCCGGGAGTGTCTTCCAGTGAATACATCTTGGCAGACCTTGAATACATGGACAACACCGTCCTACTAGCCGACATGTTGGAACAGCTCGGAGTGTCTTTGTTGAAGTGTCTTTGATGAAGTGGCCAAAAAGCTTGGCCTCACCGTCAGCTGGTCCAAGACAGAGCTTATGCATATTGGTGATGGCCCTGACTCAACACCCCTCCACTTTGAGAACACGACTGTAAAATTTGTACCAACGTTTAAGTCTCTTGGCTCGACAGTATCCAAAACGGGTGACCTAAGACCAGAGATTGATCATCAAGCACTGGCATCTGCAGTCATGCAGTCACTATGGAGAACCCTGTGGTGTCAGCACATCTCTCAAAGGACAAAACTCAGCGTTTACAACTCCTTGGTGCTGCCTGTCTTCCTGTATGGCTCTGAGCCCAGAAGCACTGTTGACCTTTCTGGGCTCAGAGACATCTGGGATGGACCATCACAATATGGAAATGTGTATTGTGGTTAGAGGAGTCAGTGTTCTGGGTTTTTTTTTCCTTTTTTTTAAGAAATGGACACCATGTGCTCCAGAAAGGACCATCCAGACTGTTACCAGTAACAAGTCCAAAAGCCAGGGTCTGTCATGGTGTGGGGTTGTCAGTGAACTTGGCAAAGATGATTCTGTGATGGCAGCATTAATGCAGAAAAGTACACTGAGATTTTGGGGCAACGTATGCTGCCTTCAAGATGACCTCTTTTTTTTTTTTAGGGATATTTCAACAAGACAATGCAAAACCAGATGGCCATGGAAGAAGAGGGTGTCTGTCCCCAATTGAGAATGTGTGGTGAATTTTGACATGAAAAATATGACAATGACGACCCCGTACTGTTGCATGCCTTAAGATCTGTTTGCAGGAAGAATGGAACAAAACACCTGAAACGCTTCATCACTTGGTGTCTTCAGTCCCTAAACATCTTTTAAGTGTTCTGAGAAGGAATGACAACACTACAAAGTGGTAAATACTTCACTATCCCAACTTCTTCTGAAACATGTTGTAAGAATCAAAGTTCAAATAAGTGTACATTTTGAAAAAAAGCAAAAGTCATGAGGTGAAACATAGTGCTGTTGTATTATTCTGAGTGCAATATGAGTCATATATTATTTACAAATCATTGTTTTCAGATTTAATTTCAACATACCATCCCAACTTATTCTGATTTGCGGTTGTATATTTTTGACCCTTTTCAGTGGTGCTTGAAAGTTTGTGAACCCTTTAGAATTTTCTATATTTCTGCATAAATATGACATAAAACATATTTTAACAAAAGTGCTAAAAGGAGATAAAGAGAACCCAGTTAAACAAATGAGACAAAAATATTATGCTTGGTCATTTATTTATTGAGGAAAATGATCCAGTATTACATGCCTGTAAGTGGCAAAAGTATGTGAACCTTTGCTTTCAGTATCTGGTGTGACCCCCTTGTTCAGCAATAACTGCAACTAAACATTTCCGGTAACTGTTGATCAGTCCTGCAAACCGGCTTGGAGGAATTTTAACCCATTCCTCCATACAGAACAGCTTCAATTCTGTGATGTTGGTGGATTTCCTCACGTGAACTGCTCGCTTCAGGTCCTTCCACAACATTTTGATTGGATTAAGGTCAGGACTTTGATTTGGCCATTCCAAAACATTAACTTTATTCTTCTTTAACCATTCTTTGGTAGAACGACTTGTGTGCTTAAGGTTGTTGTCTTGCTGCATGACCCACCTTCTCTTGAGATTCAGTTCATGGACAGATGTCCTGACATTTTCCTTCAGAATTCGCTGGTATAATTCAGAATTCATTGTTCCATCAGTGATGGCAAGCCATCCTGGTCCAGATGCAGCAAAACAGGCCCAACCCATGATACTACCACCACCATGTTTCATAGATGGGGAAAATTCTTATGCTGGAATGCAGTGTTTTCCTTTCTCCAAAGATCACGCTTCTCATTTAAACCAAAAAGTTCTATTTTGGTCTCATCCATCCACAAAACATTTTTCCAATAGCCTTCTGGCTTGTGCATGTGATCTTTAGCAAATTGCAGATGAGCAGCAATGTTCTTTTTGGAGAGCAGTGGTTTTCTCCTTGCAACCCTGCCATGCACACCATTGTTGTTCAGTGTTCTCCTGATGGTGGACTCATGAACATTAGCCAATGTGAGAGAGGCCTTCAGTTGCTTAGACGTTACCCTGGGGTCCTTTGTGACCTCGCGGACTATTACACGCCTTGCTCTTGGAGTGATCTTTTGTTGGTCGACCACTCCTGGGGAGTGGTCAAGACAATGGTCTTGAATTTCCTCCATTTGTACACAATCTGTCTGACTGTGGATTAGTGGAGTCCAAACTCTTTAGAGATGGTTTTGTAACCTTTTCCAGCCTGATGAGCATCAACAATGCTTTTTCTGAGGTCCTTAGAAATCTCCTTTGTTCGTGCCATGATACACTTCCACAAACATGTGCTGTGATGATCTGACTTTGATAGATCCTTGTTCTTTAAATAAAACAGTGTGCCCACTCACACCTGATTTCAATCAATGGGATGACAAACACCTGACTCTAATTTCACCTTCAAATTAACTGCTAATCCTAGAGGCTCACATACTTTTCCCACTCACAGATATGTAATATTGGATCATTTTTCCTCAATAAATAAATGACCAAGTATTATTTTGTTTCATTTGTTTATCTGGATTGTCTTTATCTACTTTTAGGACTTGTGTGAAAATCTGAAGATGTTTTAGATCATATTTTTGCAGAAATATAGAAAATTCTAAAGGGTTCACAAACTTTCAAGCACCACTTTATGTCCCTATGCATTTTGACCTCATGTTGATTTCAGACAACCCAAAATAAATTAAAACTTGTACAGCAAATTACTGTTTTTTTTATATTAAATATGTTCTTTGATTGAGCAGTTCAAATACATCAATGATTTTTTTCCAGTTTACCAATATTGCCATGACATTCATGTCAATGATGAGTGTATGTAAAATTCTGACCTTAGCTGTGTGTGTGAGAGAGACACACACACAACCATTAAGGAATACCATGGTGTGGTCAAGCGGCGGTTTGTAAAGGGAGGGCGGAGTCAGGGAAGGTAAGTGGCAGAATCACTGCACCTGATTGGAATTAACCTGTGTTTGTGTGTCTTCCTCAGTGACCGCGCCCTTTAAGAGGAGAGGGAGAGCAGAGGAAGGGAGCTCTCCCAAACCTGGATGCTTGTGTGCATGTGTGGGCGAGTGAAGTAAGATGCTGAAAAGCGCAAATAAAAGTATTTTGTGAGAACTCAGTTCTGGCCTGCTGTTCTTCTGTGCTCCACCCACCTTCAACTCTACAGTAGTGCCGAAACCCAGGACGGAGTACAGAAGAGAACAGCCTCATGGAGTCCTCCCTCTTAAAGGACCTGGTCCATGCCCTCGCCATGGCCCACCAGGTGCTGGTCACCCTCCGGAAGGAGCAGGAACAACGGTTCGAAGCCCTGGTGCTGGCGCAGCAGGAAGATCGCCAGGCGTTCCAGCACCTGCTTGCATCGGCGGGGTCCACTATCACCACCGCCGCGGACCCTCCCCACCTCTCACTAATGAAGATGGGTCCGCAGGACGACCCCGAAGCCTTACTTACTCTTTTTGAGCAGGCAGCAGAGGCATGGGGTTGGCCGGTGGAACAGCGCGCGGCGCGCCTCTTCCCCCTGCTAACAGGTGAGGCGCAGCTGACCACGCTACAGCTCCCCACTAACAGCCGGCTGGTCTACTCCGACCTCCGCAGGGCCGTCCTCCAACATGTGGGGCGCACCCTGGAGCAGCAACGGCAGCGCTTCCGCGCGCTGCTCCTGGAGGAGACCGGCTGGCCGTTTGCATTTGGCCAGCAACTCCAGGACGCCTGCTGGCGGTGGCTGAGGGCCGACAACCGCGACGCCGAGGGACTCATCGACCTGGTGGCGCTGGAACAATTAATTACCCCACTTCCGGAAGGAACAGCGGAGTGGGTCCAGTGCCATCGCCCGGTGTCACTGGATCAGGCCATCATGCTGGCGGAGGACCATATTGGCGGCTGTTCTGACGGCAGGACTGCGTGTCTCTTCTTCTCCCCTCCTTTCTTTCTCTCTCTCTCTCCCCCTTCTGTTCCTCGTCCTCACCCCATTCCCCTACTGCGGAGCCGGGGGCCAGCTCCACCCCAGCTGGCCTGCCGCACCCACGGGGCCCTACTATTTCCGACTTCCGTGTCTGTGTCTTCCCCCCCCTCAGGTGAGTGAGCTCCGGAACACCGGTGCAGAGGGAGAGCCTGGGCCGGTATGCTGGCGCTGCGGGGAGCCCGGGCACCTGCAGCATCAGTGCTCAAGTGGCACAGCAAGAAGATCGCCAGGCGTTCCAGCACCTGCTTGCATCGGCGGGGTCCACTATCACCACCGCCGCGGACCCTCCCCACCTCTCACTAACGATGGTCCGGATCCCCGACGCGCCAGGGACCGCCCTTGATTGGGCCGGAGTGTATCGCATACCGGTGAGTATCCAAGGGGATACGTATCAGGCTTTGGTGGACTCCGGCTGTAATCAGGCCTCAATCCACCAAAGCCTGGTGCAAGACGAGGCATTGGGGAGAACACAATTGGTGAAGGTGTTGTGTGTGCACAGGGATGTTCACAGCTACAATGGGGCAAAAAAGTATTTAGTCAGACACCAATTGTGCAAGTTCTTCCACTTAAAAAGATGAGAGAGGCCTGTAATTTTCATCATAGGTACACTTCAACTATGAGAGACAGAATGGGGGGGGGGGAGAATCCAGGAAATCACATTGTAGGATTTTTAATGAATTAATTGGTAAATTCCTCAGTAAAATAAGTATTTGGTCACCTACAAACAAGATTTCTGGCTCTCACAGACCTGTAACTTCTTTTTTTAAGAGGCTCCTCTGTCCTCCACTCATTACCTGTATTAATAGCACCTGTTTGAACTCGTTATCAGTATAAAAGACACCTGTCCACAACCTCAAACAGTCACACTCCAAACTCCACTATGGCTAAGACGAAAGAGCTGTCAAAGGACACCAGAAACAAAATTGTAGACCTGCACCAGGCTGGGAAGACTGAATCTGCAATAGGTAAGCAGCTTGGTGTGAAGAAATCAACTGAAGGAGCAATTATTAGAAAATGGAAGACATACAAGACCACTGATAACCTCCCTCGATCTGGGGCTCCACGCAAGATCTCACCCCGTGGGGTCAAAATGATCACAAGAACGGTGAGCAAAAATCCCAGAACCACATGGGGGGACCTAGTGAATGACCTGCAGAGAGCTGGGACCAAAGTAACAAAGGCTACCATCAGTAACACACTACGCCGCCAGGGACTCAAATTGCACAGTGCCAGACGTGTCCCCCTGCTTAAGCCAGTACATGTCCAGGCCCGTCTGAAGTTTGCTAGAGAGCATTTGGATGATCCAGAAGAGGATTGGGAGAATGTCATATGGTCAGATGAAACCAAAATAGAACTTTTTGGTAAAAACTCAACTTGTCGTGTTTGGAGGAGAAAGAATGCTGAGTTGCATCCAAAGAACACCATACCTACTGTGAAGCACGGGGGTGGAAACATCATGCTTTGGGGTTGTTTTTCTGTAAAGGGACCAGGACGACTAATCCGTGTAAAGGAAAGAATGAATGAGGCCATGTATCGTGAGATTTTGAGTGAAAACCTCCTTCCATCAGCAAGGGCATTGAAGATGAAACGTGGCTGGGTCTTTCAGCATGACAATGATCCCAAACACACCGCCTAGGCAACGAAGGAGTGGTTTCATAAGAAGCATTTCAAGGTCCTGGGAGTGGCCTAGCCAGTCTCCAGGTCTCAACCCCATAGAAAATCTTTGGAGGGAGTTGAAAGTCCGTGTTGCCCAGTGACAGCCCCAAAACATCACTGCTCTAGAGGAGATCTGCATGGAGGAATGGGCCAAAATACCAGCAACAGTGTGTGAAAACCTTGTGAAGACTTACAGAAAACATTTGACCTCTGTCATTGCCAACAAAGGGTATATAACAAAGTATTGAGATGAACTTTTGTTATTGACCAAATACTTATTTTCCACCATAATTTGCAAATAAATTTGTTAAAAATCAGACAATGTGATTTCCTGGATCCTTTCCCCCCATTCTGTCTCTCATAGTTGAAGTGTACCTATGATGAAAATTACAGGCCTCTCTCATCTTTTTAAGTGGGAGAACTTCAAATCAAATCAAGTTTATTTGTACAGCACTTTTAACAATAAACATTGTCGCAAAGCAGCTTTACAGAATTTGAACGACTTAAAACATGAGCTAATTTTATCCCTAATCTATCCCCAATGAGCAAGCCTATGGCGACGGTGGCAAGGAAAAACTCCCTCAGACGACATGAGGAAGAAACCTCGAGAGGAACCAGACTCAAAAGGGAACCCATCCTCATTTGGGCAACAACAGACAGCCTGACTATAATATTAACAGTTTTAACAGGTATAACCCCCAACTGTCCCCATGGGGCCGTCCCCCACAGGAGTGGGGCGATAAAACTCCGACCAGACACAGGGCACCAGGATGGACCAAGCAGGTCCGAGGGGCAGAAGAGGCCAGCATCTCAATCCCAGGATCAACATGTAACTCAGAGGGACAGATGGGGGGGGGGGGGAGAGAGAGAGAGAAAGAAAACACGTTGTTAGGTATGCCCTAAAAATGACAAGTATTAAATCTGTGTGGTAGGCTCGCAGAGACGAGAGTCTTTACATCAGGCATGACGCACAATGGCATGTTAATATGGTAAAAAATATATCATGACCTGCTCTGGCTGGATGCTTGATTGGGTGATGGGAGCACACTCCTCAGCAATGATGAGATGCAGATGGGACCCTTAGGCCTGGCCAAGACAATTCAGTTACATTTCACCGGGTCTGGGACATGCGACAGAATGTCTGACGGCTGATTCCCTGCAGGCTACGATAGCCAGTCGAGGTCCCCACCGTCTCCACCAAAAGATTTCCTGTTGACTCCATGTAACTCAGAGGGACAGATTTGGGGTGGGGGGGGAGAGAAAGAAAACACAGGTGGTTAGGTATGCCCAATGTCACCTGAATAAGTAGGAACAGTATACATATTGCACCGAGTACAAGCAGGGACTCCGGCAACTAACTATGACAGCATAACTAAAAGGAGAGAGCCAGAAGGTAACACAGGCATGAGGGAGCCCCGGGACATAAAGCAGCAGCCACTACACCGTCAACAAACTCGAGTGAGCAAGCGAGTGGGGACTGACAGCATCCATACATCCCAGTTTACCAAAACACTATGTCTGAGGACCCTCCAGATCTACTCCTTTACCTCATAAACACCATTAACAAAAGGCTTGACTAAACAGATATGTTTTCAGCCTAGACTTAAATGCTGAGACTGTGTCTGATTCCCGAACATTACTTGGAAGGCTGTTCCATAACAGTGGGGCTTTGTAAGAAAAGGCTCTGCCCCCTGATGTAGCCTTCACTATACGAGGTACCAGCAGATAGCCTGCACCTTTTGATCTAAGTAGGCGTGGCGGGTCATAGAGGAGCAGAAGTTCACTCAGGTACTGTGGTGCGAGACCATTTAGTGCTTTAAAGGTCAATAGTAGTATTTTATAATCAATACGAAATTTGATTGGGAGCCAATGCAGTGTGGATAAGACAGGCGTGATGTGGTCATATTTTCTAGTTCTAGTAAGGACTCTTGCTGCGGCATTTTGAACTAACTGGAGCTTGTTTATGCACTTATTGGAACATCCAGACAGTAAGGCATTACAATAATCCAACCTGGAGGTAACGAAAGCATGGACTAGTTTTTCTGCATCATGCAATGACATTAAATTTCTTATCTTTGCAATATTTCTGAGATGAAAGAAAGCTATCCGGGTGATGTTATCAATGTGAGTTTCGAATGAAAGACTGGGGTCAATAATCACTCCGAGGTCTTTTACTGCTGCACGTGAAGAAACAGAAAGGCCATCCAGAGTTACTGTGTAATCAGAAAACTTACTTCTAGCTGTATGTGGTCCTAGCACAAGTACTTCAGTCTTGTCAGAGTTAAGCAGAAGAAAATTTATAAGCATCCAGTGTCTAATGTCCTTAACACATTCCTCAATTTTATTAAGCTGGTGTCTCTCATCAGGTTTTGCAGAGACATACAACTGTGTGTCATCAGCATAACAGTGGAAACTAATACAATGTTTACAAATAATATCGCCCAGAGGTAACATATATAGAGAAAAAAGCAGTGGACCCAAGACAGAACCTTGTGGAACACCAAACTTTACCTCGGTACGTCTAGAAATATCACCATTTATATCGACATACTGATAACGATCAGTTAGATAAGACCTGAGCCAGGAGAGGGCCATTCCCTTAACTCCCACAACATTTTCTAGTCTATCCAGAAGAATGGAATGATCAATGGTATCAAATGCTGCACTAAGGTCAAGCAACACAAGTAGCGAGACACAGCCCTGATCAGACGCCAACAGTAGGTCGTTTACTACTTTAACCAGTGCTGTCTCTGTGCTATGATGAGGTCTAAATCCTGACTGATACATTTCATGGATGTTATTCCTATGTAAATATGAGCAAAACTGCTGTGCCACAGCTTTTTCAAGGATCTTGGAGATAAAGGGGAGGTTTGATATTGGCCGATAATTGGACAGCTGACAGGGATCAAGGTCAGGTTTTTTAATCAGGGGTTTGATAACTGCTAGTTTAAAGGATTTGGGTACATAGCCAATCATAAGAGAAGAATTTATTATTTTTAGAAGCGGTTCAATTACTCCAGGCATTATCTGTTTGAATAGATGTGTCGCTAAGGGATCTAGTACGCAAGTTGAGGCTTTTGATGTAGAGATTAATGAAAGTAATTCAGTTTCTTTTAGGGGAGTAAAACATTCTAACTGATGATCTGATACAGTTATATTGTTAACTACAAGGTCACTTTCATTGTCTAACCTTAAATTAGTAGTTTGAATTTTTTGTCGGATATTCTCAATTTTGTCATTAAAAAAATTCATGAAGTCGTTGCTACTACATACTGCAGGTGTGCATGTGTTGATAGTGGACTTATTCCTGGTTAATTTTGCTACAGTATTAAATAGGAATCTAGGATTATTTTTGTTATCTTCTATTAGGGAGGAGAGATATGTTGATCTCGCAGCACTAAGAGCTTTTTTATACTTCAGGAAGCTCTCCTTCCACGCCAATTTGAACACTACCAATTTTGTTTGACGCCATTTACGTTCCAATTTTCGAGTGGTCTGTTTTAATGTGCGAGTGTCATCATTATACCAGGGTGCTAATTTTTTGTCTCTGACCATTTTCCTTTTTAGAGGAGCTACATTATCTAAAGTATGGCGGAATGTTGACTCTAAGCATTCAGTTGCCTGATCGAGTTCTGCAGGGGCTGACAGTGACCCAATCAAAGTTGACAGCTCTGGGAGATCATTTATAAAGCTCTGTGCAGTAGTTGACGTGAAAGTACGTTTAATACAGTAGAACTTGCACAATTGGTGACTGACTAAATACTTTTTTGCCCCACTGTACCCTTTAGTGTTGGTCCACATTGTATTTCGAGGGGAGAAATTTAGAGTAAAGGCAGCGTTTAATCCTCGCCTTACCCACTCGATAATTTTGGGGACTATTCTTTAAATTCGTTTCTTAAGACAAGGATTTTTTAAGATGTTACCTTGACAGTTTCGGCGATAAACTTCCGCCTTCAAAACAGTCGCCAGATGTCGAGTGGTGACGTGCCTTATCAGCTGATGTTACTCTAAGGAGGCGTGAACGTCCCGCCCAATTTGACAGGTAGTTCACGCCTCCTGCTGTCAGGTCGCTCCTCCAGGACGGCGCTCCAGGTGTGCGACAGCGCATACGCTCCCTCATCCCGGTTCATCGTTCTCTGCGCACGCTTTCGTATCTCCACTGCCTCTAAAATCCAATGCTGGAATCTATTTTCATGTTAGATGATGTTAGAGTAACATCAGCTGATAAGGCACGTCACCACTCGACATCTGGCGACTGTTTTGAAGAAGGCGGAAGTTTATCGCCGAAACTGTCAAGGTAACATCTTAAAAAATCCTTGTCTTAAGAAACGAATTTAAAGAATAGTTTCAATAGGTAGACATAATGAACTTTCACTACAAATTTTGGGGACTGATTGGCCGGGATTTAGGGAATTAATGGCACATTTTAGTGAAGAGTAGGGCCTGCCATAATTTAGCGGGGGGAGATCCCGGTGTGGCATTGGCGGGAGCAGCTGTCTCAGAGCCGTCTACGTCATCACTGCATCAGAGTGAGGAGCAGCAGGCTCCTCCTCCCTCTCTTGAGGAATCCCTCGCGGATTTCCCGTTGGAGCAGTTGCGAGAGTGAGACACAACTCTGCGGAATGCGTTTGACCAAGTGAGAGTAATCGATGGCCAAACGCTCCAGCCAAATGCCACCCCGTCCTTCCCCTATTTCTCCATTATTAAGGATAGGTTATACCGAGTGACGCAAGACACTCAGACTAAGGAACTGATAACACAGCTTTTAATCCCAAAGAGCCGCCGGGAATTTATATTCCCGGCGGCTCACTTTAATCCCATGGCCGGACATTTGGGGCAGGATAAGACACTAGCCCGAATAATGGCCCGGTTCTATTGGCCAGGGATTCGCCGCGATGTCTGTAAGTGGTGTACGGCGTGCCGCGAATGCCAGTTAGTAAATCCTGCGGTCATTCCAAAAGCGCCTTTGCGCCCTCTGCCATTAATCGAGGCCCCATTCGAAAGAATTGGGATGGATCTCGTCGGGCCATGAGATCGGTCAGCACGAGGATATCGCTTTATTTTAGTTCTGGTGGACTATGCAATGTGATATCCGGAAGCAGTGCCTCTTCGCAATATCTCAGCACGTAGTATTACAGAAGCACTCTTCCGCATCATCTCCTGAGTCGGAATCCCCAAAGAGATTCTGACTGATCAAGGTACGATGTTTGTCACTCACACTGCGCGAACTGTATGGGTTACTGGGAATTAAGCCTATCCGCACCAGCGTATATCACCCACAAATGGATGGCTTAGTTGAACGGTTCAATCACACCCTCAAGAACGTAATTCGGAAATTTGTAAGCGAGGACGCACGCAACTGGGATAAATGGCTCGAGCCCCTGTTATTCGCAGTGCGAGAGGTCCCGCAAACCTCCACGGGGTTCTCCCCATTCGAATTATTATACGGGTGTAAGCCGCGTGGCATTCTAGATGTGCTGCGTGAAAATTGGGAGGAGGGACCTTCAACAAGTAAAAATGAAATTCAATACGTTATCAACCTGCGTGCCAAACTCCACACACTCGCCCACCTAACCCAGGAGAATTTGCGGCAGGCCCAAGAACGTCAAGTCCGTCTGTACAACAGGGGCACGCGCCTTAGGGAATTCACACCGGGAGATAAAGTACTCGTGTTATTGCCCACGTCGAGCTCCAAATTGATTGCCAGGTGGCAAGGACCCTTTGAGGTCACACGGCGAGTCAGGGACGTTGACTATGCGGTGAGGCAAACGGACAGGGGTGGGGCGTTGCAGATTTATCACCTCAATCTGTTAAAACTTTGGAACGAGGAGGTCCCTGTGGCATTGGTGTCGGTGGTTCCAGAGAAGGTGGAGCTGGGGCCGGAGGTTCAAAAAGGAAAATTGACATCGCCCACCGCTCCAGTCCCCTATGGAGACCACCTCTCCCCGACCCAACTCACGGAGGTCACCCAGTTGCAAACAGAATTTTCTGACGTGTTCTCTCCCCTGCCTGGCCGCACCCACTTCATAGAACACTACATTGAGACGCCCCCAGGGGTAGTAGTGCGCAGCCGCCCTTACAGACTGCCCGAACACAAAAAAAAGGTGGTTCGGGAAGAACTCGAGGCCATGCTCGAAATTGGCATCGTCGAGGAGTCCCATGGTGACTGGAGCAGCCCGGTGGTCTTGGTTCCCAAGGCCGACAGGTCGGTCCGGTTCTGTGTGGACTATAGAAAAATCAGCATGGTGTCTAAATTTGATGCATACCCAATGCCTTGTATTGACGAGTTGCTCGATCGACTAGGCACGGCTCGTTTTTATTCGACACTGGATTTGACAAAGGGATATTGGCAGATCCCCTTGACTCCGCTATCCCGAGAGAAAACGGCCTTTTCCACACCGTTTGGCTTACACCAGTTCGTCACACTTCCTTTTGGGCTGTTTGGGGCGCCCGCTACGTTCCAGCGGCTTATGGATAGGGTCCTCTGCCCCCACGCCACCTACGTGGCCACATACTTGGATGACATCATTTACAGTAATGACTGGCCGAGGCACTTAGAACACCTAAGGGCCGTCCTTAGGTCACTGAGGCAAGTGAGTCTCACAGCCAACCCGAAGAAGTGTGCGATTGGGCGGGTGGAAGTACGATATCTGGGCTTCCACTTGGACAATGGGCAGGTGCGTCCCCAAATCAATAAGACGGCAACGATTGCGGCCTGCCTGAGGCCCAAGACCAAAAAGGGAGTGAGACAGTTCCTGGGGCTGACTGGCTACAATTGTAGGTTTATACCTAATTATTCAGACGTCACCAGCCTGCTGACTGGTCTCACTAAATAGGGGGCACCAGATCCGGTCCAGTGGATGGAGCAATGTCAGCGGGCTTTCTCTGAGGTAAAGGCTGCACTGTGTGGGGGGCCACTGTTACTCTCCCCTTTGTTTTGCAGACGGATGCATCGGACAGAGGGCTGGGGGCTGTTCTGTCCCTGGAGGGGGAGGACCGTCCAGTGCTGTACATCAGCCGGAAGCTGTCGGTGCGCGAGGGCAGGTACAGCACAATAGAAAAGGAATGCCTCGCCATCAAGTAGGCGGTCCTCGCCCTCCACTACTACCTGCTGGGGTGCCCTTTCACCCTCTGTTCAGACCACGTGCCCCTGCAGTGGCTTCACCGCATGAAGGATGCCAACGCGCAGATCACTCGTTGGTATCTGGCACTCCAGCTGTTTAAGTTTGAGGTGCTCCACAGGCCGAGGGGGAGTCAGCTGCAGGCCGGACGGCTCCCCGGCCTGAGTCGAGCGGTGGAGGTATGTGGCAGCAGGGGCGTGGTCAAGCGTCGGCCTGTGAATGGAGGGCGGAGTCAGGGAAGGTAAGTGGCAGAATCACTGCACCTGATGGGAATTAACCTGTGTTTGTGTGTCTTCCCCAGTGACCGCGCCCTATAAGAGGAGACGGAGAGCAGAGGAAGGGAGCTCTCCCCAACCTGGACATTTGTTTGTGTGTGTGGGGAAGCGAAGTAAGACGCTGAAAAGCGCAAATAAAAGTATTTTGTGAGAACTCAATTCTGGCCTGCCGTGCTTCTGTGCTCCACCCACCTCAACGATTTCTACACATTGCCATAAATGGATGCACTTGGTCTGCATCAGTGTTTAGGTAGGTGATATGTGTCAAAGTAACACCCACATGAATGTCAGGACACAAGGTTTCTCAGCAGAACATTGCCCAGAGCATCACACTCTCTCTGCTGGCTTGTCTTCTTCTGATAGTACCCCTGGTAAGTGATGAACCTGGCCATCTACATGATGTTAAAGAAAATGTGATTCATCCGACCAGGCCATCATCTTCCATTGCTCCAGGGTCCAGTTCTGCTGTTCACGTGCTCATTGCAGGCACCTTCGGTGGCGGACAGGGGTCAGCATGGGCACTCTGACTGGTCTGTGGCTATGCAGCTGGATACACAGCAAGCTCTAATGCAGCTGTTCTGACACCTTTCTATTACAGCCAGCAATAACTTTTATCAACTATTTGTACTGCTGTAGCTTTCCTGTCGAATCAGACCAGATGAGATAGCCTTCGGTTCCCATGTGCATCAGTGAATCTTGGGTGTGCATGTTGCTGTTGCCAGTTCACCAGTTGTCCTTCTTTGGACCACTTTTAGTAGGTGCTAATCATGGCATACCAAAAACACCCCACAAGACCTGCCATTTTAGAGATGCTCCAACCCAGTTGTCTAGCCGTCGGAATTTGGCCTTTGTCAAAGTCGCTCAGATCCTTATGCTTGAACATTTTTCCTGCTTCCAACACTTCAACTTCAGGAACTGACTGTTCACTTGCTGAATTGACAAAGGTATTGGTATTTTAGCTGTCTACCACAGCATATAGAAGCTGAAATTTAATAATGAATATAAACTGCCAGTACAGACTTTCAAGTTTTTTTAATTTGAGAACCCAATCTGGTGAAGTGTTGGAATTACAGCACTTTGTGCATGTTAGAAAAGACTAAAAAGGCTGTTAGCAAAGTGTTTTTCTTTAAAAATGCGTAAACTCACTGACTGACTGACTGATGGATTGATTGATAGATGGATGTGCAGGAATATATAACTTTAGAACTGTGGGTGCATTTGGGTAATTGAGTGATCAAGCTCATTAAATTGAATCAGTCTCAAAGTGAATCATTCAAGGTGAATCATTCCAAGTGAATCATTCCAAGTGAATCACTCAAAGTGAATCAGGGAATCATTCAAAGTAGTGAATCATTCAAAGTGAATCATACCATTAATTTTGGTGCTTAATAATAAATTACCAAACAGATAAATTATGGTATATCCCAGATTATTAGGATCACTTACCGTATTACATAACTTATATGCACCTTTTTTGAATTCTTTGGGAGATTGGGGACTTCGAGCATATTGTTGGGCACAACAATAAAGACACAGTTTCAATAATAAATTAATTTATTATAACAAAGATAAAAATGGATAATAGCAGATTGAAATATATACAAACAGTGAGGTGTGTGTGTGTGTGTGTGTGTGTGAGAGAGAGAGAGGCCTTGTGTGGGTGTGGCCCACACAAGAGAATTAGCTTTGTGTAGCTAACTCCACGTGTGTTTGTGGGGGAGGAGTTGACCATGTGGCTAGGCCTATGGCCTAGCAAAAGAAAGGCTAGCGTGGGTTGCTAAGTAGACAAAGGAATTAGCTTTGTGTAGCTAATGTGTGTGGCCTGTGAAAGGCCCTATGGCCTAACCAAGGTGTGGTTGAGTGTGGGGGAAGGAGTGCCACGTGTTCCCTTGAGATAATACCCTTAGCCCTGGAGGCTAATGGGACAAAAGAATTAGCCGTAGGCTAATTTCACTAGCTTATAACAATACTGAAACCACTGAAATATTGATGCGGTCAAGATGTATAATAAGAGAATTATGTTAGTAGGAATAAAGAAAAGCATGCACAGCCTATCTATTAAAACAATTGAGAGATTAACAAAATATAACAATCATCAATTCAACATGCTGCGTGTTTAACAGTGTAACAAATAAACCTGGGTTTAAATTCACACTGTTTCAATAAAAGCAAATTCCTAAGACTAGCTTTAATTATGCCCAAAATTTGCTAAGTCTTACTCAATATCTTGCCTCTAGCAAGGTTCTGAGAAGATGTCCGCCGTTGGAGTTTCGCCGTTTGTGAAGCACGAGTCACTTCTGTAGAAAGCACAGAGAATTTCTTGAGTCCGGCGTGCGGTCGCTCGTGATGAAAAGAAAGTCTCTGATCAAAGTAATATGCACAGCGCTTCAATCAGGAGGAATTCTGGTCGCTCCTAATCACAAATTAACTGCTTTGACTGCAGTCCGTATGTACTTAATGAATGAAAACCGGTTGTAACTCACTGAGTTTAAAATCGCGCTATTCTGGATTTTACCGTGGCCAGTGGTAAACAAAGAAATCGCGCTAACTCGTGGATCTTGCAAGAAAGAAAAAGAAAAGACGTCTTTATCTGGTTGGCTCGCGGAGCAAGCCTTCCTCTCTGTGTCCGTGTGGAATCACGGCGCCGAAAGAGAAGGAAGCGGAAGCGTGTTCCGTTGCTTATGCTTTCCTGTAGGATGTGACGTAGATGATCCCGCCCACACGTGACGTAGGTCAACACGGAAGTTGGCTGATGGGAAATGTAGTTTCTTAAAGAGACTGTGAATGTACCTACAGAACTCCGAGCATAATCTTGTTTAAAATTATCATCAAACTTCAGACATTTTCCACGTTTCTTGTGTTGCTGTACTGTAAATAGACTTGTGATTATGATAAAAAATACAAGTAATTGTGCAGGCCCTATGTTCTGCTTCTCTCATTTGTGCTGCTGGTTCCTGGATTGCAGAAGAGTTAGAGCGTCTGGAGCAGGAGTTGGAAGAAAGAGGAGCGGAAATGGAGCAACTGCAGCGGGAGAAAGCTGTAGCATTAAAGAAGCTGGAACATCAAGAGAAGCTCCAGCAGAGCCTGAGGCAGCAAAGCCAGGAGCAACAGCAGGAACAGCTTGAAATGGAGCTGGACACCAATTCCGAACTGGTATGCAACAGAGCTTTCTGTGGTCATTATAATTTGAGGCTATGATGTGTCACAACCATATTTTGCTCATTTTTTTAAGACTGCAGTAACAGACAGTAAATTTCAGTATATTTACAAATTTTGCCTGTTTACAAAAAGAGCTTAGTCTCCCCGCTTAAACCAATTTATCATAAACTTTAACCTCCTTGTGCTTGCTTCATTCTTCTTTCTGTTTTTTAACCTTTAGCCAATTTCTTCATTTCTCACTACTTTCCCAAGAGATCTGTCAGCGACCCTAAAGGTAGTATTAAATATTGAATAGGAGAACGCAAAGACAACTCTATCCATCAGTGAGACTCTGTTTTTCCCACCTCACAATTTGTTCTGCTCCATGAACATTATATGAATGCGTGTTCTTGTGGGATTAAACGGTGAATGTTGTTTATCTGAATATTGACATTTCTGATTCCTTTATTTCTTTGCCTGTATAGAGACATGTGACAAAGGGAAAAACAGCATAAAGTGTCTTAGTGAGAGAAAAGTTTCAGTGCACCTTGGCATAAATTCTCTTGGAGTGCTTTTCTTTAAAAAGATATTCCCATAGTTGTTGTTTTGAAGATGTTGTTTGAGAGCATTGTCCGATGCATCAGTACAAAATATCCCATACGTGTTTTACTGAGATCTGGTGACTGTGAAGGCTATCGCATATGCATACATCTCAACCTTTAGTTACCCATGCCCTTACAAAATCTGTGCTTTTCCCTTACATACACCCATGAGCCCTTATACACGAGAAAAAATTCCAATATATAATCCAAAGCACCAATTGTTTTATTCCACATTATACACTCCTATTGTAATAGGCATATTTATCACACTGCATCAAGTTAAAGGGATCAAATAAGCATGTACTGAATAAAAATAAATTTTAGATACCAGAGAAAACAACTGAATTAAAAAGGACTATATGTACAGTCAAGTAAACAATTATCTACTAAAGAGAATGACTGACTGAAGTATAAACTTAATTATGTAATATACAACCCCAATTCCAAAAAAATTGGGACAAAGTACAAATTGTAAATAAAAACAGAATGCAATAATTTACAAATCTCAAAAACTGATATTGTATTCACAATAGAACATAGACAACATATCAAATGTCGAAAGTGAGACATTTTGAAATTTCATGACAACAACACATCTCAAAAAAGTTGGGACAGGGGCAATAAGAGACTGGAAAAGTTAAAGGTACAAAAAAGGAACAGCTGGAGGACCAAATTGCAACTCATTAGGTCAACTGGCAATAGGTCATTAACATGACTGGGTATAAAAAGAGCATCTTGGAGTGGCAGCAGCTCTCAGAAGTAAAGATGGGAAGAGGATCACCAATCCCCCTAATTCTGCACTGACAAATAGTGGAGCAATATCAGAAAGGAGTTCGACAGTGTAAAATTGCAAAGAGTTTGAACATATCATCATCTACAGTACATAATATCATCAAAAGATTCAGAGAATCTGGAAGAATCTCTGTGCGTAAGGGTCACGGCCGGAAAACCATACTGGGTGCCCATGATCTTCAGGCCCTTAGATGGCACTGCATCACATACAGGCATGCTTCTGTATTGGAAATCACAAAATGGGCTCAGGAATATTTCCAGAGAACATTATCTGTGAACACAATTCACCGTGCCATCCGCCGTTGCTAGCTAAAACTCTATAGTTCAAAGAAGAAGCCGTATCTAAACATGATCCAGAAGCGCAGACGTCTTCTCTGGGCCAAGGCTCATTTAAAATGGACTGTGGCAAAGTGGAAAACGGTTCTGTGGTCAGACGAATCAAAATTTGAAGTTCTTTATGGAAATCAGGGACGCCGTGTCATTCGGACTAAAGAGGAGAAGGACGACCCAAGTTATCAGCGCTCAGTTCAGAAGCCTGCATCTCTGATGGTATGGGGTTGCATTAGTGCGTGTGGCATGAGCAGCTTACACATCTGGAAAGACACCATCAATGCTGAAAGGTATATCCAGGTTCTAGAGCAACATATGCTCCCATCCAGATGACGTCTCTTTCAGGGAAGACCTTGCATTTTTCAACAACATGACAATGCCAAACCACATACTGCATCAATTACAGCATCATGGCTGCGTAGAAGAAGGGTCCGGGTACTGAACTGGCCAGCCTGCAGTCCAGATCTTTCACCTATAGAAAACATTTGGCGCATCATAAAACTGAAGATGCGACAAAAAAGACCCAAGACAATTGAGCAACTAGAATCCTACATTAGACAAGAATGGGTTAACATTCCTATCCCTAAACTTGAGCAACTTGTCTCCTCAGTCCCCAGACGTTTGCAGACTGTTGTAAAGAGAAAAGGGGATGTCTCACAGTGGTAAACATGGCCTTGTCCCAACTTTTTTGAGATGTGGTGTTGTCATGAAATTTAAAATCACCTATTTTTTTCTCTTTAAATGATGCATTTTCTCAGTTTAAACATTTGATATGTCATCTATGTTCTATTCTGAATAAAATATGGAATTTTGAAACTTCCACATCGTTGCATTCTGTTTTTATTTACAATTTGTACTTTGTCCCAACTTTTTTGGAATTGGGGTTGTACATTGCATCAGTAATACCAGAATTATTGATGTAAATTTTGCAAATAAAATGTATTAATATTAAATAGTTCATAAAAATTACACAAAGTTCTATTTGACAAGTGTTGACATCACCTACAATATTACATTCCACCAAAGAAAATTACTTGAAATATAACAGCAGTACTAAGTATGTATGTTAATTAAAATAGTAGGTTACATGTAATAAATTTATATATAATCATGTCAAACAGGTGGGTGGCACGGTGGTGTAGTGGTTAGTGCTGTCGCCTCACAGCAAGAAGGTCCGGGTTCGAGCCCCGTGGCTGGCGAGGGCCTTTCTGTGCGGAGTTTGCATGTTCTCCCTGTGTCCGCGTGGGTTTCCTCCGGGTGCTCCAGTTTCCCCCACAGTCCAAAGACATGCAGGTTAGGTTAACTGGTGACTCTAAATTGACCGTAGGTGTGAATGTGAGTGTGAATGGTTGTCTGTGTCTATGTCTCAGCCCTGTGATGACCTGGCGACTTGTCCAGGGTGTACGCCGCCTTTTGCCCGTAGTCAGCTGGGATAGGCTCCAGCTTGCCTGCGACCCTGTAGAACAGGATAAAGCGGCTAGAGATAATGAGATGAGATGAGATGTCAAACAGTAAATGAAGGTTAGTAAAAGTTCCATTTGAGAAAAAAGTGTTGACACCACAAGCAGTGTTAGATCCAACTAAAGATCACTGAACCACATCAAGTATATTATAACCACATCATATATAACCACATCATATATATTAAACAAGGATAAGTGAAAATATTAATTATGTAGTTAAATTGAAAATCTTCCCAGTAATTTATAACAAGAATTTAAATCTTATTCCTTTTTGGAGTGTTTTTTGTTGTACAAAGATGCTGCAGATTTGGCACTAGCTATAATATCACTGCTTGGGTAGCAGTTGTAGCACTCCTCATCACAGTTCATTTTAATTTGCAGATATGCAGTTAATGTGTCTGCAGCCATATTTTTTCTGTACTCAGTATGAATTTTCCTAACCAATGATAAAGCCCTCTCACTATCTGCATTGCTACGTGGGAAGCACATCAAAGCAGTAAAAAGTTGTTTCAACATTGGAAACCTGGCAACACCCAGAGCAGTTTTTACATCGAAGACCTTTCCCCAATATACATCTATTATTTTCCTGGTCAATAAAAGAAAATCAGAGCACGGCAAACATGTAGATGGTGTTAAATTGTTTCCATCCCCTACTACACATTTTGGAGACAGGTTACCACCATTACTCTTCATTCGATACTTTTCCAGTTTACTGATGACTTATGGTAGTAACGAGTGTTGGTCATCTGTGTCTACATATAATGTCTATCAGCAATTAAAATGTTTAGGGAAGCGAAACCAGGAATCGCCGGGTAACTACAGTTGTCGTTGTATAAATGGCGACTCCCAGTATTGCCTCCCGAAATTGTCATGATAATGGAGGAAGCTTTCCTACATGCAAACAGTAACAACTTTAAATAAATAAATTACAAATGCTTACATGTGCAGTTTTTGAATCGAGAAACATTATTTTTTTCTCCAAAAAATGGTCTGCCACAGTCGGGGGGATGTTGTGTTCCACGAGAAATTGGCAGAGCATAACTTCTGCAGCCGTCACAGAAGTCTGGGCAGTCCGAGCCGATGGACTTAAATGACTGAGAAAACCACATAAATCGAAAATAGTTCTGTATCATTGGGCATGCGTGTTTTGAAAAAATAAATGGTGGATGCTAAGAAAATTTTCTCAGAGTAACGGAAAAAAATCTCTGATACAAAACGTATTTTTCACGTATGAAAATCAGTGCACGCCGTATTAGCCAAAAAACTGCATTTTCCCGTACAAAATATGGGGAAACCGTATAACTTGACATGTATGCATATGATTTACATCTTTTTCATCCTCCTCAAACCATGAAGTGAGCACTCCTGCCTTGTGGATGGGGACATTGCTGCCCTGGAAGAGTCCATGCTCATTGTGATAGATGTTTCATCATAGGTTAAAAACAATGAGTCAGAAGTGCTTTGTGTTGATTTGCATTAACTCTTCCATCAAGGAAGGGTACAAGCAGACCCTTGTTTTCTTGTTTTAATATATTAAAACAAGAAAGGGCCACAATTTGCATAATATGATTTTTATTTGTCAGAATGTTCTCTGCAGAGGCATTCTCACAAATACAAATTATATTATCCAAAGTGTCGCCTTTTCTTGTTTTATTTAGTTATGATTTTGGTACAGCACTCTAGTTAAAAAAGGATTGGGAGTGAAGACCCATCCCACCCAACATGTCAACAACATAATTGTCTATCTGTACCTTATTTTCATACATTCTTTATTACAATCTTTTCAGACATGCATGTTCTTTTATAAACTGTGCCTACCATTCCTGTCTGTATGCTGCTTTCCCATCCTGCATTCTCAGCCTCCATTACTTGTTCCCCTGCTGGATTCCTTCTACAAGGTATTCATTTGTGTCCAATCAGTTTCTGTTAGATCAATCATCAGCCAGTTCCCGAAGTCCTAGTGAAGTGAAATGTCATGACTTTCTCCTGTGCCACCAGGTAGTTATGTAGAGTGATGTGATTAAAGTACTACTGTCTTCATAACATGCTGCAATATTTTCTGCATGCATAAGTCAAATTGTTAGATAATCGGACCATTTTGCAGATGAATGTCTGTGTCTGCATAGACATGCATTTTACATCTGCAAAATGCTTTGATTATGTCCAGTGACCTTTACTGAATATGTTTGCAGTGGATTTTATGTTCTATATTGAATTCTTGTACCTGAAGTATTGGCTCTTAAACACAGCTAATATATCTTCCAGTTAAAGCAGAAGACCACAGAGCTGACCTGGGCCTGCCAGAAGCAGTATGAGCTTGAGCAAGAGCTGGCTTTTCATAAAATAGATGCTAAGTTTGCACCACTTTCATTTTATCCTAATCATGTGAGCTTTATCAAGACTTTATTAATTTGGCTATTGTTATACTTGATTTTAAATATGCTAGTGCAGGGCTTTTCAAAGTGTGGGGTGCGCCTCCCCTGGGGGGCGCCAGAGTTCTTCGGGGGGGGCGCAACATGAGGAAACATAAACCAGAATAAGTTACTATTGCGGACATTTAGCGAACTTCAGCTAGCCTTTGCCAGAGACAAAATGGATCGATTTTTAGTACCTAAAGCTACAGTGAGTGAGGAGACAGAGTCTGGGCCAAGCAAAAAACCAGACCCTCCAGGATTTCGCGATGTTGCGATTTGCAAATTCAACCAATCCCCGCGAATTCTTCTTCTTCTGTCGATTTATTGGCGGTTAACAATCGATGTGTATTCGATGTGCCATCTACCGGGCTGAGGTGTGATATTAATCGTTGCAAATGCCTGCATAAGAATAATTCAAAACTGAGCCTGTAGTCAGACCTTGAGCAGGTCATGTCCTGATGGAATGTTCAAAAAGATATCAATATTATGTCTCGAGCAATGTGTCATCACAACAGTACAGTACACAGTGAGACACAAGGTCACAGAAGAATTCTAGCCTTCTAGCTGAAATAGTAAAATAGAATGGAGTAGAATATTAACAATATTAAGAGATGTATGCTTGAGTCAATCCTTGCTCTTCTTGACGTGTATTGGTGCTCAGAGGGCGGGCATGCCCTATCAGCCCTCGTCCCACCTCACCGGAGCTTAGAGAAACTCCGGTCAAATTGTCTAGAATTTGTGTAACCAAACAAAAAATCTTCCCGTAAACCAATTACGAGGATAACCAAACAAAAATCTTCCCGTAAACCAATTACGAGGATAACCAAACAAAAATCTTCCCGTAAACCAATTACGAGGATAACCAAACAAAATCTTCCCATAAACCAATTACGAGGATAACCAAACAAAATCTTCCCATAAACCAATTACGAGGATAACCAAACAAAAAATCTTCCCATAAACCAATTATGAGGATAACCAAACAAAAAATCTTCCCGTAAACCAATTATGAGGATCTTCCCGTGAAACCCTTCACGAGGATAAACAAATAAGTCATTGCAGACTGATTATAAAAAAACAACAACTAAATTCTATTTGCTAGTTGAGTGTCCTTTAAATACTGTTAGAGCTGTTAATGCTGATTGTGTGAATGGCTGACTTAATAAGTTGTCTATAGTTACAGATTTTCTTAATGTTCTCCCCATCTTCTCTCTTTCACTGGAATACTGTGTACAGTGTATAAGAACATGCTCAACCTTTTCTACTTCTCCACACTCAGTGCGTTTACATGCACATAGAGAAAATCGAATTTCTGCCGTTGCTCGACTGAAATCAAAGTTCTAAATGCCATGGAAACACCTTAGCTAGGCTGAAATCGAACCGAATTTGATTTCTCGTAATCGAGCTACACGACCTAGATTATGCGATTTTAGCCGAGCTACTTAGTGCATGTATACCCTATCGAGCTACGTAGTCGAGCTACTTACTTCAGCACTGCCCCTTCCGGAAGTGACGAGTGACGAGACCACAAGCAGGAAACACAACAGCCTCGGTCGGCATGACAACGGCATGAATCTTTTCTTTTTGTGGCATTGTTTGCACTGTTAAAATTTAGCTCACTTACTGTATCACCAAATACATCTGTACAGCTGTTGCATAGCTGTGAATTGTGTACATAAACAAGTCACTGTATTTGTGTGCGCGCGCGTTTTTGTGTGTGTGTGTATATATATAAAAATAAAATGTCCAGCATCTGAAGAATGTCAATAAAAACAAAACAATTGAACTTTGTGTGTTTATTAAGGCATAAGTTAAATTGTAAGCAAAAAATGGACTTTAGAAAAATATTTTTTGTAAGCAAAAAAAAAATTTTTTTGTAAGCAAAAAATGGACTTTAGAAAAATATACAATTGTGCAAAATAAGTTGTCTTACAAAACAGTGGTCTGCGCAGGACAGTTTGTAGCCATACAGTCTGTTAGAGCAAGCCTAACAGCTTGAGCACGGAACTTGTGAACACGGAACTGATAACCAGTGTTGCCAGATTGGGCGGTTTTAAGTGCATTTTGGCGGATTTGAACATGTTTTGGGCTGGAAAACGTCAGCAGTATCTGGCAACACTGCGATAACTTTGTTTATACTCTTGAATAGCTCTTCTTCATGATGACAACCGGAAGTGTACCAACACGATGGGGCGTGTAGCGCCACCTGTGGCTCGGGTGCACAGTGCACCTCACACAATAGCTCGATTTCCTTGTGTGCATGTAGGATTGGATTTCTCTGGCACCCCTGCTGGGACCCTTAGCTCGATTACCGACAGTAGCTCGATTTGGATGTGCATGTAAACGCACTGAGTGTGCACAGGCCCCAGAATGATGTTTCCCTATTGTATACAACCCACTATTTAGACTTGTGTGTCCTATCCTCAGCCTCGTCAACCAAACCTCCTCCTGTCATTTCAGTTCACCACCCCTTCTAAACACCACCTCCTTTTGTAAATTATATAGATGCCTTCCTTTCTCCTCTGTATTCCATCTCTCCTGCCACATTTTGTTGATGTTGTCTTTAATTATTACTTTAATTTCTGCCTTGCTTAATGGGACTTCTAACTCAACCTCATTTGCCTTGATGGCCTCTTTGGCCGTTTTATCCACTTTCTCATTACCCTCAACCCCCTTATGAGCTGGAACCCATGTGAACTGAATAAAAGTTTTATGTTGATTTATCTTAAATACAAGATGGTTAATTTCATCTAACGCTACGTTCACACTGCAAGGCTTAATGCTCAATTCCGATTTTTTTGTGAAATCCGATTTTTTTGTGAGGTCGTTCACATTAACAAATATATGCGACTTGTATGTGATCCTCAGTATGAACAAAAAGCGACCTAAAAGTGTTCCGCATGCGCATTGCAGGATACGACGACGTCACGCAGTGAGCATGGCCAGTGTTTACGGAAGTAAAACCGCCCGGTTGCGGTATGACCCATCCAATCTAGCTTGAATAGCTGTATCCCCCCAAATGGAAATCAGCTCCCTAACCTCTGCGTCCTTCCATTGAGAAGATTCAGAACCTTCACAGCCCGAAGCGTCCCTCGCATTGATGTCATGCGCAGGGGCGCAGATACATTTTTTGAACTGGGGGGGACAAAAAACTGGGGGGGGGGGGGGGGGGACAAAGCTGCCAGCAAACCAACCCCAACCCCGATATGCCTGTCAAATTTGTTGTGGGTTACCATAGCAACCAAGCTCGAGCTTGCAACCTGTGCAGTCTGCGCAGCTCAACCAACCGAATATCAGTCTTTGTTTTGTTTTATGTGAATTGTTGCAACTATGTATACACTGCTGTGCACCTCAATAAACCGAATGGTAATTAGTCTTTTGATTTTTCCGTGAGGTTTGCCTTATGCAAAGAAAGACAGTATAGACGTTTTTTCCTCCCTATAAGTGGGGGGGGGGACCGAGCGAGGTGAATTTAAATCTGGGTGGGACGAGTCCCACCCTCTATCTGCGCCCGTGATTATGCGCCATGTTGTTGTAACTGTTTTTGAGAGACCCGCTGACTACTTCAGCGCAGAATAGTGACGTTTGTGGCTTGTTGATGACGTGTAAGTCGGATGAATGCGACCTGGCGGTTCAGACTGAAGTCGCATATGAAAAGAGCGGATAGGAATCGGAATTAGGACCACATATCCAAACGGCCTGGGTTGGATTTGAAAAAAATCGGATCTGTGTCGTTCATATTGTCAATAAAAGATCGGATACAGGTCACCTATGGGCGAAAAGATCGGATTTGAGTCACTTCAGCCTGCAGTGTGAACGTAGCCTAAGAGATCTTGTCAGCATGTAGATTTTCCACTCTGGATACTATTTAAGGAAGACATGGAATCTGAGCAAATAACTGCTTTACTAGGCTTCACCTCCTTCACCCACTGCAGGGCCAGTATAATAGCCATCATTTCTGCTGAAAAAATTGACAAGTGATCTGACGTCCTTTTCCCAATACTTAAATTGTAGCTGGGGATGAATACTGCTGCTCCTGTCTTACCAGTTTCGTCTTTAGAAGCATCTGTATATATCTGTGTCGTGTCATCATACATTACTTCTAAATACTGCTGTACATTCTGGTTTGCAATCTCCTTAGTTTTCAAATTTACAATAGGGAAATAAAATAACCAAGGGGAATGATTGACCTTGTAATTGTTTTGCAAAGAGGAATGTCACTGATCCCCAATTGATCTGCCTGCTGATTACCATCCCACCCAAAACTGCGTACGGGTCGACCATACTCCCAGCATTCCCTTAGTACCTGTTTGGTTGGGTGATTGTCTTCATGACCCTGTAGGTTTAGCCAATATGATACTGATAATTTCAGTCACCTGAGGTCCAGTGGCATCTCCCCTACTTCCACCTGAAGTGCTGGGACTGGAGAGGTCCTGAAGGCACCACAGCATATACGGAGGGCTTTGGCTTGTATCTTGTTTAGCTCTAACAAGGAAGTCTTGGCTGCTGAACTATATGCTATACATCCATAATCCAACACTGGTCGGATTAGGGCACTATAAATTCTTTTCAAGGATGTGCTTGATGCCCCCCAGTCATTCCCTGCTAAGCATTTCAGAATATTAATTCCCTTTTTGTCTATAACCTTTTGAATATGATTTTTAAAAGAAAGTTTGTTATCGAACCATACACCAAGGTATCTTATAGGGTGTTCACACGGCACATATTTGCATCGATGCTGCACCGATGTATTTTGTTGCGATATATCTTACACCGGTGTAAATTTTGCGCAGCGTTCACACGTCACAACCCTGCTTACTAGAGAGAAGCGTGTTAGCACCGGTGCAGCCCCACTTGCGGTCACACGGCAGTTTCTGCGACCGTGTTATAGTAGCAAAAACTATTACTATCATTTCCTTTGATAGTAATAAAGTTTTGATATTTCCTTTTATTACTATCATTTCCTATCATTATTACTATCATTTCCGATAGTAATAATGCGGAAATGAAATATGCGCATGCGTGAAACTGTACTTCTTTTTCCCGGTTGTCATGGCATCACCAAGCGCCGGGAAAACAACGTGGATGAAGACACCAGTGTTGCCAGATATTGCTGACGTTTTCCATCCCAAAATATGTTCAAATCCGTCAAAATGCACTTAAAACTGCCAAATCTGGCAACACTGGAAGACACGCAGTTCTGTTGTTGTTGATATTCGCCATTTTGGAAGCGCAAAATACCAGGATGCAAGTTATGCAATGCCCGTATGTAATCAACTCTCCTCACGCGTAGCGAGTCTACCCCTGTAGCGTTCAGACGTCCCATTTTATATCGGTGCTGCCCCGCAAACTAGCATTTACTCCGGAGTAAATTTCTTAAACCACCTCCCGAGCAGGGTTAGATTTGCACCGGTTTAAGCAGCTTTCAGGGGCTACACCGGTATAACTTTGTACCGTGTGAACGCTCTACCGGGGCAGCCCCGGTGCTACACCGGAGTAAAAGTTGCCGTGTGAACACCCCTTTAAATTATCCGTTTGCTTGAGTGGCTGCCCATACAACCTGAGGTCCACTGTAGGGTTAACCCTTTTTTTTTTTTGAGAAACATATAACTTGTGTCTTTTCAACAGATAAATGAAACCCCCACTCATGTGACCATCTTTCAACCTCGTTTATAGCTATTTGCATTCTGTTCCTTAGACTATCAGAATTTCGGCCTCTCACCCACAGTGCCCCATCATCTGCATAAAGTGCTCTACTGATTCTGGAATCAATATTGTTAAAAACATCATTAATCATTATATTAAATAGAATTGGGCTGCAGACGCTACCCTGTGGGGTACCATTTTCTATAGCGTAGATTTTTGAATGGCTCACTCCGACTCTTACCTCTATGGTTCTATTCCTTAAAAAATCTCTTATCCAATTGAACATTTTGCCTTCTATTTCCATTTTATTCAATTTAAGTAAAAGACCCTCTTTCCAGAGCACATCATATGCTTTTTCAATATCAAAGAATGTTGCCAAGACTGACTCCTTATTTGCTTGAGCTTTCCTAATTTCATTTTCTAGGCAGATTATTGGATCCATAGTAGTACGGCCATTTCTAAACCCACTTTGATGTGGAGAGAAAAGACTTCTTTTTTCAATCTCGTATACTAACCTCTTAGTTATCATCCTTTCCATTAACTTACAAAGATTAGATGTTAGTGCTATAGGCCTATAGCTTTTGACCTCTGCTTTATCCTTACCTGGTTTAGCTATAGGTACCACTACTGAATGTTTCCAGCTAGAGGGCAGCTTACCTTGCTCCCAAATTTTATTATATAACTTTAAAATCACACTTTTAGCTACATCAGATAATTGTTCAATCATTTTGTAACAAATTCTATCTTTACCTGGAGACATATTTTTAACACCCACTAATGCTCTTTTCAGTTCAAATAATGTAAAATTATCAAGTGCGCCCTCACTTATATCTTTCTTTCCTAATACGTTTCCATTATCTTCAATCATTTTTGTTCTCCATAATAACTCTTCATTTGTTAAGTTTTTAGAGCTATGCACTTTAACAAAGGCCCTAGCAAGCATCTCTGCTTTTTCATCATTATTTACTGCTTCACCATCACTATCTTTAATTACTGGTAAAGAGAAATCCCTTCTTATTCCTCCCATCTTTCTGATCATTCCCCATATCTCGGAGACCTTGACTTCTGATCCAATATTACAGAAACTCCTCCAGTAATTCCTCTTAGTTTCCCTTATTACTCTTTTAACTTGAGACTGTGCCTTTTTATATGGTATTAAATTATTGAAGGAATGATTAGATTTCACCATTCTAAATGCTTTATTTCTGGCTTTGACCACTTTTTTACATTCATCTGACCACCATGGCACCATTTTCTTTTCCCTTATCCCAGAAGACTCACCCAGAACCTCCTCTGCTGACTCATATAATATATTTGTGATTATGGAATTTACTAATTCAACATCACTTAAGTTTGACATATTCTCCATAAGTTTGCCACTTGCCTTCATGCTATATAGCCCCCAATTAGCCTCTCTCATTTTCCATCTTGGGTACCAGTTTTCTTCCAAATTAACATTCCGCTCTTGTATCTTGGTCCAAATTGGGTAATGATCACTTCCTAATGGGTTATTATTAAGAACTTCCCACTGACTGACTCCTGCTAATCGTTCTGAAAGTAAGGTAAGGTCAAGTGCTGATTCTGTTCCATGTACTAGATCAAACCTAGTGCCTGTTCCATCATTTAAACAGACTAGATTGTGGTCATCCATAAACTCCTCAACAGTACTCCCATTATCATCTGTTCTTATGCTTCCCCATAATGTGTTATAAGCATTGAAGTCTCCACATAAAATATTTCTACAATTTCCCTCCACACAAAAACTATCTAAAAAATCTCTTCTAATCTTTTGACAAGGGTTATAGAAGTTAATTATTTTAAACTTAGTTCTACCCACCCATACTTCCACTGATATTACTTCAATTTCTTCATTTATATTTTGTGCTTTGTAATTAAGTCCCTGTTGAATAAATGTGGCTACTCCCCCACCTGTTCCTAGGCTTCTATCTTTGCGTACTGCTACATATCCATAGATTATAAAGTCAAGTGATGGCTTTAACCATGTTTCTTGAATACAAATGATATTAGGTTTAACCTGCTGTTCTTCAATAAAATGTTTAAATTCTTGCCCATTCGCAATTAAACTCCTGGCATTCCACTGTAATATGGACAGTACCATTATAAAACACCACCACATGACTGCTGACTTTCAGACACTCTGGTCACTAATACTGCATTTACAGACTCAACAGATAATTCCCCTATATCCAGGTACTTTTCTGCTGCTCTTGTGATAATCTTTATTCTCTCTGTTCTGCTATCTGTCTGAGCTGAGCAATTGATAACTTCCACTATGAAGGCAACAAACTTTTTCTTCTCCACAATCAAAGTGTCTTCAGAAACTTTAGGATTCAAAGATTGTGCAACTCTTTGAGTAGGAGGTTGAGACACAGGTTGAGACACAGACACTGCTTTAGCATCAGATCGTACTTTGCTATCTATCTTTTTGATTGCATCAGCATAGGTAAGTTTCTCCTTCACCCTTATGTTTTGAATCTGTACTGCTCTTTTATGGGCCTCACATCCTTTATAAGCAGCGCTGTGCTCCCCTCCACAGTTACAACACTTTATTTTAGTTCCTACAGCACACTTGCCATATTCATGTTCCCCTCCACACACTTGGCACACCTGGCTTTAGCCCTACAAGCTGCAGCAATATGTCCAAACCTTTGGCATTTAAAACACCTTGTTGGTGGAGGAATGTATGCTCGTACTGCATAACTGACATACCCAATCTTAACTCTTTCCGGTAATCGCTCTTCGTCCAGAGCTATCATAACTGACAAACTAGGACTTGTAACTCCATCTCTTGTAATAGGCAAACGTTTCACCTTGGTTACTTTAACCCCTTTCATGTTAACTCGGATCTGTTCCTCTGTCAACTCAGTAGATACTCCAGATATCACACCCATACACTTCCCCTTTTCCTCCCACACTTGCGGCTTTATCGCTTTCCCCAATAGTGTTTTACACTTCATTAACCCCTGCTGCTGGTCTCTATCTCTACAAACAATCATCAAATTGCCATCTCTTAAAGTTTTGACTGTTTGTACTTCACCTACTAACTTGTATACTGCCTCACTAACTTTTAAAGGATTTAAAGTACATGGGGATTGGAATCTAAGGATAACTTTAATTTCATTTCTTTTATCTTCCTCTCTCCTCTCTTCATCGGGTTCTAGTTCTTTCCTTTTCTTACTTCCTCGATTGACCCTCTGCCATTCTCCTGAGTATATATTTCTCTCATTGTAGTCGCTTGACGCTAGATCACCACCTTCATCTGCCTCCTCAATCCCCTCCATCTCACTCACTCCCTGCAAATCCCGGATCACACCTCCAGCCCCCCAAAACTCCACTCAGCCGAAATCTCGAAGATTTAAATTGGAAGAAGTTCCGTTCAATCACTGTTGAAGCAAGAACCTCTCCCCGTTCTTTCTCCTCCACGCGCAACCTCATCCCCGCGAATTCAGGGCGATGTTGCAATTATATCCAATCACCACAACCTTCCCGCAAATTTGACCAATCATTGGCATCGTCTTGAGGTGACGTCGACAAACTACCTTCCGCCTTACTTCCGTGTATACGTTCAAGAGAAACAGCATGCGCGCAGTGTTGCCAGATTGGGCGGTTTTAAGTGCATTTTGGCGGGTTTTGAACATATTTTGGACTGGAAAATGTCAGCAGTATCTGGCAACAGTGCATGTGCGAGACAATGTTTATATAGGCTTAAATTCTGTTACTGAAAGTGTGTTATGTTTACAGTGAAGGTCTGTGTGCACTTTACATTATTTTTTTACTTCATACAAGAAATTAATGGATGCCAACATTTTTGCAAAAATGGTATTTTATTTTCCATTTTATAGGCAGCTTCAGCATCATACTGTGAGATTCTGTTCAAATTGTTTTTTTTCTTCTATGAAGCCTGAGCCATTTATTTTATTAGTTTATAATTATTGTTTAATTTAGTCTTCAGGAGAGACTGCCTGCACACAGTACTAGTATTAATAGTTTTTTTTCTTACATGAAAGCTGAGGCATTTATATTATATTTTAAGGTAACTTCATGTTGTGCTGTGAGGTTCTGTGCACTTTAACTTTTGAACCAACAGGTGCATTTGGATAAGAAAAGTCTATTTTTCTGCATTTTTGTAGTCCTGGTAATCTTTTATCTTGGTAAAGTTGTTTATAGGGCCATTTCAGTGTCTTTGTTTTTTTAATCAATAGTTTTTCGGCAATAACAATATTTAACATATCACTCAATTTTAATCACAAAAAGAGAAAATAGCAACAATTTCTCGCAAATTTCACTTCCTCCCACAATGTAATCGCAACAAAAACCTAAAAAACACTGCAACTTTCATCGCAATTTTTTGGAAAACCCCCGCAACATCAGACATTTTAGCCCGCAACAATCACAAAAAAGGCCTGCGAAATCCTGGGGGGGGGGCTGAAAAAAGAAGGAAGTATGACCATGATTATTTAAAGTTTGGATTTTCATGGACTGGATCTGAAGATGCTCCAAGAGGTGCTAGCTAACGATGCTATGAGATGTTTAAAATGTGTAAAACAAGATGTTTTAAAAAGAAAAGCACAGATGTTTAAAATGTGTAAAAGAAAAAAATAAAAGTGTACAACAACCATTTTTTTAAAATACGAATGGAACATTAAGTATAGCAACAACAAAAATTGTAAGAGGGGGGCGCTGTTGTTTATTTGCTCTCTGACGGGGGGCTGACTCTCCCACACTTTGAAAACCCCTGTGCTAGTGCATATGCAAGCTAGCTGTCCCCTTTTATCTAACAGCCTCTTAGCAGCTTTTGATATGTACTTCTCCAGAAATTACCACTACACCTACTCAGTAAGCAATACCTAGATATAACACCAATTCCAAAAAAGTTTGGATGCTGTGTAAACTATCAATAAAAAAAGAATGCAATAATTTGCAAATCATGGAAATTATATTTCATTGAAAATGGTACAAAGACAGCATATCAAATGTTGAAACAGAATTTTTTTTAAAAAAAATATATGCTCATTTTGAATTTGATGTCAGCGACACATTTCAAAAAAGTTGGGACGGGTATGTTTACTACTGTGTTGCATCACCTCTACTTTTACCAACACTCTGTAAATGTTTGGGAACTAAGGAGATCGACTGCTGTCGTTTTGAAAGAAAAATGTTGTGCCATTCTTGCCTGATATACAACCCCGATTCCAAAAAAGTCGGGACAAAGTACAAATTGTAAATAAAAACAGAATGCAATAATTTACAAATCTCAAAAACCGATATTATATTCACAATAGAACATAGACAACATATCAAATGTCAAAAGTGAGACATTTTGAAATTTCATGCCAAATATTGGCTCATTTGAAATTTCATGACAGCAACACATCTCAAAAAAAGTTGGGACAGGGGCAATAAGAGGCTGGAAAAGTTAAAGGTACAAAAAAGGAACAGCTGGAGGACCAAATTGCAACTCATTAGGTCAATTGGCAATAGGTCATTAACATGACTGGGTATAAAAAGAGTAGGGGAGAGCGGGGTAAGATGAGCCACCCCCTGTTTCTAAGAAACAGTAAACAAATGTGACCATGTGACCACATTCAAAGGGGGGCGGGACCATTTACTTACACTTGTGGAGAGGAGCACCACATGTCAAACTAGGTGAGGGAGATATTTATAAAAATGTGTTTTTGTGCTTTCTAAGTCAATTCCATGTTTGTCCACAGTGAAGATGATTTAGAGAAGACAAAAGTAGAATAATATTTAGACACATTAGGGTTAAGTTAGTGGCTTTCTAAGCTATGATATGAATGCTAATAAAAATAATTTTGATTAGCCTAATCCCCTTTATTAGCATTTTTCTACAAAATGGTAGCCACGGGGTAAGACGAGCCATTAGATGTGGGGCAAGTTGAGCCACTGGCTCAACTTACCCCATTGGTGGCTGAGCTTACCCAATATAGATGACACTTAAGTTTTCACATTTACTGGTCATATATGACAACATTATATATATATGACATCAGATGAGGAAGACCAGTTGTTAGATGTGGGGGATTATGTTGTGGCAAAATTCACGGGGAAGAAGAAAGTGCATTTCTTCATTGGCCAGATAATCAAATTGGATGTCTTCGAAATAGAGGCAAGATTTGTCAAAAGAAGCCAGTCATGCCATGGCTCTGCAAGAAAGCCGACCTTTGTCTTCAAAGAGAAAGATAAGGCTGTCCTGTCAAGACAGGATATTGTGAAAAAATTGCCCCACCCCTTTACTGTTGGGGGGACAGCACGGAGGGAGAGGCAAATGGTGTTCCCTTGCAATTTGAACGCTTGGAACATTGAATAATGATGAAATGATTGATGGAATGATTGCTGCATGTTTTAGCAATGTTTTAACCTACTGAAAGAAATAAGATTTTTTGGCACTGTTCTACTGTTTTAGTAATTTCTATAATATAGTATATCTCTCATTCCCTCTCTAACCATCCCTCTTTCTATCTATCTATGCATATCTCTCTCTCTCTATCCATCTATCTATCCCTCCCTATCCCATCTCGTTCTATCACCTCTCTCTTCATCTCCCCTTCTCTATGCAACGGCCCTATCCCCCACTTGATTGACTTGACTTGATTCACTGATTGCATTTCTAATAATAAAAGTTGTTTACTTTGTTAACCTAACATGTTTTGTGTTGGCTCAATTTACCCCACACAGTGGCTCATCTTACCCCGTGCATGGGGTAAGTTGAGCCACTTGACATTTTTTTTTCCAAGAGGTAATATCACTCTAACCATAAGAGCTTATCAATTATTTTTTGCTCAGATAGTAACAGTACACTTTGAAATTTGGTATGGTGTGTAGACTGGAAGCAAAAATGGCTTTAACATGTAGTTATGATGAAAAATGTAAAAAGTGGCTCATCTTACCCCGCTCTCCCCTATCTTGGAGTGGCAGCGGCTCTCAGAAGTAAAGATGGGAAGAGGATCACCAATCCCCCTAATTCTGCGCCGACAAATAGTGGAGCAATATCAGAAAGGAGTTCGACAGTGTAAAATTGCAAAGAGTTTGAACATATCATCATCATCATCATCATCATCATCTACAGTGCATATCATCATCAAAAGATTCAGAGAATCTGGAAGAATCTCTGTGCGTAAGGGTCAAGGCTGGAAAACCATACTGGGTGCCCGTGATCTTCGGGCCCTTAGACGGCACTGCATCACATACAGGCATGCTTCTGTATTGGAAATCACAAAATGGGCTCAAGAATATTTCCAGAGAACATTATCTGTGAACACAATTCACTGTGCCATCCGTCGTTGCCAGCTAAAACTCTATAGTTCAAAGAAGAAGCCGTATCTAAACATGATCCAGAAGCGCAGACGTCTTCTCTGGGCCAAGGTTCATTTAAAATGGACTGTGGCAAAGTGGAAAACGGTTCTGTGGTCAGACGAATCAAAATTTGAACTTCTTTATGGAAATCAGGGATGCCGTGTCATTCGGACTAAAGAGGAGAAGGATGACCCAAGTTGTTATCAGCGCTCAGTTCAGAAGCCTGCATCTCTGATGGTATGGGGTTGCATTAGTGCGTGTGGCATGGGCAGCTTACACATCTGGAAAGACACCATCAATGCTGAAAGGTATATCCAGGTTCTAGAGCAACATATGCTCCCATCCAGACGACACCTCTTTCAGGGAAGACCTTGCATTTTCCAACATGACAATACCAAACCACATACTGCATCAATTACAGCATCATGGCTGCGTAGAAGAAGGGTCCGGGTACTGAACTGGCCAGCCTGCAGTCCAGATCTTTCACCTATAGAAAACATTTGGTGCATCATAAAACAGAAGATACGACAAAAAAGACCCAAGACAGTTGAGCAACTAGAATCCTACATTAGACAAGAATGGGTTAACATTCCTGTCCCTAAACTTGAGCAACTTGTCTCCTTAGTCCCCAGACGTTTACAGACTGTTGTAAAGAGAAAACGGGATGTCTCACAGTGGTAAACATGGCCTTGTCCCAACTTTTTTGAGATGTGTTGTCGTCATGAAATTTAAAATCACCTAATTTTTCTCTTTAAATGATACATTTTCTCAGTTTAAACATTTGATATGTCATCTATGTTCTATTCTGAATAAAATATGGAATTTTGAAACTTCCACATCATTGCATTCCGTTTTTATTTACAATTTGTACTTTGTGGGCGGCACGGTGGTGTAGTGGTTAGCACTGTCGCCTCACAGCAAGAAGGTCCTGGGCTCGAGCCCCAGGGCCGGCGAGGGCCTTTCTGTGTGGAGTTTGCATGTTCTCCCCGTGTCCGCGTGGGTTTCCTCCGGGTGCTCCGGTTTCCTCCACAGTCCAAAGACATGCAGGTTAGGTTAACTGGTGACTCTAAATTGACCGTAGGTGTGAATGTGAGTGTGAATGGTTGTCTGTATCTGTGTCAGCCCTGTGATGACCTGGCGACTTGTCCAGGGTGTACCCCGCCTTTCACCCGTAGTCAGCTGGGATAGGCTCCAGCTTGCCTGCGACCCTGTAGAAGGATAAAGCGGCTAGAGATAATGAGATGAGAATGAGATTTGTACTTTGTCCCAACTTTTTTGGAATTGGGGTTGTACAATTTCAGTTGCTCAACAGTTTGGGGTTCAGTTGCTCAACAGTTCTCCTTTGTCATATTTTGCACTTCATAATGTGCCAAATGTTTTAAATGGGAGACAGGTCTGGACCGCATGCAGGCCAGTTTAGCACCTGGACTCTCTTACTACAGAGCCATGCAGTTTTAATATGTGCAGAAAGTGGTTTGGCATTGTCTTGCTGAAAGAAGGAAGGCCTTCCCTGAAAAAGTCTTTGCCTGGATGGCAGCATATTGATATATATATGCACCTGTATATATCATTCAGCATTAACGATACCTTCCCAGATGATGTCATGTGCCCATACACCCTCATACCATCACAGATGCTGACTTTTGAACTGTGCACTGATAACAAGCCGGATGGTCCCCCTCCTCTTTAGCCTGGAAGACGTGGTGTCCATGATTTCTAAAGAGAATTTCTAATTTTGATTCTTCAGACCTCTGGAAAATTTTCCACTTCGCCTCAGTCCAATCGTAAAAGAGCTCAGGCCCAGAGAAGGTGGCAGTGTTTCTGGATATTCTTTATCCAGTTTTAACAAGGTTTTAACTTGCATTTGTCGATGTAGTAATGAACGGTTTTCACACACAATGGTTTTCTGAAGTGTTCCTGAGCCCATACAGTGAGTTCCACTACAGACACGTGTCTGCTTTTAATGCAGTGTTGTCTGAGGGCCTGAAGCCCAAAGGCATTCAGTGTCAGTTTTTCAGTTGTCAGTTTTCTCTTGCATACAGAGATTTCTCCAGATTCTCTGAATCTTTTAATTATATTATGCACCATAGATGATGTGATCCCCAAATTCTTTGCAATTTTACATTGAGGCATGTTATTTTTAAATTGTTGCACTGTTTGCCCACACAGTCTTTCACAGAGCAGTGAACCCTTCCCCATCTTTACTTCTGAGAGAATCAGACTCCTTGGGATGCTCTTTTTGTACCTAATCATGTTACTGACCTGTTGCCAAGTCACCAAATTAGTTTTTTTTTTTGAGCATTACACAACACTTTCAGTCTTTTATTGCCCCATCCCAACTTTTTTGAAACATGTTGCTGACATCAAATTCAAAATAAGTATATACTGTATTTTTCAAAAACCAATACAATTTCTCAGTTTCAACATTTGATATGTTGTCTTTTGTACCATTTTCAATAAAATATAGGGTTTTCATGATTTGCAAATCTTCACCTTCTCTTCCTATTTATGTTTTACACAGTGTCCCAACTTTTTTGGAATTGGAGTTGTAATTTGTGGGGGTAGTGTAGCATGATGAGGCATGACTTCAGCAGCAGACCGGTCAAACTATGATCATGACAGTGTTGAAAATTTTGATGAGATGCATTTTTGTCCATTGTGACAAATCTTAAAAACATTTTATGTCAACCTGATAACCAGCCAACTATGTTTTTCAGCTCTGACAAAACACCACGTCTTCCAGGCTAAAGAGGAGGGGGACCGTCTAACAAAACATGTTTTCCCTATGCGCAAAACATTGTGTTGAGTTAATAAAGCTGACCATGTAGCAACCATGTACAATGTACATGTATAAACTGTAATCTACAATTTCATCAAGTTGCATAATTAAATTCCCAGCTGTGCACTGAAACTCTGTTCTCCATCGTGTGTCTTGTGTAGGACCTGGAGGGGGGAGATGTGCTGGGTGAGAGTCCGTACATTGGAAAAGCCCGTCACAAAAGGAACGCATTTACATCAAACAGCGTTGATGCAGGGAACAGACATCTGGCCACAGGAGGTCTCATGCATACAGACAAATTGGAAGAGAATAAGTTTAGACATGATGTGGCAAGAGGTACTGACATCCAAAAAGTACAGGTTGTTTTCTGTTACCTCCGCCAAGGAGGTTATGTTTTCGGTAGCGTTGGTTTGTTTGTTTGTCTGTTAGCAACATTACGTAAAAATTAATGAACAGATTGCTCTGAAATTTTTTCTAGAGGTGTGACTGGGCACAAGTAACAATCCATTAAATTTTGGCGGTGATCTGGATCACCTTCTGGATCCCGGTTTTTTTTAAAGGATTAATTTTTCCCCATTGAAATGAATGGGCGCGCGACGCAAAAAAACAGATTTTTCCTTATGTAGGCCAAACCGTAAGGTGTAAAGTCATGAAACTTGGTACACTGATAGAGGAGTGGACCCTGATTGATTTCATCAAGTTTCATGTTGGTACGTCTCACGCTGTAGCACCACCAACTGATCACAGTCTTGCATGCGTTCATGCACGTAACTTTTGATCCATATGTCTGATTTTCATAAGTCTGGTGCCGTTGGAATCCTTGGAGCTAGACGATTCCAACGCACCCTATGACGTCATTCTCCGCCTAATTAGATTTTCCGCCATTTTTAATTTTGTCCAAAGTGAAGGTAGAGTGACCCTGGCCGCATGTTTTGTCTGATCATCATAAAACTTGGCACACATGCTCTCCAGTCCATGCCTAATGAATGATATTCGTTTCACTCTCATAAGTCAAAGCGTTCGCCCGTGGCAGCCAATCAAAATCGATGGCAAAGCCACCAAACAGGAAGTGAGCTCATATCACGGAAACGCTTTGACGTATCAAGACCATATTTAGTGGCATGACTTTGGACACAATCCAAACGACCCTCGTCAAATATGATGTCATTTGGCCACTAGGGGGCGTCACAATTAGCAAAAACGTATTTTGGCTCATATCTCAGAAATGCTTTGACGTATCAAGACCATATTTGTTGAGATGACCTTCAGCACCAGTTCATGTATCCTCATCAAATTTGGTGTCATTTGGCCACTAGGAGGTGCCACAATGAGCAAAGACGTGTTTTGGGTCACATCTCTTTACAGATTTAGAATTACATCTAAGTTTTCATGTTAGTGATGCTCTGGGATGTCCCTGTAAAGAACCTTGCCAGCCTGTCATCTCCGTATGAGAATCTGCCTTGTGTCTTGGCCAAACTTTTGCATGTTGACACAAAACTTGTCGTGTGGGCGTGCGGTCACCTCTCTTGCCGGGTCGCCATGGCGGCACGCCTGAGCAAGCACACTTTCGCATTTTCTCCAGAAATGCATTCTAGTTGTTATTATTATTACCTCCGCCAAGAAGGTTATGTTTTTGGTAGCGTTTGTTTGTTTGTCTGTTAGCAACATTACGGAAAAAGTAATGAACTGATGATTGCTCTGAATTTTTTTTCCAGATGTGTGACTGGGCACAAGTAACAATCCATTAAATTTTGGAGGTGATCTGGATCCCGGATTTTTTTTAAAGGATTCTTGGCGGAGGTCTCCGCTCTCAGAGTGCTTTTCTAGTTTTACATGAGTTGACCACTGCACAGTGTTTACATACAGCAACTAAAAAAGCACTTGGAGAGTGCAGACCTCCAAGAATCCAAGAATCCTTTAAAAAAATCCGGGATCCAGAAGGTGATCCGGACCACCGCCAAAATTTAATGGATTGTTACTTGTGCCCAGTCACACCTCTGGAAAAAATTTCAGAGCAATCCGTTCATTCCTTTTTCCGTAATGTTGCTAACAGACAAACAAACCAACGCTACCAAAAACATAACCTCCTTGGCGGAGGTAATAAGTGCTAAAACAAATAAAGAGCACTACCTCTCCTTTTTGATATGTCTTCAGGGTGGTAAAAGAATGAGCTTCATACTGTCATCACGTGAATTATTTTCATATAAGTGCACAGTCTGGAGTGTGTTAGTCCATTTTATATCGCAGCAATTGCCAATGATTACAATGTTTAAGTAATGAACAATAAATCACACATTTTAACGCTTTTATAGTTATTAAATTTAATGTTGGAGAACATCGTCATTATGGCACAGTCGAGAGTTCTGTCACCAGACACCCCCCCCTTTTTTTGTAATTGTTAAATGTCTCAGAAAAAAAGTTCACCACCAGAATGATAGGTTTTCTTATTTTTCAAATGCATTTGTTATTCGTCTTAGATTATATGGAGTACCATACAAGGCTCTGTGAATTAATTGTTTCTATAAAAACAATAACATATTAGAATGAGTGCATTAATATAAACCTGTTGTTCATGATACAGCCAGAAATGCTCTCTGAGCTGTGCAGTTATACAAAACCAGTGCACACCTTCTGATCAATCAGAATTGAGAATTTAACCATGCTGTGGTAAATTCTCGCCATAAAAGTATACACGTCTGCATCAATTATAACAGTAACATAAAAATCATGTATCAACTCTGATCATGTTACTATATTGGTTAGTGCACTGCTATGATAAAATTGGGATATTGTTTGTTAAATAGTACATGCTGTGACTGTAGCAGAAGAGCAGCTACAACATCTGCATAAGGAGATGGAGTACACAGAGCGACAGATCCTGAGAGCCAGCAAGGAGCTGCAACAACTAGAAGAGGCAGCATCTCAGAAACGAGTGAGTTTTTTTTTAATAGTGTTTTTTTTCTTTTATTATTGTTGATCCAAAGCCTAAATTGAAACTAGCCTTTAAACAATTAAGTTTTTTTCTTTCACACTAATTATATCTGTTAAATATCACGTGGCAGCAGTGTGATGCATAAACTCGTATAGATACAGGTCAAGCGCTTCAGGTAATGTCACATCAAAGATCAGAATGGGGGGAAAAATTTGTAGCATGGCTGTTGGTGCCAGGTGTTCTGGTTTAAGTATTTTACGAACTGGTAATCTCTTGAAAAAATCATCCAGTGAGCAGCAGTTCTGTGGGTGGAAATTAATTGAATTGTTGATGATGATGATAGAGGACAGAGGAGAATGGCCATACAGAAAGGCTACTGTAACTCAAATAGTCACTCTTTACAACCGTGATGAGCAGAAGAGTGCCACAGAATGCACAACACTCCAAACATTAAGGAGGATGGGCTACAATGTCAGAAGATTACATGGAGTTCCACTCCTGTCAGCCTAGAACAAGAATATGAGGCTTACTGAGAGTTGACAGTTGAAGAATGAAAAATCATTGACTGGTCTGACAAATCATGATTTCTGCTGCAACATATAGTAGGGTTAGAATTTGCACTGACAAAATCTGCAAATGACGCGGTACGCGGTGGTCCGGATCACCGTATTTTCCATACAAAACGAGGGCATTAATTAATTATTTTTCCTGGATTGTGGTCCGGTTCACCGTATGCTGTATTATATTACGATATAAATAAAAACTTACCAAAATCATACTGTGTTTGTCATTTAATACGAGTTTTTTTACAAAGTCGTACATCATTTGTTATTTTTTCTCAAACCGGAAGAGAAATGCATGCGTAAAACACACACGCAATAAAAGATACCAGTTCTAACGCATGTAAAAAAGCGGGAGCTGCCACGAGGGAAGTGAAAAATAATTTTACCAACTTTCGTCATTATGTCTCAGGGTGGTTATGAACAGCTTCTAAGGAATAAGAAAAAATGTGCTAGAGACTACAAAGCAACAGAAGAAAGGGCAAAGGAAAGAATTTATTCTAAATTAGGGGAAGAAGTAGCTGAAAATTTAAAATTTATTTGTCTTCTGAACTTGGTGGTCCGGACCACACCTGAAAACGGCGTAGTCCGGACCACCGCGTACCGCGTCAAATGTGCAACTTAACTAACATTAGATATGTATATTGTAAACATCAGTTAACTATATTTATTAGAAATGCTACTGAAACGTTTTAGCTGAAATAGTCAAAAACAGCACTTTTCTGGCTGGGAGAGAGAGAGAAAAAAATCACAACAAAAAAGACGAAATAGGCCTACAGCAAAGTGTCACAGCTGACACTTTGGTATTAAAATCACAATTTGTTCTGTTTCAGCAGTCATCACGGACACCTTCAAACAGATGATGTAGATGAAAACGCCATAAAAGTGTACACGTCTACATCTTAGCTAAAGCAAACAATCCTGCTCCAACCATTCCCTATCCCAAGTGCCTGAAAAATACATTCATACCTTGTACCTTATTATTTCTCCCTTATGAAAGGACTATATCAAAAATTTACTCCATACCCCCAAAACCAAAATGATCTATGCATTATCTCTCTTCAGGTTTGTCAAATCTGAATTTTGCATGAGTAGCATGAACGGCAGTGGACCTGCCCTGACTGGCAGCAGTTCAGGCTGGTTGTAATGGGGTGGGAAGGGGTTTATTTTTCCTGGCACTCATTAATACCAATCAAGCATTGTTTGAATGCCACACCCTATCTGAGTATTGTTGCTGACCATGTTCATCTCATTCTGGCTATAGTTTACCCATCTTACTATAGCTAATTCCAGCAAGATAATGTGCTTTAGTGAAGCACAAGTCAACTCAAACATGAACATCACAATGAGTTGTCTGTGAAGATTCTCAGTCATCCAGGTCATGATAAACCGTAGGTGCTAAAGAAGGCAACTGGACTTGCTTGAAATTCTTGGACAGTTCACCTCTCATCCGAAAGGCTTCTTCGGTTCTGTCTGACTAGTGGGGAGTTCCAGGTATTTATTTATCCTCTAATGGACCAAAAGCAACTCTAAGGAGAGCTGTTGAGGTCATATGAATCGTTGACCCTCTCAGTCATCCTGTAAGTATTAGGCTACATCCACACGACAACGGCAACGAGATGTTATTTAAAAATATATCGCGTCCAAATGGGCAATGATCAGTAAAATATCAGGTCCATATGGCAATGCAACGCTTGCTGAAAACGATGCAATACACATGCCACACCTCTAGGGGCGCTGTAAGACGGTCCCTTCGGAGACACCAGAACAATAGAAGAAGTAAGGACGCATGCGCATAAACCATTATGCGCGAGACTTCATATTAGCCACAAAGTCAGGAAAATCTGTTCGTAAAATTACATTATAATGACCAAATACAATGAAAAGTATTTTTCCAGTCTCACCTGTGAAAGGTAATCCCATGTGATCTCGTTTGGACGGCAAACCTGTTGGTACAGTTAAACGAGCTACTCTTTATTCTCTGCTTTGACCTATCCAATATGGCGGCGAGGATGACGTATGATTCTACGCGGAAGGCAGCATCTTTAATGGTCCGGAATAAATTGAATGCTACACGTTGATGGATTAATTTGTTCTTTCTCACCTGTGAAAGGTAATCCCATGTGATCTCGTTTGGACGGTAAACCTGTTGGTACAGTTAAACGCAGCACATGAATCTTTATTCTCCGCTTTGACCTATCCAATATGGCCGCGAGGATGACGTATGATTCTACGCGGAAGGTGGCGTCTTTAATGGTCCGGAATAAATTGAATGCTACACGTTGATGGATTAATTTGCTCTTCTACGCCCTTTTTGAGGAATGTATTGTAGGGCTTAAACCAACATCTGAAGAGGTGAGATCGCTCCTTTTTTTTCCCTATTTTTGCTGGCGGGATTGACTCTGCCCTAAGGGCAGAGTCTCTCTCTCTCTCTCTCTCTCTCTCTTACTTTGCACCATTACACAATAAATATTCACAGTGAAAATATTTTGTAAGCGCGTTTCATGAACCAAGTTATAGGATTTGTTGACAACTCGCATCGAGTTCGTTACACTTCTACCCGGCGTGAAGCACTCACAGTCATGTGGTTGTGACGTCATCGTAAACAAATCCGTACTACTCATCCAGACGACTTCACAACGGCAACGTTGCCAGATCTTTCCACTCTGGAACCCGTTCTCAAAAAGATTGCGTTTTGGGCACCCAAAACGCCGGTGCCGTGTGGACGCCAGGCCTAAACGATAAGCAATTGTATCGGAGTCACCTGAATCCGTTGCCGTGTGGACAGGGCCTTAGGGTCACAGGAGGCTGAGTGTGAATGGTGTTAGCAGTCTAGCGAGTCATTAGGGTGATCTGTGGGTCGTTGGCTTTCTCTGTCGTCATGTGAGTCATTGAAGTCAACTGAGGCTACATTTACATTAGACCGTATCTGTCTCGTTTTCTTCACGGATGCACTGTCCATTTACATTAAACCACCTGGAAACGCCGGGAAACGGGAATCCGCCAGCGTCCACGTATTCAATCCAGATCGTGTCAGCTCCGGTGCTGTGTAAACATTCAGAATACGCGGATACGCTGTGCTGAGCTCTAGCTGGCGTCTCATTGGACAACGTCATTGTGACATCCACCTTCCTGATTCGCTGGCGTTGGTCATGTGACGCGACTGCTGAAAAACGGCGCGGATTTCCGCCTTGTATCACCTTTCATTAAAGAGTATAAAAGTATGAAAATACTGCAAATACTGATGCAAATACTGCCCATTGTGTAGTTATGATTGTCTTTAGGCTTGCCATCCTTCCACTTGCAAGTGATATGTGCTGGGATCTCACACACAGCGGCTCAGTCCCGAATCACAGCTTGTTCACTTCACTCGCGTGCTCTGTGAGCTGCGCAAGGCCGGAGTGCGCACCCTCCAGAGGGCACTCGCTGTTCAGGGCGGAGTGATTTGGAGCGCAGGATGCCTGCGGAGCCGAGCGTATCCGTGTATTGGTATTGCTGCGTGCACGCAAATCGTGTATTGGTGTTGCTGTGTGCACTAATCGTTTTAAAAACGTTAATCTGATGATCCGCTGATATGGTCTAATGTAAACATGGGCTGAGTCTTGGTGTGGATGTGTATTCAGTTTTCTGGGAAGTGTGCTAAGGACTGCATTGTAGGTAGCTGATAAGTGGTGTCTCAGATCACCTCCTCTGTTCAGTGATGGTCATGCCAGGTTGACAAAGATGGCTTCTTTTACTCCTCTGCAGGTACAGTCCCTTTAGAAACTACATTTCCCATCAGCCCACTTCCGCGTTGACTTACGTCACGCCGGGGCGGGATCACCATCACCACGGCCGCTATGAATGCATAAATCATGGAACGAACTTCTGCTCTTCCTCTTTCCGTCGGGACCAGCGGTCTGCAGACATAAAGAGAAAGCTCGCTCCGCGAGTAAATTTAAAACCCTCTTTCTTGCAAGATCCACGATTTAGTGCAATTTCTTTCTTACCCTTGGCCAAGGTAAACTCCAGATTCACGCGATCTTTAAACTCAACCTGAATTACAGCCGGTTCATTCGTATTAGAAGTGACGTCATGACTGCCGCCCAAACGCAGTTTTAATTTGTAATTAGGAGCGACCAGAATTCCTCCTGATTGAAGCGCTGTGCACGTTAATTTTAATCAGAGACTTTCCTTTCATCACGAACGACGCGTCGGATCAAGAGAAGTTCTCTGTCCACGGAATCGACTCACGTGCTCCACATCGGCGAACCTCCAATGCCTCGAATATCTCTTCATATCGTGCTAAAGGCAGGATATTAAGTAAGACTTTGGCATTTGGGCATAATAAAGATTAGTCTTAGGAATTAGCTTTATGAAGTAGTGTGAATTTAACTCAAACTGTTTAATTGTGCACACTGTAGACACTTAGTGTGTTGAGTTGATCATTGTGTTCTACAATTGTTCTCTCTCAATTGTTTAATAGATAGGTTGTGCATGCTTCTTTATTCCGTACTAACAATACTTAATTTCCTTATACATCTTGACCTTATCAAGATTTCGGTGAATTTGATAATGTTATAAAGTAGGTGGAATTCCTTTGTCTCAAGGCAAACCACGAGGGGACTCACCTTCCCCCAACACCTCAGATAACATTCCAAACTTTATAGCCCCCCCCCCACACTTGCTCTCCCTCTCACAGATAACATTCCAAACTTTATAGCCCCCCCCCCCCCCCCACACACACACACACACACACAAACACACGCTCTTACACATCTACATACTCAAGTATATGACCATATCATATTTATATATATCTGCTGACATTAATTTTTTTATCTTTATAATAAATTCATTTATTAAACAAACTGTGTTTTATTTGTGTTCCAATAAATATCTTTGAAGTCACCCAATCTCTCAAAGAATTCAAAAAGGTGCATATAAGTTATGTAATATGGTAAGTGATCAATAATAATTTGGAATATACCATAATTTAGCTGTTTGGTAATTTGTTATTAAGCACCAGGATTAATGGTATGATTCACTGTGAATGATTCACTGATTCACTTTGAATGATTCACTGATTCGATTCACTTGAGTGATTCACTTCAAACGATTCAAATGAGACGGATTCATTTTAATTATTAACCTTCAAATTTAATGAGACTGATTTATTGAGATCACTTAATAATTACCAAATGCACCTACACCTCTTTCAAGCCACTGGTCTTCTTTGGCTAAAATGCGTACATTACAGTCCTGAAACAAGTGTCCTTTGTTATTGAAATGAAGATAGACTGCAGAATCCTGGCCTGTGGAACTGGCTCTCGTGTTGAGCCATGCGCCTGTGAAGCGGTTGTTTCGTTTCCCCAATGTACAGGTCTGTGCATTCCTCACTGCATTGAATTGTGTACACTACGTTGTCCTGTTTGTGTCTGGGTATTCTGTCCTCAGTGTTACTTGGTCTGAAATGTACAGGAATGTGTTTGTAGAAGATCCTCCTGAGTTTCTCAGATAGTCCAGAAATGTAGGGAATGAGAATGTTCTTGCGTTTGTTGCTGTTTTCTTCCCTGTCTGTTATGTTTCTTGGTAACCTTGGTATACCTGCACTTCTGAAGTGCTTCCTTGATGTGTTTTTGCTCCTTCTCTTTTCCCTCTACTGTTGTAGGAATGTTCTGAGCCCTGTAAGGTCATAATGGCCCCCAATTTGTGTTCCAGTGGGTGGTGAGAGCCAAACAGTAGGTCTTTGTGTGTGGGTTTCCAGTAGACCTCGATGCTAAAGCTTCTGTCTTGTTTGACGTGCACGCCGCAGTCCAAAAAGGCTGTTTCCACTGACGTCCTCCCAAGTGAACTTGATGTTGGTATCCACTGTGTTGATGTGCTCTGTGAAGGCTTTCACCTCATGGGTTTTGATTTTTACCCAGGTGTCATACACATACCTGAACCAGTGGCTGGGAGCGACTCCTGAAAAAGCAGTCAAAGCTTTGTTTTCCACGTCCTCCATGTATAGATTGGCCACTATAGACCCTTTTCAGTCACGTGACCTTCGTAAACGCGACCGCCATTTTGGACATGTAGTGGACTTCGGCTCGAATCAGTTTGAATGTGAGGAAGGCGACAAACGAAAAACATAAAAGAAAAAGGAGCGAGATGCAGAAAACACCTTCACTATCCAGCAACGTAGGGCATTTACAGGGCGAGCAGAGGGAGAGGTATTTGCAAAAATTGAGGTTAGCAGGCTTAGAGAACGACGTTTACCTGCTTCCACCAGGATTGTTCACTGACGTACGGAAGTACACGAAGCCCTCGTCTTTACCTGACTTCGGCCCATATGATCTGTATACCTATGTCGTTAAAAACCCATCGCCATACACATACACGCCAACGTCCGAGGTTCCGGAGCGCGCTCCGGCTTGCTCCAGGAGTGCTCCGGCCGAGGTTCCGGAGCGCGCTCCGGCTTGCTCCCCCTCAAATTAAGCAGCGCGCTCTGGCTTGCTCCGGAGCAAGCTGGAGTGCGCTGCTTAATTTGAGGGGGAGCAAGCCGGAGCGCGCTGCTTAATTTGAAGGGAACCTTGTCCGGAGCGCGCTCCGGAACCTCGGCCAGAGCACTCCGGGAGCAAGCCGGAGCGCGCTGCTTAATTTGAGGGGAACCTCGGCCGGAGCGCGCTCCGGAACCTCGGCCGGAGCACTCCGGGAGCAAGCCGGAGCGCGCTGCTTAATTTGAGGGGAACCTCGGCCGGAGCACGATCCGGAACCTCAGCCGGAGCACTCCGGGAGCAAGCCGGAGCGCGCTGCTTAATTTGAGGGGGAGCAAGCCGGAGCGCGCTCCGGAACCTCGGACGTTGGCTCCGGCAGCTATTTACACTGGATCCGGTGTAAGTAGCTGCCGGATCATAATTACAGTAAACTAGTAAATACAGTAAAGGAAAAACTTGAGACTGAAAGGTTTTAACAGTCATCCAAATGACTGAACATAAACATTGCTACAGTAACATACCAGCTACTTGTTGATAAGAAACAGAAAACTTAGAGCACATTTAACCCTGGGGGTGAACCAATCTAATCTCCTTCCTGTTTTAAAACAACATCAGAGTGCACAAGCAGATATTACTTCTAGACTTTCTGTAAAGCTAGCTCTTCTGAACGTTAGATCACTTTTAAACAAGTCATTTTTAATTAATCTTATTTGCAAACACAATCTTGATTTTTTGCTTCTAACTGAAACTTGGCTGGATCAAGCAAATAGTGCTACCACCCTTATTGAAGCAGCTCCCCCAAATTTTAATTTTTTGAATGTTACCCGACAAGGGAAAGGTGGAGGGATCGCAAATATATTCAAAGTCTCTTTTCAATGTAAACAATCCTCACTTGGTGATTTTACGTCCTTTGAACACTTATGTGCACTTGTTACATGCTCTCCTAACATATTATTATTAACTATTTATAGGCCTCCGAGACATTCAGCCAAAGTCTTTCTTGAAGAGTTTGGTGAACTGTTATCAGTCATTTGCTTAGAGTTTGATTGTCTTATTATATCTGGGGATTTTAACTTGCATGTAGATAATACTGATAACATTTATGCCAAAGAACCACTTGCAATTATTGACAACTTCAACCTAGTACAACATGTACAGGGGCCGACCCACTCTCGTGGTCATACTCTTGACCTCGTCATCACAAAGGGTCTTACTGTTTCTTATACTGTTGTTGACCTGGCCTTATCCGATCATTTCTGTGTTTTCTTTGATGTTTCTATGTCTCCTCACATTCAGAACAGCTCAACGACTATAGGTAGGAGAGTCATAAAAGACAACACATGTGCTCTCTTTGAGCAAGCTCTCTCTCAGAACTCAACCAAAATGTCAGACTCTGTAGATGATTTACTGGAAATTTTTAATTTAAATATGACCCAAATTATGGATGATATTGCTCCATTCAAAATCAAAAGAGTCAATGATAAGCAGAAAGCACCATGGAAGCAGTACCCGGCTGTTAAACTGCTAAAGAGAGAATGTAGAAAGACTGAAAGAAAATGGCGCAAATCTAAACTTCACATCCATTATCAAATCCATAAAGAGATGCTTTGTAATTATAATTATGAAATTCGTAAAGCAAGACAGTCTTTCTTCTCCAACATCATCAGCAGGAATATGAACAATGCCCGTGTGCTATTTAACAGTAGAGAAGCTAACTAATCCCCCACCACAATTAACACCTGAACTTCTCTCAGTTAATAAATGCAATGAGTTTGCATCCTTTTTCAAAGGTAAAATTGATAAAATACGACAGAATATTGCTCATAATATATCTCAGTTGCAAAAAATTGAAAAACTGCAATCACCAATGACACAGATAGATAACTTCAACACAATGTCAGAATTTTGTTTAATTGATTATGAGACTCTTGAAAAAACTGTACAAAATCTCAGTTCCTCAACATCTGAATTGGACATTCTGCCCACCAACTTTAAGTCTGTTCTTCATCTTATAATTACAGATGTGCTTCAAATTATAAATACATCCCTAGAGACTGGCGTTGTTCCTGTGTCCCTAAAAAAAGCCGTTGTAAAGCCCCTACTTAAAAAAAATAATCTGGATCCTTCAGTATTAAATAACTACAGGCCAATATCAAATTTACCATTCATCGGGAAAATCCTTGAAAAAATTGTCTTCAATCAATTAACTGCCTTCTTGATATCAAACAGCCGTTTTGATTTTTTTCAGTCAGGATTTCGTGCCAATCATAGCACTGAAACAGCGCTGATTAAAGTTATAAATGACATACGTCTTGCAGGCAAAACATCGGTCCTGGTATTACTGGACCTCAGTGCAGCTTTTGATACTGTTGATCACAACATACTGCTATATCGACTTGAACACTGGGTTGGACTGACTGGTAAAGTTATCAATTGGTTAAAATTCATACTTAAAAGATAGAAGCTTCTTTGTTACCCTGGGAAATTGTTCCTCAACGTCAATGTCCTTGACCTGTGGTGTCCCCCAGGGGTCGATTCTTGGACCATTACTTTTCAACCTTTATATGCTCCCACTTGGGCAAATTATCAATAAAAATTCAATTTTGTATCACTGCTATGCAGATGACACCCAAATTTATTTTGCTCTATCACCTAATGATTATGCCCCCCTTGAATGTCTCTACCAGTGTATCGATCAAATCAACAGCTGGATGTCACAAAATGTTCTTCAGCTGAACACAGATAAAACAGAAGTAACTCTATTTGGAAAAAAAGATGAAAGACTCAGGATTACCACTATTCTTGACACAAAAGGGATTAAAACTAAAGAAATGGTTAAAAATCTTGGTGTTTTCATTGACAGCGAGCTAAACTTTGACAGTCACATGAAAGCAATCACTAAAACGGCATTTTATCACCTAAAAAACATTTCCAAACTAAGAGGACTTATGTCAAAAAATGATCTGGAAAAACTAATACATGCCTTCATCTCTAGTAGGGTTGATTTCACAGGCCTTTTCACAGGCCTGCCAAAAAAGACCATCAAACGACTTCAGCTGGTTCAAAATGCAGCGGCCAGGGTTCTCACACGAACAAAAAGAACAGAGCACATTACTCCAATTCTAAGGTCCCTTCACTGGCTTCCAGTAAGCTACAGAATCGACTTTAAAGCATTGCTGCTGGTGTACAAATCTCTAAATGGTACAGGGCCCAATTACCTCTCTGATATGTTGCAGCGGCCTAACCCAATCAGATCTACCAGATCGAAACAGAAAAATTTACTATTAAAACCAGTTGTTAAAACAAAGTATGGTGAAGCAGCTTTTAGCTACTATGCAGTACAGCTATGGAACCAACTGCCAGAGGACATTAAAAATGCTCCTGCTGTTGGCAGCTTCAAATCTAGGTTAAAGACCAAGCTGTTTTCAGATGCTTTCTGTTAAATAATTAATATTGTCTTCTTTACATTTTTTATAATCTTTACTTTCTCTGCATGTTTTAAATTTACTTTAACTTTATTCTATTTTATTCTGCTGGTTTCTTTTTTTTCTCCTCCTATTTGAACTACTACTTCATTTTATTATTTTATTTCTACTATTGTTTAATTCTTATTATTTTCTTTTAATTCTTTTAATTGTTTTAGAATAAAAAATAAAATTATGTAATTTTATTTCTCTATTGTTTACTGTTTTTGTTTTTACTTCTGTAAAGCACATTGAACTGCCATTGTGTATGAAATGTGCTATATAAATAAACTTGCCTTGCCTTGCCATTAGCTAGTCAACAATAGCTACTACAGAAGAACAAAGAGGTTACAATGGGTTATTTTAACCTATTTGGTTATACACTCGCCGCCACAGAATGTTAACAGCAATGTAATGCCTTTTCTGGCTAATTTTATTCGTCTTACCTCCAACAAAGTGGTCACTACACAAGCGTTGGTATGCCGAGGGCTGCCAATCTTTCCTGTTAATGGCCGCTATCCATCTTCTCCGTCGGGATCTGATAAAATGATAAACCTTGCCTTGTTTGTTGATGGTTACTACATCCAGGTGCACAACAATATAGTGTCATGATGGAAGTCTTGCTGAAAGTAAAAACTTTCTTTGCTGCCATTCCTCAATGTTGGCTGTGGTAAACTACTGGTAGTACATGTCCAAAATGGCGGCCGCGTTTGTCGTGACGTCACGTGAAAAGGGTCCATAGGGGACACTCGTGAGCCCATGGCGCATCCATGCTTCTGTCTATAGAAACATTCGTTGAACTGGAAATAGGTGGTGGTCAGGCAGAGGTCAAGCAGGGTGCAAATGTGGTCCATGGTAAGGTTCATGTCTGGTAAGGTTCTGTCTTGAAGTTGTTTCCTAGTCGATTTGACTGCTTCTGTGGTGGGAATGCAGGTGAAAAGAGAAGTGACATCATAAGAAACCAGGGTTTCATCTGAGTCTAGCTTAAGGTCTGCAACTTTAGTGGCAAAATCTTGGGAGTTATTGACATGATGTGGCGTGTTTCCGACAAGAGGAGCCAGGATGGTGGCTAGGTGTTTTGCAGTGTTATAGGTGACTGTGTGTATGCTGCTGCTGATGGGTCTGAGTGTCAAGTTTATTTGTATAGCACTTTTAACAATAAACATTGTCGCAAAACAGCTTTACAGAATTTGAATGACTTAAAACATGAGCTAATTTTATCCCTAATCTATCCCCAATGAGCAAGCCTGTGGCGACAGTGGCAAGGAAAAACTCCCTCAGACAACATGAGGACAGCATGACTATAATATTAACAGTTTTAACATGACCGTGTCGTTGATGTAACTCTTCATTGATGGAAACTTGAGTGCAAAACTGTTCATGACAACTGCAGTCCCCAGCCATAAAAGCATTACTGTAAGAGTCCAGAGCGTCCTCCAGGTGTGTCTTTCAACTGTCCTCATGGGGCTATGCTCCACAGGAGCGATGCGATGAGACTCCAACCAGACACAGGGCACCAGGATGGATCAGGCAGGTCTGAGGAGCAGAAGAGGTCAGCATCTCAATCCCAGGACCGACATGTAACTCAGAGGGACAGATTTGGGGGGGGGAGAGGGAGAGAAAACACAGGTTGTTGGGTATGCCCAATGCCACCTGAATAAGTGTAGGCAACAGGTGTCAATGTCTAAAAATAACACAAGTATTAAGTCTGTGTGGTAGATTGGTAATTGCTGATCTGATAGTTATATTGTTAACTACAGGGTCACTTACATTGTCTGACCTTAAATTAGTAGTTTGAATTTTTTGTCGGATATTCTCAATTTTGTCATTAAAAAAATTCATGAAATCGTTGCTATTACATATTGCAGGTGTGCATGTGTCTATAGTGGACTTATTCCTGGTTAATTTTGCTACAGTATTAAATAGAAATCTAGGATTATTTTTATCATCTTCTATTAGGGAGGAGAGATATGTTGATCTCGCAGCACTAAGAGCTTTTCTATACTTCAGGAAGCTCTCCTTCCACACTAATTTGAACACTACCAATTTTGTTTGACGCTATTTACGTTCCAATTTTCGAGTGGTCTGTTTTAATGTGCGAGTGTCATCATTATACCAGGGTGCTAATTTTTTGTCTCTGACCATTTTCCTTTTAAGAGGAGCTACATTATCTAAGGTATGGCGGAATGTTGACTCTAAGCATTCAGTTGCCTGATCAAGTTCTGCAGGGGCTGACAGTGACCCAATCAAAGTTGATAACTCTGGGAGATCATTTATAAAGCTCTGTGCAGTAGTTGACGCAAATGTACGTTTAATACAGTAGCGTGGTGAGGTGCAGATATTATTACTCAGACATAGTTTGAATGAGATGAGATAATGATCTGAGAACTTCAGACTGTGGAAGTATGACTATATTGTCTACGTTTAACCTGAATGTTAATATTAGATCAAGGGTGTGACCACCATTATGGGTCGGTCCTATGACATTCTGATTAATCCCTACTGAATCTAAAATGGACACAAACGCTGTTTTTAAAGGGTCCTCTGGGTTATCGAAGTGAATATTAAAATCTCCGACAACTAATGCTTTGTCTAAGGAAATAACCAGATCTGAGATAAAATCTGCAAATTCAGAAAGAAACTCAGAATATGGCCCCAGGGGCCTGTAAATAATAAGCAATGGAATTAACTGGGTAGACTTATTTTTCGAGGCTACATACATTATATGAGTATGAAGAACTTCAAATGTATTAAATTTATAACCAGGTTTTTGTGTTACACCTAGATAATCATTATAAATAACCACAACGCCGCCTCCTCCTCTGCCAGTTAGACGAGGCTGGTGTATGGGTCATTCCACGCCAAACGTCCGAATGCTCCCGCTCGACCATCTCAGATTTACCTGAAAAAATTCCATGAGGTTCACACACTTCCCAATAGGAAAAGTCCCAAATTTCAGCTCCCAAGTCATTATAGTTTTGTCATAAAAAAATATTTAGGCAGCTAACCCCAGACACGTTTTCAGCAGAGTTTTCTAGGGAGCCACTTTCACATTGCTGTATCTAGAAAACTATTTGAGCTAGGTCTTTCAAATTTTCAAGGGCTAATATCTGGCTAAAGTACTCGTAGTATATGGAGTTTTACACATGTGCTTTCGGTTTATCATAGCGTTCTGGCAGCTTGAATTTGCTCAAAAATTCAACTCTTCAAATCTGGCAGCATATTTGAAGGACTGTTGAAAGTGTAATATTAAAGATAGAGGCTTGATATTGCACATGCACCTTACCACACATGCTGTGTACTTTGTATTCAAAAACTGTCCCTCTGTGAAGCATGGTCTAGAAGATATTAAGGTTTAAAAATTGGAAAAAATAATTTGGTGCCATTTTTGGCATGGTATAGCAAAAAAATGATAGGTCCCACCAACATAAAATTGGCTGTTTTTGAAAGATTAGATGTATGTTTCTAACATATCCAAAAATTGTGATGGTGTTTTGCCTTAATGTTGCAAAATGATTTTTTGAAAATGAGGTGTTTGCATATATACACAGCATTCATGGCCTATGAAGGCACTTCCAGATGCTAAGAACACGCCATGAATTTATTTTGCACAGCTTAAACTTAATAAAATGCTTCATTTGATTCATGGTAAAGTACACTAGAAGGATAGCCTATATGCCATTTTTAGGTATTGCAATATTGGAACTCCAATCTTGGTGAAAACTGAAACTTGTCACAAACCATTACATATCTGTTGTACCATGATTTAAAAGAAAAAAAAAAAAAACAACTGTATGCATTGGCAACTTAGGGAAAGCTATTGTAAATTATCTGAACTCTTTAATGAATCTTTCAGATGCTTCGATGTCACATTCCTGAATTGTATATAGACGTCCAGTTGTAGTTCTAGGAGCATCTATTTTAGAGATGATGTGTTGCACAGGTACCCAGCACAAATCTTCTCTCATTGGCCAGAAGAAACTTTTTGCTGGGCCATGTGGATGCATAAATTGTATCTGAACATCTTGCTGATCTTCAGATGTCTCTCTGATGCTTCCAACCCACCAGTGATGGTCATAAACACAGGTTATATATTGGCCAGGTGTCATGTCACTGATCTGGAGGCCATGTGAAAACTCTTCTTCAATATGTTCTATCTCATAGTTGACCAAAAATCCAGCAATTCCAGACACTCTGCTGACCTCAATTGTTGTGGCATTGACTGGCTTGAAACAGTGATTATCTCTAGTACCTGGCACCGTGAATGCCTTTGCGAATCTGCTTTCCAGCTTGTCAGCCATGGACTTTACACTTTCTTTGCTTATCCACATAAATTTCACCCCTAGGATGTTTTTTTCCGCCCATTTGAAGAGGTCTTCAGGGGTTAGGATGTGGTTTGTATCAGTGGCCTGCAGACTCGCTCTTGCAGCCTCTCGCTTTACTGTGCCACCTATTCCATCACATGGTGACTTACCGTGTGATGTTCCAAAGAAGTTCCATTCCGCAGAAACACCGAAGTCTGATGAGTGATAAAGCAGATTGATAAAGCTTTTGCGGTTTTTATAATGAGCAGCAGCTCCATCACTGAAATAGTGAATGGTCTTCAAAGTGGGCAGCAACTTCTTCACTTCGGGTATAACACTGCACAGAAAAGTGTACACAGCTTCTGTATCATGCTTAAGACAATCACTCACTATGCACATACTTGAACATTTAAGCTGGTCATCCTCCGTGTAGTAGATCACAAAAGGATGCAGGGTACACTGGGAGTTATCCCAGTGGTAACCCTGGGCGGCGTCTTGAACAATAAAAGAGTAATTCTCAGCAAAGTCAAGAAGTATGATGCATTCATCTGAGTGCAGTTCTTCCTTCAGTTGGCATAAATGATGACTTTGATGCTTTGCAATAAAGTGATGAACCGACAGTTGGTTTACTTTTTCCATGAGCAAATCCAGGTAGTCTTCTGTTGAGATGGTGTAGTCCAAAAGAGTTGTTCTGTCAGTTGTCACCCACTGCTTGAAGCTAATGTTGTCTACATCATCACTTACTTTGTCATTCAAAAAGTGTTCTAGATTTGTGGATCCTGGGCACTCTTCACACCTGTGTAACATGCATTCCATGTTCTGTGTGGAACACACAAGATGGTTCAGGAGATCTGTGTGGGTGATTTTCTCTGCTTGGTTTTCAGTTGGGAAAGCAGAAAGCATTAGCTTCACATTCTGGTGGTACACACAAACAGAATGTGTCCCTCTAGCACCTACAGTTATGCACTCCTTGGGACGGAGTGAACAAAATTTGGAGATTCCTATCTTCAGGTCAGGGTTTGATTGCTTGAATAGCTGGAAGGCTTCATTCAGATTCATTACAATTAATCTTTTTTGCTTGTGTACTCTCTTGTCTCCTTCTTTAACACTCTTAAAATCTTTTTTACCAGGCAGTGGTCTAGAAATATCATCCTGGTGAAAAAATGCAATAACTTTGTTTACAGTGTCTGTACTCAGTGGTCTTCCTATTGAGGGTGTGATGACAGGCAAAATACCATGTTCTAAGCGCAGATCTCTTGCTCGTCTGACTAGACGCTCACTAACACCAAATTCATCAATGGTCTTTGCAATACTCCAGCTTTGTGGTACCAAAGTTAATAACTTGATCTGCTCCTGCTTTCCAGTCGTGATTGATAACTTTTGCTTCAAAGCTATGACAAGATAGCCAACATCACTCACATCAGCAGATGATGTGGTCATCATAGGAGCAGCCCATGACGTTGAAGGGACTGCAGCACACCAATGTAGCATTTCCTTGGTCTTGTGGCCAACTTCTTCAACCTTTCTCTTAATGTACGCTTCCTTATCCCTGGGACTGACTCGTGAGATTTTACATGGGGAAAGTCCAATAGCAGTGAAGCACTTATCCAATTGGTCTTTTATGTCTTCCTGTTGTACATAGTCAACATGATCATGATCAACATGCTCTTGCAATGGAACTTTGACTGACACTTTATACATATGCTTCTTGCACTGCATGCATACTTTCATTCCAGCCTTTACAGATGTCTTTCCAATGGCCTCTGCTTGGGACAGAGAGATGATGCGAAGATTTTTTTTCATAGGTCTTGCATGTAAGCCATATGGGTTGCTGCAGTTTTTTTGTAGAGAAGAGTAACAATCCAGGTTTATTTTCTTATGGTACAAACATATAGTTGCATCAGGTGGTACATCATCCTGCAGACTACACCTGTGCTTCAGGAGCATTTGGTCATCTTTTGACAGAGAAGTGATGGATACCAGTTGTCTTGGTCTGAAACAATAGAAGCATAACATGTCAAAATGATGGTCAATCAGCAAAGTTGCAAGAAAAGTATTAATGTAAAGTAAGTATTAAAGTAGTTAGACTTACATTGCATAACTCTTGATGTAATCCAACCTGTGGCAGTCTTCAGCACATCCCAACACAGCTCCAATAAAACATGGAGCCAAAGATGCCATCTTGAAAACTGTGAGCCTGCTCATTCTAGTCATTTAAATAGTCAATCTGATTGCAAGTGGCTCGTTCTAAATACAGGTGTGAACATTTACTAGAGTGCCTTGGAATCTGATTGATGTGGGGATGGTATGAGACACTTGCATCCACATTATGTTCTGCAGTGTGCATGCTCAATTTGACACATTTCTGTTTCTATACCTAATGATTACATATAAGTTGACCTTCAAATATAGTTTATCATGAATCAAATGAAGCATTTTATTGAGTTTAAGCTGTATGTAATGAATTTAAGGCGTTCTCTTAGCATCTGGAAGTGCCTTCATAGACCATGAATGCTGTGTATGTGTGCAAACACCTCATTTTCAAAAAATCATTTTGCAACATTAAGGCAAAACACCATCACAATTTTTGGATATGTTAGAAACATACATCTAATCTTTCAAAAACAGCCAATTTTATGTTGGTGGGACCTATCATTTTTTTGCTATACCATGCCAAAAATGGCACCAAATTATTTTTTCCAATTTTTAAACCTTAATATCTTCTAGACTATGCTTCACAGAGGGACAGTTTTTGAATACAAAGTACACAGCATTTGTGGGAAGGTGCATGTGCAATATCAAGCCTCTGTCTTTAACATTATACTTTCAACAGTCCTTCAAATATGCTGCGAGATTTGAAGAGTTGAATTTTCGAGCAAATTCAAGCTGCCAGAACGCTATGATAAACCAAAAGCACATGTGTAAAAGTCCATCTACTACAAGTACTTTAGCCAGATAGTAGCCCTTGGAAATTTGAAAGACCTAGCTCAAATAGTTTTCTAGATACAGCAATGTGAAAGTGGCTCCCTAGAAAACTCTGCTGAAAACGTGTCTGGGGTTAGCTGCCTAAATATTTTTTTATGACAAAACTATAATGAGTTGGGAGCTGAAATTTGGGACTTTTCCTATTGGGAGGTGTGTGAACCTCGTGGAATTTTTTCAGGTAAATCTGAGATGGTCGAGCGGGAGCATTCGGACGTTTGGCGTGGAATGACCCGTATATAACTGTACCCAGGAGGACTCGCTTCATTTAATGCTATATATTCATTTGGCTTAATCCATGTTTCAGTTAAACAAAGTACAGTGATAAGTTCATTAACCATTAGCGCTTTAGATGTAAGAGATCTAATATTTAATAGCCCCACCTTTAGATCAAAGGTGCGGGCAGCAGCTGTATAGTCAGTATGATCTAATTTTATATTGATTAGGTTACTGGAGCAAACTCTCTGAAAATTTCTACCTTTTTGTTTAGCCCGGGGAACAGACACAGTCTCAATGTAGTGAACCCTGAGTGACGACTCTGTGCAGCCAGCAGACAGTTGGTTTAGCCTGGTCGTCTGCTCCCTGGCCTTGGCTCTGGATTGTCAGGAATTAACTAGGCCTGTTCTAAGACTATGACCTATGCTGCAGGAAATGAGAGCAGCACCTTCCCGAGTGGGATGGATACCGTCCCGCCCTAACAGGCCAGCAGCGCCCTCAAAATTAGCCCAATTATCTATAAAGTCCACACTGTTTTCAGAGCACCACCTGGACAACCAGCAGTTCAGTGACCATAACCTGCTGTAAGCTACATCGCCACGCCGCATTGGGACGGGGCCAGAACATACTACAGCATCGGACATCGCCTTTGCTAATTTAAACACCTCTACAAAGTTACTCTTTGTAACCTCAGACTGACGAAGGCGTATATCATTAATTCTTGCATGGATACTATCTTTGAGAACCTGTGCTTGCCTAGGACCCTAAGATTACCTGCTATGTCTGGCGCCCTGGCTCTCGGTATACACCTGACTAAAGCTGCTGGTGGAGTTCCTTCCTTGTGAATCTTGGGGAGTCTATAAATGAGAGGAATGGCTTCCCCAGGGTACAGTCTGTAGTACAGAGATTGGTTGATGGCATGGTCCTTTTCTATGGCATGGTGTAATAGAAAATGGCGTTTATGACATTTCTATATGCTATAGCATCGGTTGATGGCATGGTCTCCCTTTCTATCACAATGAGTTCATTGCACTTCAGTGGCTTCCCAGTCACCAGATCTCAATCCAGTAGAGCACCTTTGTGGTAGAATGGGAGATTCACAGCATATATGTACTGCTGACAAATCTGCAGCAATTATGTGATGCAGTCATGTACAATAGTCTCAAAGGAATATTTCCAACAACTTGTGGAATCTGTGCCATGAAAAATTGAGGTTATTCTGTGTTGCATAGTATTCTTGTGATGTTTTAAAAAACAAACCTGGCCAATGAATGTATATAAGATGAGATTGTCAAAACGTCATCTAGACCTTTTCCAGTTTTTAACTGACCAGTTTTGGTGAACCTTTGCCCGCTGTAGCCTCAGTTCTTCTCTCACTGGCTGACAGCAATAGAATCCTATCCTCTCAAGCTTTGGCATGTTGTGCATTCGGAGATGCTCTTCTGTTTACATGGTTTAACAAGTGGTTATTTATCGTAGCATCCTTGTCAGCTTGGACTAGTCTGGTTATTCTCCTCTGAGCTCTCTCAACAACAACTGCCCCTCACTGGATTTTATTTGTTGTTCATACCATTTTGTGTAAACTATATAGACCCCTTCGCATGTTTGTAAACAAACCGACCATTGCTAGGATGCGCGCGCAGCCTGGACCCAGAAACAATGGCACTGCCCATAGACCGGCATTATGAGCTGTCAGATTATGCCAAACAATTGTCGTTACAAGATCGAGAATGCTACATAAATAAGTTAACTCTAACAAGTGGACATCGCCTACCGGATCCGTATTTCATTAAAGAGTGGACGGACGATGTTAGTAAGTTCCCTGGTATACAATGGCCAGATATATACTCGTACCTTATTGACAAGACTTCAGTGTACACCCACGAAAAACTTCGTGCCTACAAGTCTTTAGACGCATATGATTATGTTATGTGCGGGCATGTACAACTTGATTAACAATGGGACATTCATATTCATTTTGTTTTGATCAAATTATGCCAGTGATGTGATGGCAATGTGGCTTTAGCTACAACAGCAAATACCAACACTAAACAGCAGTTTGCAGGAGGTAATGGCCTGAAAGGAATGATAGTGTAAAGAGTGCAGCTAAGAGAAATCAGAGCTGCGTAAAAAGCGAGAGGCAGAGAGCAGAAATGAAACTGAACGGGGCGGGAGCTAGGTTAGAGCAGTCAACGTAAGTTGGCATTTAGAGTGAGGGCACACAATTTTACCTTTCCATCCTTGCTTTAAAATTGTGATTTTCGGCATACACAAATAATGATGGCACAAAATCTGGACTGCTTGAGTCAAGCGAGACCTCTCCTACAAACAAAATTGCATGCAAAGCCAAGTTAACATGCTAACAATATTCATTACATTGTGTAACTATGACCCAGCTAATCAGACAAACGTTACCAAAGTATTTTGCTACATCAATAAACGAAGACTAGAAAGAATAAAAAAGAAAGATTTAATAAATAGCCTGATCTTACCTGTGATGAAGTGGGCGCTGCAAACCCACGCATTTTTGATAGTGCTTTCATCCCAGTCTACACGTTTGATGGCTTGTAGTCATAGACATCGGCGATTTTTTTGGAATGGGTGAGATCCTGCTGGAATTCTGAACATTTTAACCCCATCACTGCTACGATTCTGACACCCGACAACACAACAACTAGGCATTTCTGAGTCTTTTTTGGGTCCAGGCTGCACACGCAATTTCCGCTTACGTATGAATGACGTTTACTGCGAAGGGGTCTATATACTATTGTATGAGGAAATCAGCAGTTTCTGAAATCCTCAAACCAGCTCAACAACCATGCTATGTTGAAAGTGACTGAAATCACATTTTTTCCCATTTCCCTTTTGATGTGAACATTGACTGAGGCTCTTGACCTGCATCTGCATGATTTTATGCTTTTGCAATATTGCAACATGGTTGGTTAATTGGATAATTGTAAATGTCAACAACCATTTGTCTGTTTTTGTGTTTTTATTTTACTATGGTAATAGGGATTTTATATATCTGCAATTTTACATGTCTGCAACCTTGTATTTATTCCCCAGGGGAGAAACAGGACATGGTAAAAGACAATATGTTGAAACTTTTTTATGATAAGTAATTGCCATTTAAAATATTTCTTAGGGATATCAATCATTTAGGTATGTATGTTTTTGAGAGAAAATACTATTATTTTAAAAGGTAGTTGTAATGAGAAATGAATGGTGTTTTTTTTTTTAAGAAAATACATTTTTTCCTGTTATATGCATGGAAAATTAAAATTACTGGGTTTGTGTAGTTTATGCAATTATTTTTCTCAATTTTAGGAATGGTGCCAATATATCTTACAGGTTCCACCCATTTGTGAATTGAGTTATATAAAAACATTGTGATTTTATGATGCATATGTTAATGCCAGATTATCAAAACACTTTATTGCAATCACTGTTACTGATTTAATTTCCCCACGTAGTAAGACACTAGGTCAGCTGGGGACATTGTAACTCCGTTTAACTCTACTGTAAGTGTATGTGACCTTTTGCAGGCTTCAGAAACAGAGAAGGACCATCTTAGGCAGCAGCTGCACATGAAGATCCAGAAGCTGTGTGAGATGCGGCAGGAGGCAGAGACCCTGGAGAAGCAGCTGGACAGGCAGAGCTCTGAGCTCAGTGAGGCTCAAGAAGAGCTGGACCAGCTTCAGAGCTTACTTCACACTTTGAAGCCAGAAGACCTTAGATACGTTAGTAAAATTGTTGTCTCATACACCATATTCTGGTGTAAGTATTGTATTTGTGTAATATTTGTATATTGTATTTGTGGAATCTCACTCTGTAATTATGTTGCTGTCATTTCTAATTCCCTGAAAAATTTGATCTAAAAAAAAAAAGATGGGGGTCGTTTGAGTACTAAAAATATCTCTACCTGCAACCTTGACAATAGCAGCTATCCTGAACGTTGCTTTGGTTCCATTCCAGCAACAAGGCTAATGCATGGAAAACAAGATCAGCCTCCCATTGGAATAGAGGGCTACCACATGACGTCACTGTGCCGCGAGATTTTGTTAGGCGCCATATTGGAAGACCAAGTACATGCACTCACAATATAAAACAAAGTATGACCGAGAGTAAAGTGACACGATGGATGATAATTCTAGTTATGTGAGTACATTACCAGCTGCAGAAAGGGCACGGTATATGGAGAAACTCGCTGTGATTGATGGGTTTGACCCATATGATAAGACTCGCGGCAAGGGAGAATGGAAACATAAGGAGGACCTGACACCAATTCTGCCATCTGTTTGCTACCCAGACATTGTAAACTATTTGTTGTTTACACCCAGTGCCTACACTCAGTGTTCGAACTAGGCCGATATTTTCGGGGGGTCCCTTTTTTTCCCTTGGGGGGGTGCTTGCGCTTGTCTCAGAGCGCGGATCTCCAAACACATGAGAAGCCTATCTTACGCACATATCACGCGGACTCCACACCTCCACACACGCATCGCGTCTGAAGTCATAACTCATCAGGAGAAATCGTGTCCACATTGGCATGTTCAAAAAACAACCTCGCGTCAACAATGATACCACACGCAAGAAAAAAAAAAAAAAACAGTCAGGCTACTCAACAACCAACCTGGCAGCAGCAGTCGTTGTCATATCGGTTTATTTTATCTTTGATGTAAACACAACACTTCGGATATGCAAATGCTTCCCGTTACACACGGTTGCTATGTCAATAAACATCATTTTGCCAATATTTTAGAGACCCCCCAACATTTCCCAAATCATGTTTTCAAGGGATCTCATGTCTGTTTCAGGGGATCTCGGATCCCCCGAGTAGCCGTTCGAACACTGCCTACACTGCTGATGACTTGAAAGCCTACAAAGGGCTACAGGCTTACAATTATGTTGTTAGTGGCTTGGTTCGTGATATTACAGCTGTTATTAAGAATAACCTACACATAGTTATGGCCAAGGTAATCTTGTTGATATTTATCTTTTAATAATATATCTTTTCAGTTGAAAAATTAATACTTTTTGTTATTATTAAGGTATCCATAATTTAGGTTAATTTATCCAAATTATACATATGTATTTATGATATATGCCTACACAACAACTATGCTTTATTTATATAATAGGAGGGAGAGCAAGCCCCAAACCATCCTAAATTATTATTATTATTATTATTATTAAATTGTAGAAGTCTGGGAGGCTTGCTCCTCATACAGTTATCAACTTGGGGCCAATTTAGCATGTTTTAAATCTGAATTTCTTACGTTTACTTACCTCAAAGTGTCCACAGATCATGCACAGACTTATCCATTATATCCACAGTTTTTTGCCAAGTCTCACACAGGTTTCTTTCAAGTCTACTGTTGGGCCAATAAATCATAAATAAAACAGCTCAGATTTGTTTGTTTAGTCGTTTGCCACTCCACTTTATTCTCGTGGGTTCACATACCGCTGCCGTTATTTCCCCCTAATCACGAGTTTGTTGGTCTTCCAAAATGGCGCAGGGTCTGTTTACTTCCGGTTTCGGGTGACGTCAGTGAAAGGGGTCTATACAGAGTTGTCTAGTAAGGGTACTGAAAATGCCCACCGAATAATACTTGGTGCATGTCTCTTTAAGAAAATAGGAAGAGTTTTCTGTAGGGAATTTTGGGTGGAGTTTAAAGTTGCTCACTGCCTCTTAGGAAATATCGTCATAGCTTGTAGTTGGTTGGGCAGAGTTTTTCCTGTGTTGAATCAAAGCGTGAGCTGGGGAGAATACGGAGTAAGTGTGTGTTTGTCGTTTGGTGGTGGTGGGGGGATGATGTGCAAAGCAGGGGGGAAACCTTGTACTATGGCTAAAATCTACAAACAAAACTATGTGGCTAAAAGTCTGCAAGGACAAGGAGAGGATCAGAGACAGGATAAGCTCATGCTCTAAAGCTCAGCACACAGCCTCACTTGAGCCTTCAGTGGAGGGAGAGCAAGATTTGTGATCGTCAGCCACTTTGTTCGTACCCTGGTAGAGTAAGGTAGGGGTGCATGGTTATGTTTTCTTAATGCTTTGTAGAGTCTTTATTATTTCAAGCTTGAAACTTTTTTTTGTTTGTTTGATACATTTGATGCTAAAAATGTTATAGTCCGATAATTCGGATCACTTGAATAACATGCTTCCTTTTAGCAAGTAGCTGTAGGATTAATAAAAGTAAATATAGCTGAGACTCAGATTGTTTTGCAAGTCAAGCGGCCCACAGGGCCCCTCCTGGGAAAAAACAGGGGCCCATTTCTATAATGGGGGGCCCAGTGATTATCCTTCAGTTGAAGCGAACCTAGTGAGCGAAGCGAGCCCAATGAACAGCTGGGGCAGCCCAGGGGCTGTTTTTTTCTTCTCAATTCTGTTTTTTTTTTTTTTTGGGGGGGGGGTATTAGAAGCCATATGAAGCAATGTAGATGACAAAAATCAATGCTTCAACCAAATATATTGAGATATTGTTTAATCAGTGGCAATATTTTGGAATTCAACCACAGGCCACTATATATCACATTATATTATCTCCTCCTTGTAAATTATAGCACAAGAATGGGTTTGTTTTTTGCATGCTGTGACGGTCTAATTCTGCTTGTCTCTAATACAGAGAATCAGATGGGATGCTGAATCTTCAATCTTGGGTTCAAATTCAGGCTATGAAGTTTGAAAATTAATAATGTCTGATACTAATGATACAACAGTTGTAAATCTAGTATGACTAATTACCTTGGGTATCAGGGGTATCAGTTTTTTTTCAGGTGAATGTACTCTCTGCCGAAGAATGACAAAATAGATGTATTTTTCTTTTTTTTCTTATCCATGTTTTCTTGTCTCTTTCAAATATTCGTACATAGACCGTAAGACGCCACCAGTGGTGTAGTGGAGATTTTTAAAGTGGGGGTACGCGATTCGTGACGTCATCGATTTGATATCATGTCAGAAGCGGTAGCCTTTGTTTGGTCGCCTATGTTTGGTATGAATGATTTGTATAAATGTTAAGTTCTTTTAACAACACAAGAGGGCACAAGAAGACACTTTTTTCCAGACATTTTTATGTGTGCAATTTTCATTCGTGTTTGTCAGTACAGCCCAACTGTTATGGCGAAAAGCCGCGGTTTATTTTGTCTCCAATAAATATGCCGAAATGGCTAAAGAGGAACAAATTCGCCTTCTCCTCCCGAATGCATCGTCGTAGACAGCACCACTCTGCTGCTGGAACTCAACATAAACCTTGCATAGGTTTAACATGGACTATCAGGCGTGAAGCCAAAATATTGGAAATTATGATACACAAACACCTTTGTTCATGTTCGATTCATGTTCATTTGAGCTGAGCTGCATTCGGAATTCGATATTTTTCTAGCCTACTTACTGCCGTGGCAACAGCTACAGCATGTGTCCAGAAGTTCAAAAAAAGTCACGTCACTCACTCACATCGCATACAAACCAGCAATGGGCTGAAATTTATTATAAAAGGCACCAATCGAATAAATCAAGCATTTAGTCTGGCGCGATTGAGGCACCTGCGTATACAAAATACATGACATGCAGCCATTGGGTTAAGCCCTACCATGCACTCCTTCTTAAAGACTTGAGTATTTCTTTAAATTTATTGTCATTTCACATTTTTGGATGTACGGTACAACAAAACACTAAACAGGAAGGCCACAAAGATTATGAATTTCAAATCATTATATATATATATATATATATATATATATATATATATATATATATATATATATATATAAAAAATATACAGTATATGGTGAAATTATCCGCGTAAGGATGACCAGGCGATTATATCAGTTCTGTTGCCCTCTCGGTGCTGTTACCATGAACGCCCGGAAATCACACACACACAGAGAGAGAGAGAGACCCTACTGTTATTATTAGGCCATTCAAAATCATAGGCCTATGGAGCACTTGCATGTGACGTCACAGCCGATCCAGATTGTGACGGACGCCATCGTGTCGGTCAAACGCCATATTCCGCCTTCTACTTCTGGTTCTACTTCTGCTTTTACTTCTACCTTTTCTTCTGAAAAACCCTACTATATACAATTCTACTACAACGGCTGCGGCTACAAGCTCTCCTTACCTGTGCACGTTTTTTATGTTTTTTGTGTGTATTTTTGCGTGTTGTTTGTCTGTACCGGACTTCAATATCCACTACAAGCGTATGGACTTGCTGGACATGGGTTTCCAGCAGAAAATGACGGTTTGTAGCGATTTCCATCGCATGCACAACATTCCGGACGAGAAAAAAAAAAAAAACATTCCGGACGAGATGGCGAGACCAGCGGGGTCTCCGTGGATTGTTATTGGAAGCAAAGCGAAGGAGGCGGCGCCGGGAGCCGAACCAAAAGCGAGGCTACAGAGCCGGCCTGTTGACTAAGCTCAGAAAACAGCCACTCAAACCTCCACTGCCAAGCCTCTACCTCTCCAACACCAGATCCATGTAAACAAGACGGACGATTTGGAATTACCTTATTCTATTCTATAATCGGCTGGTCAGTGCTATACTCAATACTTAAGTGACTTACCCATCCAATGAGGATTATTTTCTTGTTTACAAGATGCCACATCTGAGTCGCTGACAAATCCTGAATTTCTGTAGAGATAACTGTCCAGAGATTTATAAGCATGCAGTGCTTCACCACTGAACAGCGAGGGAAAGTTGATGAGGTAATCATACACGTCCGGGTATTCCGCTGGCAGTTCAAAATCCAGTCGTGAAAACTCCGTCCGGAAAGCCATAAGGGTCACAAATCTGTAGATCGTTTATTTTAGACATATATCGAGTTATCTGTTCATTAGAAAAATGAGCCGTGTAGTCCGTCGGTTGAAATTGATCCATTCTGTACACGAGTGCAGCAGTATTCAGCGGTGTTTTTGACCGACAAGATGGGGGTTGTGTACTTTCCGGTCACGTGACTGCAAGATCTCTATACTGAGCAAAAATCGCATTAGAACTTCAAAGATCATGAAGCATTAAACCGACAGATGGCGGAGTCAACCGTTTACATAATTCTAATATCTCGGCTGCGTTTAGAATGCATTCTACTTTGCGTCGCTACGTTTTACGTAACGTTCGATTGGGGGGGGCATTGATGATGAGCACAAAGGCACGTGTCACTTACTGTAGAGCGTATAAACTCAGGCCATTGAATGACAGTTTTTTTTTTTTTTTTAATCTCACTTCGGGAGAAGTGGGTGGACGGCGTACCCCCGCGTACCACGCCCACTACACCCCTGGACGCCACCTAGCGAAAGACTTGGATCAGGTTTTACTCGCTTGGGGCGCTACAAACGGGGCGGCGTAAATACACGAATGGGTCCGAACGGGTCCAATGTATATTTAATATGGCGGCGGTCAAAACAAATTCATCCAATGCTGAAATCTGTTGAATATCCAGATAATTATGTTGGAAATTGCATATTTGTGCAAGATTTTCGATATTGAGACCATGAAGTCAAGTAATACTATCAGTGTGGGAAATTCATGGAAAATATCAGCCAGACCACAGGGCAGGCAACTCTGAAAAGTTGCCTGCCCCAATTTCAACTATAATCTGCCGTAATATCGCATAATTTTTGAAAAATTGTAAAAGAGGCAATGCATGTAATGTATCATGCATGTAATTTCATATATTCAATTTAGTTTTATTTATTACTGGTGTTTATGGATATAAATGTATATGTGACCTATGTTGCTTGAGATCAGCCAAATCATCATGCTTCAGATTGATAGAACCAGTGACAAAAGCTCCATTGGCATATTTCCTAAGTCTATCTGGGGTTTTTCGTTTAGACAAGGGCCCATATGCAGCTCTACACACCTTACAGTAGATAGTTTTTGTTGTCATCGGATACCAGCCAGTCAAACTCTTGCTTCCAACTGTCCACAACAGTTCTCCTTCTCTTATCTTTATCATATTTTTGTTGTGCTTTCTTTCTCTCTTCAGTTTTTCATTTTTGAGAGGTCTTTGGTTCAGGTGGTTTTATCTCAAGATAGTCATACAACATTTTCAGATATTTGGAACAATTAACAATCAATTTTATGTGATATTTTGACAACTCGTGGTTGGACGCTGGTTTTCAAAGTCACAGACACAGATGTGACTTGGGGTGGATTTCACTGAGCTGTGTGTATCGAGCTCTCTGATTGGCTGAACCTCCGAAGCAACAGCCAATCAGAGCGCTCGTTTTATTTCTAAGCGAAAACAATATGGCCGCGCCCGCGTCGGTAAACAAACCAACAGAATCTAGTGAAAATGTCTCAAAGTCCTTCAATATGATGAAATATCAAGAGAACGATGAACCCCCTCAAAGAAGGACTACCCGTGGGGCTGGCAACCTATAAATTCATTACGCCCTTGCTGCAAACTGACCGCGGTGGGGCGGGCATCCATTTCCTACACTGGTAATATGCCACAAAACATTCCAAATAGGGTATAAAATGCTTGCGTCCATATTGGCCCCTACCCCTCTCAACAATGCGTTCATTATTCGAAATAGTGCGTCTTAGATGCGGGTGCGCCAACAATCTGAGTCTCTGATATAATGGCTATTAGCTTTTAAAAATAGACTGACATGCTACTATGTAATAAAAAATAGGCATGAAAAAATAACACGCAGGCTTTTTTGCACAAAACTGTAATTGTTTATGACCGTGGAAGTAACGGACAGGGAAATTAATAGTGTTGTAATCCCACGTGAAATGTACAGTGCGGGACTGTGTGTTCAGTAGCACACAAAGTACCTGGGGATCTTCATGTTTGGATCTTTATGACCCGATTGTCATGTATTAGCTGCTATATTAGAAAATGCAGATTTTTTTTTTTCTCAGTTTATCTAAGTGGTAACACTTAGGCCTTACACTTAGGCCTAGGGTATATGTTGTATGGTAATGCAGGTTAGGTTAAAGGTGAGGTACGAGATTTTTTTCAGGAGTATTTTTTACCATATTGCTTGAAAAGCTCCTCACACCCATGTTGCAAGCAGTACAATAGAAGGTTTGACCCAAAAACGAAATATTTTAATCCAGTCTACAGTGTAAAATAAAGGAAAAACGCCATCCAATCCTATCGAGGTACCACCTCAAAATGATTGGATACTGACACGTCAATCAGACTGAAGCCCGCGAGTAGCCCGTCCCTTCTGTGTGTGTGTGTGTGTGTGTGTGTGTGTGTGTGAGAGAGAGAGTGAGCAGCCCTTCCCCCAACCCGCGCGCTGCGAGCAGAGTGTCACAGGATTTTCTCAGTGCGCTCCCTCCAAACAACGGGGATTTACATGAAAACGGAAGGAAATATTCACAAAATTCTTTCACAGTGAGCGCCACAAGGCTCTCCTGAACACACTGATGTAATTTTTTTGTCTGTAGTGTAAAAAATGAGGTCACTAGAGCGAGTTAAAAACGAGTGACTTTTCTGCCAAGTTTATAATGGCAGTCTATGGGGCTGCGCGGCTGTCCTCTCCTCACTTTCAGGCTTCTCATTCAAAAACTGCAAGTCCTATCGTGTAGGTAGACACGTTGTGTGAATCAGGACAAGTGTGGCTACTACTTTTGAGAAAATTGTGTGTGGAGTGAAAATTGGGGCTGAAAACACAGTTTAAATGAGAGAGTTTGAGCTATTTTTCCAAGCTCTCTACACTCTCCACTGGTGTGTAATGCAATAGACACCCATTATAAAGCCTGATTTTCTCAGGCTTTATAAGGGGGAGGAGGGGTGGAGACGCGGGGGGTGGGAGCATGGCGAGGGCGGGCGTGTTTCTTTTCAAAATATGGCTTGCGGGAACCGTTATTCCAAAATCTCGTACCCCACCTTTAACTGGTGACTCTAAATTGACCGTAGGTGTGAATGGTTGTCTGTGTCAGCCCTGTGATGACCTGGCGACTTGTCCAGGGTGTACCCCGCCTTTTGCCCATAGTCAGCTGGGATAAGCTCCAGCTTGCCTGCGACCCTATAGAACAGGATAAAGCAGCTAGAGATAATGAGATGAGAGTGACAATTATGCATATTTTCTCAATGAAAAATAATTAGCTACCTGTTGCATGAACTCAAAGAATGACCCATTTGCCAATACAGAACGTAATGAGAGCATATAATGAAACCCATTGTGTGTGAACTCTCTCTACTGCTTTTTTTTTTTTTTAAAGGCTCATGTGAAGGCTCAGTTAGCCAGTAAGAATCAGCTGCTGTCCATCATGAGTAGGAAACAGCACGAGTTGGAAGGGCGGCTAGATGACATGCTGAGTTGTATCACAAAGGAGACAAGAGAGATCAAAGATCTAGAACAACAGCTTACTGAGGGTGAGAGACACTGTTGTGATGTACATAATATAATTGAAAAATACTGTTGCAGGCTGCATGCGGAGGAACATTTTATAACGTGTTATGTGCTGCATCGTTCTCTGCTGTGTGGATTTGTCTCACTGCTGCAAGTGCCATTCATGGAGAATTCCCCAACTGCTTAATTAGTAGTATGCCTAAATACTAACACAGTAGCAATGATGCATTCATAAACTACTCACAGAGCACTTTATTAGGAACACTATGCTAACATGGAGTCCTTTTGCATTCAAAACAGCTTCAATTCTTCATGGCATGGAATCCACAAGATGTTGGAAACATTCTTTTGAGCTTCTGGTCCATGTTGACATGATTACTTGTTTCATGCAGTTCTTGCAGCTTTTTCAGGAGCATCTTAAAGGGCTGATGACACGAACATGACTCTATGCAATTTCTTAAAGAAACTATACAACATGGCAAACATGTTAGATTTCTGTTATAATTACGTGAAAAGAAGCTGTTGTTACGCAAATATCCAACTTTTAATTGCACAGCGCAAGAAAACTGGGTCCGTGGCTCGCGGCCATGTTGTGACGTCAGCGGAAGAACACGCTGCGGTTCACTGGCTGTTCTACTCAATGGAAATGGCACATGAAAACACTGGTGAACTCTCTAGTGCTAGCTCTTCCTCTTCTGGGAGTCTAGAATTGTGTTGATCTCTTCCGAATAGAATCTATGATAGCCTACCCTCTTTACCCTTTGCCTCTTGTTGCTAGGCGGCAGTTACATGAAAGCCGCAAGCTTTCACAAGCAAGTACAGTGGTGCTTGAAAGTTTGTGAACCCTTTAGAATTTTCTGTATTTCTGCATAAATATGACCAAAAACATCAGATTTTCACACAAGTCCTAAAAGTAGATAAAGAGAACCCAGTTAAACAAATAAGACAAAAATATTATACTTGCTCATTTATTTATTGTGGAAAATGATCCAATATTACATATCTGTGAGTGGCAAAAGTATGTGATCCTTTGCTTTCAGTATCTGGTGTGACCCCCTTGTGCAGCAATAACTGCAACTAAACATTTCTGCTAACTGTTGATCAGTCCTGCACACCGGCTTGGAGGAATTTTAGCCCATTCCTCCATACAGAACAGCTTCAACTCTGGGATGTTGGTGGGTTTCCTCACATGAACTGCTCGCTTCAGGTCCTTCCACAATATTTCGATTGGATTAAGGTCAGGACTTTGACTTGGCCATTCCAAAACATTAACTTTATTCTTCTTTAACCATTCTTTGGTAGAACGACTTGTGTGCTTAGGGTCGTTGTCTTGCTGCATGACCCACCTTCTCTTGAGATTCAGTTCATGGACAGATTATCCTGACATTTTCTTTTAGAATTTGCTGGCATAATTCAGAATTCATTGTTCCATCAATGATGGAAAGCCGTCCTGGCCCAGATGCAGCAAAACAGGCCCAAACCATGATACTATCACCACCATGTTTCACAGATGGGATAAGGTCCTTATGCTGGAATCCAGTGTTTTCCTTTCTCCAAACATAACACTTCTCATTTAAACCAAAAAGTTCTATTTTGGTCTCATCCGTCCACAAAACATTTTTCCAACAGCCTTCTGGCTTGTCCACATGATCTTTAGCAAACTGCAGATGAGCAGAAATGTTCTTTTTGGAGAGCAGTGGCTTTCTCCTTGCAACCCTGCCATGCACACCATTGTTGTTCAGTGTTCTCCTGATGGTGGACTCATGAACATTAACATTAGCCAATGTGAGAGAGACCTTCAGTTACTTAGAAGTTACCCCGGGGTCCTTTGTGACCTTGCTGACTATTACACGCCTTGCTCTTGGAGTGATCTTTGTTGGTCGACCACTCCTGGGGAGGGTAACAATGGTCTTGAATTTCCTCCATTTGTACACAATCTGTCTGACTGTGGATTAGTGGAGTCCACACTTTTTACAGATGGTTTTGTAACCTTTTCCAGCCTGATGAGCATCAACAACGCTTTTTCTGAGGTCCTCAGAAATCTCCTTTGTTCATGCCATGATACACTTCCACAAACACATGTTGTGAAGATCAGACTTTGATAGATCCCTGTTCTTTAAATACAACAGGGTGCCCACTCACACCTGATTGTCATCCCATTGATTGAAAACACCTGACTCTAATTTCACCTTCAAATTAACTGCTAATCCTAGAGGTTCACATACTTTTGCCACTCACAGATATGCAATTTTGGATCATTTTCCTCAATAAATAAATGACCAAGTACAATATTTTTGTCTCATTTGTTTAACTGGGTTCTCTTTATCTACTTTTAGGACTTGTGTGAAAATCTGATGATGTTTTAGGTCATATTTATGCAGAAATATAGAAAATTCTAAAGGGTTCACAACCTTTCAAGCACCACTGTACATGACTGATATCATGCCGACTTTATGATTACATTTATGATTATCATGTAGAATCTATAGCTCTACGTACCTTTTATCTTATGTCGTTTCACAACACATGTTCTGACAGGAGGACTGTCTTTGGATCCGGCATAGCTACTAGTAGACCCCCTCTGGAATACTGGCAGTGTTGCCAGATTGGGAGGTTTCCCGCCCAGTTGGGCGGTTTCAAGTGCATTTTTGGTGGGTTTTGAACATATTTTGGGCTGGAAAACGTCGGCAGTATCTGGCAACAGATAGTGGAGAGCGGGGTAAGATGAGCCAGAGGGTAAGATGAGCCACCCCCTGTTTCTAAGAAACAGTAAACAAATGTGATCATGTGACCACATTCAAAGGGGGGCGGGACCATTTACTTACACTTGTGGAGAGGAGCACCACATGTCAAACTAGGTGAGGGAGATATTTATAAAAATGTGTTTTTGTGCTTTCTAAGTCAATTCCATGTTTGTCCACAGTGAAGATGATTTAGAGAAGACAAAAGTAGAATAATATTTAGACACATTAGGGTTAAGTTAGTGGCTTTCTAAGCTATGATATGAATGCTAATAAAAATAATTTTGATTAGCCTAATCCCCTTTATTAGCATTTTTCTACAAAATGGTGGCCACGGGGTAAGACGAGCCATTAGATGTGGGGCAAGTTGAGCCACTGGCTCAACTTACCCCATTGGTGGCTGAGCTTACCCAATATAGATGACACTTAAGTTTTCACATTTACTGGTCATATATGACAACAACATTATATTTTTATATATATATATATATATATATATATATATATATATATATATATATATATGACATCAGATGAGGAAGACCAGTTGTTAGATGTGGGGGATTATGTTGTGGCAAAATTCACGGGGAAGAAGAAAGTGCATTTCTTCATTGGCCAGATAATCAAATTGGATGTCTTCGAAATAGAGGCAAGATTTGTCAAAAGAAGCCGGTCATGCCATGGCTCTGCAAGAAAGCCGACCTTTGTCTTCAAAGAGAAAGATAAGGCTGTCCTGTCAAGACAGGATATTGTGAAAAAATTGCCCCACCCCTTTACTGTTGGGGGGACAGCACGGAGGGAGAGGCAAATGGTGTTCCCTTGCAATTTGAACGCTTGGAACATTGAATAATGATGAAATGATTGATGGAATGATTGCTGCATTTTTTAGCAATGTTTTAACCTACTGAAAGAAATAAGATTTTTTGGCACTGTTCTACTGTTTTAGTAATTTCTATAGTATATCTCTCATTCCCTCTCTAACCATCCCTCTTTCTATCTATCTATGCATATCTCTCTCTCTCTATCCATCTATCTATCCCTCCCTATCCCATCTCGTTCTATCACCTCTCTCTTCATCTCCCCTTCTCTATGCAACGGCCCTATCCCCCACTTGATTGACTTGACTTGATTCACTGATTGCATTTCTAATAATAAAAGTTGTTTACTTTGTTAACCTAACATGTTTTGTGTTGGCTCAATTTACCCCACACAGTGGCTCATCTTACCCCGTGCATGGGGTAAGTTGAGCCACTTGACATTTTTTTTTCAAGAGGTAATATCACTCTAACCATAAGAGCTTATCAATTATTTTTTGCTCAGATAGTAACAGTACACTTTGAAATTTGGTATGATGTGTAGACTGGAAGCAAAAATGGCTTTAACATGTAGTTATGATGAAAAATGTAAAAAGTGGCTCATCTTACCCCGCTCTCCCCTACTGCTGACGTTTTCCAGCCCAAAATATGTTCAAAACCCACCAAAATGCACTTGAAACCGCTCAACTGGGCGGGAAACCTCCCAATCTGGCAACACTGTGTAGGCACTGCTGATGGTAGTAACACACGTTTGTGCTGAACTGAACACCCAAGAGATTCTTTTAAGCTGGGAAGGGTGTCAAAACAATCCAAATCGAAGTGTTCAGAGCACAGGACGGATGTTGGTGAGGGCTCCCACTTGTCACGAGTGCGCCTGACTTGCTTCACCCACTTCGCATGCAGCTCGGGATCTCTGGGAAACTTGAATAAACTTACCCCATCCTTGTGGGTTTTGGAGCAAAAGCCGGCAACACAACGCGAAGGCATAATAACTTTTTTATATATATATATATATATATATATATATATATATATATATATATATATATAAATAAATAAATAATGTGTGTGTATATATGATAATAATGACAAACTGAAGACCTGTCGCATCAACAACAAACTGGTAAGTTAGGAGGAAGGTTCTTTCGCTGACGTCATATAGCTCCTCCTCCTCTTTCGTCTCCTGGGTGCTGCAGCCCCATCAAATTTGCCCAAATAGCCGCGTTTTTTATCATAACTTGTAAAATACGCGCCTTCGTGAATTAATATATGGATCATCGGGAATTACTTTTTGTTATAAAACATCGCCAAAGATGTCAAAAACGTGTCATCAGCACTTTAATGCTGTGAATCTCCTGTTCTATCAGATTCAGATCCGATGACTGGAGAGGCCCTCAACTTTCTGTTCATGTTTAAAGTCTTTATTTTTCTGTAAAGCTATTTTATAACAATGTCTGCTGTTAAAAGCGGTATACAAATAAACTGACTTGACTTCTCAGCCAAGAACAAAAGTGGAACCCGACATGGTCTTCTACTGTTGTAGCCCATCCGCCTCAGTGTTTGACGTGTTGTGTGTTCTAAGATGCTTTTCTGCTCACCACAATTGTAGAGAATGCTTATCTGGTTACTGTAGCCTTTGTCAGCTTTAACCAGGATGGCCATTCTCTGTTGACCTCTCCCATCAACAAGATATTTCTGTCCCCATAACTGCCACTCCCTGATCTCTCTCTTCCCCTCCCCCCTTCACTGTACCATTCTGAGTAAACCTTTTTTTCACTGTTGTGCATGAAAATCCCAGAAGATCAGCAGTTATACATTTACTTAAACCAGACCATCTGGCACCAACAATTATACCATGGTCAAAATCACTGACATCGAACATTACCTGTAGCTGCTGGCTCGTATCTGTATAATTTTGTGTTGCACTGCTGCCGTATGGTTGGCTGATTTTAGATAATTGCATGAATGAGTAGGTGTACTGGTGTTCCTAATAAAGTACTCTGTTTATCTTGGTGTCTGAATCTAGATCTAAATGTTTGTTTTAATTATGTTTTACATTACATATTTTAAATGTCACTAAAATCCACTGGTTTTTATCAGTGAGCGTATACTGTATACTTAATTTTACTGAAATATTAGAAATTAACTGAAAGTTAAAGGTGCTGACTGCAAAGTTGAATTCTTGGTAAAATGTTTTATTTCTTTACCTGTTGGAGTTTCAAGATGTTTCGCTGCTGCACACACCGTGTATCCTATGTGTCACTGTTTTTGCTGAGATAAAATGCGTCACGCATCTTACAATTCCGGAGATTGCCGAAGCAAGTGAGTAGCAATGTGGGGCATGTTTGATCTACTTTTAACCAAAACAAGTCAACATGGGCAAACACAGCTGACTCTACTCTCCCACCAGCTAGTGAGTGCAACTGCAAGATGGAGGAAGGTTAGATGACGTCATTTTTCTGGACAGATAACTAAATCATTCTAGCTAGCACTTAGTTATCTTAGCCTTTGAATGCATGGGCTCGACTCCACGGTAGCGAGTAAGGAGTTATACACCTAATGTTTTGATCTTACAGAGAAAGAAATAACACAAAAGCAGTAACAGATGTATTCATCTTTTTTTTTCATGGATCTATTCACAAATGTCAACCACAAATTTATATACCTGTGACTCAAAATTCTTCAAGGCCAATACAGTGTCGCAATGTTTTCCACACGTTGCCATCTTGATGTGACGCAGTTTCATAATTATGCTAATTAGTTCAAGCTACTCACGGTTGGCTATTTCCATTGGGCCATACTATTTACCTCAAGAGGCAGGGAAACGGTCCCAAAACAGAGAAAAGTGACCCTCAGCACATCAAAATGATCACATCTCAATATTGTTCTTGAGAGACATAGGAAAATGCCATGCACAATAAAATTTTTTTTTTTTTGAACATTTCTGAGGACTTTGCAGTCAGCACCTTTTAATTGGTTGAGCATTGGTTTGTGGCTGTGTTTTTAGTATGGGTTTGGTAGGTATACGGTTATTAACTTTTAATGTTCAGGGCATTTTAATTTAATTTGTTTAATTTTAAAAATTGTTTAATTTAAGGGCATTTGTGGATTCATCATTCTAAGATGACCTTCCATGGCCAGCAGCATTCATGGAAAAAGTCTTGAAAAATTAGTTATTTAGTTAAAAAAAAAAAAGTCATATGAGTTAAGATTTAGTTATGATCAAGTCATAATTCTTTAAAAAATCATAAAACTAGTGCCCTTGGCATAAAAATCAAACAATCTATAAAGGACAATTTATAAACTACTGAAACTAAGTGAAATTAAAGTTTTTCTCCCATCTTCCAGGTCAGATAGCAGCTAATGAAGCACTAAAGAAGGATCTAGAGGGTATAATCTCTGGACTGCAGGACTACCTGTATGGGGTGAAGGATCAGGCTCGACAAGCCCAATCTGATTGCCTGCGCATGCAAAAGGAGAAAGACACTCTACAGCAGCTCCTCTGGGACAAAGATCAACAGCTCAACCAACTGCTGCAAGTAGCCCAGATCTGTGAAAACACAAAGGAGGTTTGACAGAGACCTTTTTATCAATGTTTACTAAATTTTACTGAGCACTGAATTGTAACTAAATGTCGCAAGGTTCTAACTCTTGTTTATACCTTTGTGCAGCTGTATGACATGATTTGATGACCAAAATATATATTTAAAAAAAGCCTAACGATTTGACGTTGTATGAAAAGATAAGTTGTTGGTTTATATAGGATTTGTTGCAGCACCAGGAGGAGTTGCAGGCTCTGCAGCGGGAGAATGCAGAGCTGAGGGAGGCTCAAGTTCAGGGCCGTGCCCGTGAAGCTAAATTGGAGGCTCAGCTGCGAGAGAGAGATTCTAAGGTCAACCACCTGAAGGAGGAGTTGAGTCGATTGCAGTGGCTCAGTCACGTATGTCCAACAACTGCTTTGAGATTATTAAATGAAATTAGATTTAATCAAGCTATTGTTCATGCTGATGTCAGAACAAAAGATATTTGCATTTGACGTTTGTGAATAGGCAAAAACATATTCACTAGAAATTGTTTAAGTGCATTGCACTGAACTATCTGCAGTGACTCTCCTCTGTTACTTCTAGCTGGAGCATTCCGCACTGCAGGCAGAACTGCAGAAGGAGAGACAGGCTAAGGAGAATGCGCTGGCTCAGCTGCAGCTAGCTGCAGAGAGTGAGCTGGAGAACACTGATCTGCTGCAACAGCTCAACACGCTGCAAGTGTGTTCTCCCAGAAAAATGCAGTTCTCTGGCTATGTTCACAATAGGTGGTTTTTTTTTTTTTTTAATAAATAATAAAACCCATCTTGCCCAGTTTAATCGTCTGGTGAATTCCCACCCACTAGCTATCACAGACCTATCAACCACATGATGGCTACCAACCAGCGAGGGCAAAGTCTAGCATATGCTTCCTTTGAGATATGTGAAGCCATCCACCACATCTTTTTGAACTGCTGATCATGCTGTATCACTGCAAAACTCTTGGAGGAAAGCATTAATTGCCGCCTTCTGCGTGAGTTTACAGATGCCCACAATTAGGTGGTGTTGGCCTGATATACAGGGAGAAGAGAGTAATGCCATCTTTTCTACCCAAAGAGTATTGACAGTTTTGCTCTCTTGGACTTCGAGCTAATGATGGTGTAACATCATCTGGATCTTTTGATAGAGTGAACACTTCATTGTTACAATAGGTGTTTTTATTTCAACCACAAAATTCCCATTGGGAGCACTGGGTTTAACCCTCTGGGGTCTGAGGATATTTTCTGGCACTAATTATTGTCATGTTCTGATTTTGTTAATTTCAACAAATCTAAGCAGTATTTACAAAAGTCATATGACTTTGAATTCAGCACAAGTTCAGCTTAACAAAATCAGAACATGAAAATTAGTATCTATGTAGTATGTATACCATGATTGTATTTAAAAAAAACAAAAAACCAGATAAATGAAGGTATTGGAAAAGGCAGTTTTAGAACTGTGTTGGATTGTGTGAAAAAAACATTATGTACCAAACCGTTTTGGTCACTTGAGGTGATTCTGTTCAGTCTTAAGAATGTATCTGGCACAAAACCTTAAGGCCCTGTCCACACGGCAATGGATTCAGGTGAATCCGATACAATTGTTTATCGTTTCGGCCTGGCATCCACATGGCACCGGCGTTTTGGGTGCCCCAAAACGCAATCTTTTGAGAACGGGTTCCAGAGTGGAAAGATCTGGCAATGTTGCCGTTGCGAAGTCGTCTGGATGAGTAGAACGGATTTGTTTACGATGACGTCACAACCACATGACTGTGAGTGCTTCACGCCGGGTAGAAGTGTAACGAACTCGATGCGAGTTGTCAACAAATCCTATAACTTGGTTCATGAAATGCGCTTACAAAATATTTTCACTGTGAATATTTATTGTGTAATGGTGCAAAGAGAGAGAGAGAATAGCCCTTAGGGCAGAGTCAATCCCGCCAGCAAAAATAGGGAAAAAAAGGAGCGATCTCACCTCTTCAGATGTTGGTTTAAGTCCTACAATACATTCCTCAAAAAGGGCGTAGAAGAACAAATTAATCCATCAACGTGTAGCATTCAATTTATTCCGGACCATTAAAGACGCCGCCTTCCGCGTAGAATCATACGTCATCCTCGCCGACATATTGGATGGGTCAAAGCGGAGAATAAAGATGCCTCATTCATGTGCTGCGTTTAACTGTACCAACAGGTTTACCATCCAAATGAGATCACATGGGATTACCTTTCACAGGTGAGACTGGAAAAATACTTTTCATTGTATTTGGTCATTATAATGTAATTTTACGAACAGATTTTTCTGACTTTGTGGCTAATATGAAATCTCGCGCATAATAGTTTATGCGCATGCGTCCTTACTACTTCTATTGTTCTGGTGTCTCCGAAGGGACCGTCTTACAGTGCCCCTAGAGGTGTGGCATGTGTATTGCATCGTTTTCAGCAAGCGTTGCGTTGCCATATGAACCTGATATTTTACTGATCGTTGCCCATGTGGACGCGATATTTTTTTAAATAACATCTCGTTGCCGTTGTCATGTGGATGTAGCCTAAATCTGCTCCATTGATTTGGACAATTAACTGGCCATCAAAAAATGTATGACCTATTGTTTTGGGATAAAGGGTTGGCAGTGGGAGGGGTATTCAATTAGAAGAGTGAACAGCCCTCCCACTGCCAACTCTTAAGGCCTCTGCATGCTCTTGCGACAAGGCTTTCGCAGATAGCTTTTCGCAGACAGTTGTAATTTATTGTTGAGCGGGGATAATAGGCGTGCGCGATGTTATCCACCGGCACAACGCAAGGGGGCGCGAAGTCGCTAGGAGTAGTTGGTGGATGTGGTTAGTGGAGTGTTTATCCTCCGGTTACTTGTAATGACTAGAACTGGAGTCGTATAGATGTACGTACTTCCTCAATCAACCGCTCTTCGTGCTGCTCCATCTTCGCTCGTGTTTTTAAAAATGCCGGTCGTGAAAACAAAACAAAAACCGGGAAAGTAGGGAAGCGGAAGTGCGTGTACAGCGGATGTAGAGTGGACCAATCCGAGCCCTCTTGTCTGCGAGGCTTCTGCGGTGGTCACAGTTTTTGGGAGGTGCGCGCAGAGCGTCTGCGAAGGGGGGGCTACGCAGACGCTATCTGCGACACCGTCTGCGAGGACTGGGTTGTCAGCATAAATTGGCCTTAAATTCCATCAGGTCAAGTGACCAAAACAGTTTGCCACAATGGGTAAGGTAATATTTTTTTTCACACATTCCAACACAGTTCTAAAACTGCTTTTTGCAACATAATTTGTTTTGGTTTTTAAAGTACAATCATGACATACTACATGGATCATTGTAGCTGAACTTGTGCTGAATACAAAAAAGTCATATGCCTGAAAATACTGCTTAGATTTGTTGAAATTGCCATTTACAGTCATGCCAAAATCATTGGAGTGCCAGGAAAAGACAAAGAAGAAAAGGGAGCAAACAAGCGCTGGTGCACGTTTTGTTTACTCAAAAAGCATACAAAGATTACACAGGAAATTTGCCTGAGTGAAATTTACTCAATTTGAAGAAAATTTTACACTCTGCCAGATAGCATGTGGTCCCTCTCCAAAGAGAGTACAAGTTACTCTTTTTATAGAGCTGTTTTTCCAGAGTCAATTCTCCTCAATTCAGTGTTAATTTTATACTCTTTGTGGTGGTATTTGACTCGATTCAGTGTGTCTTGAAATTAACTCTTGTACTATTTTGTTCAGTTCAGAGCCACAACCAACTCTGTTACACAATTACTCTGTAATTTTGCTCCAACTCTAAATTTTACTCTCTAAACTCAAAATAGAGTAAAAGTATTTTCTGAGGAAAAAACTTTTAACTCTGGAAAAATTGCTCAGTCATTTTTCCTGTGTATGCACTACAGCGCACACATATCAATCGATATGCTCATAAGAAATAGAAGAAATATTGACACTCAAGTTGATCTTCGACTGGATTGAGTTGAAGTTCAAAATGACACCGCTCATCATCAGTGTTGCAGTTCTCAAGATTGAACTGAATCGCTGTCCTGAATCATCCAAAGTGCCTCCTGAGCATCAAATTGCCGTGCCATCTTGCAACAAGTTTTACTTTCAAACAGGTAGCCTAAACTATGACTGACAGATTTTTATCCTGTTTCGTGGTCGGGACGCCCACCCTAAGGAGAAACCATTTGATACCGAAAGAGTGAAAGTGGTTATCATGCTACTACCATGCGAATAGTCTTTATATATATACACTGGAGATCAAAATTAGAGAACAACTTATAAAAACTTGAATAATTTTGAAATAATACCATCTTCACTGCTCAACAGTTAAATGACATTTTATTGTGTCCATATCATGGTTCAACAACATTTTTTTCACAAAATGACTAAAGGCATTTCACAAAAAAAAATATTTTTCAGAAAACGCACTGATCAAAATTAGAGAACACACTGATCAAAATTGGAGAACAACAATCTGGAACAAAAATCTGAAGGTTACAACAGTCAGCAATTAGTAAGAAGTGTACAGGCCTCTGCTGTGAATGACTTCAGCACATCTGCGGCCACAGGATAGCACTAGTCTCTCACACTGCTCTGGTGTGATTTTGGTCCATTCTTCTTCCAGCCTCCTCCACAGTTCGGTGATTGTAGAGGGTTTCTTGACCATAACTTTGTCACCAAGGATTTTCCAGAGGTGTCAGCCCTGTGATGACCTGGCGACTTGTCCAGGGTGTACCCCGCCTTTCGCCCGTAGTCAGCTGGGATAGGCTCCAGCTTGCCTGCGACCCTGTAGAAGGATAAAGCGGCTAGAGATAATGAGATGAGATGAGATTTTCCAGAGGTTCTCTATTGGGTTGAGATCAGGACTCTGGGCAGGCCATGCCATTAATTCAATGTTTTCACCTTCAAGGAAATTCTTTACCCGTTTTGCTGTGTGACATGGAGCATTGTCCTGCATAAAGACTGCAGGCTGATTGGGCGATGAACGCAAGTAAGGAACCATGTGCTGTTGAAGAAGGTTCTGATACACATTTGCATTCACTCGGCCATGTAGCTGTACAAGAGGCCCAACTCCCGCAGCAGAAAACATGCCCCAAACCATGACACTTCCTCCTCCACCTTTCACTGACTTCTTTACACACTTTGGGTTTAGTCTTTCTCCAATGTGTCGCCGAACATAATGCTTCCCATCAGACCCAAATAAATTAAATTTGCTTTCATCACTGAAGTGAACCCTGGACCAGTTCTCCTCTGTCCACACAACATGCTCCTCAGCAAAGCTCAGTCTAGCTTTTTGATTTTTTTTGCTAATGAGAGGTTTGGTCACTGCAGTGTGGGCCTTCAGTCCAAATGCTCTTAAACGGCGAGCCACTGTATGGTGAGACAGATCCTTACCATGTTCAGCACTGAACTGGCGAGCAATTCCACCTGCAGTATGGAAACGATTACCCATTGACATCCTTCGCAGTGACCTGTCCTCTCTTGCATTTGTCTTCTGTGGACGACCAGCCTTCTTGGGCGACTTGAATGAGTTTTTAGTTTTGTAAAGATTCAATATTCTTGAAATCACAGATTTGGAACGATCAACTTGTCTTGCTATGGCTGATAGGGTCATCCCTTTGGTTTTCATCTGGACAACCTGCTGCCGGAGGCTTTCAGTCACTTTAGAACGACCCACCATCTTGCAAAGTCAATGAAACTGGCAGTTAGAATGCCACTTAAATCGGGGTTGACTGATAATCAAGGAAATTAGCACCATGTGCTAGATTAGCACCATTAAGTGGGAGGCACCTGAAAGTGTTCTCTAATTTTGATCAGTGCATTTTTTGCAAAATGCAGGTTTTTTGTTGAAATGCGTTATCCATTTTGTGAAAAAGTGTTGTTGTAGCATGGTATAGACACAACAAAATGTCCTTAAACTGTTGAGCAGTGAAGATGGTATTATTTCAAAATTATTCAAGTTTTTATAAGTTGTTCTCTAATTTTGATCTCCAGTGTGTATATATATATATATATATATATATATATATATATATATATATATATATATATATATATATCTCTTCTCATTATCTCTAGCCGCTTTATCCTTCTACAGGGTCGCAGGCAAGCTGGAGCCTATCCCAGCTGACTATGGGCGAAAGGCGGGGTACACCCTGGACAAGTCGCTGGGTCATCACAGGGCTGACACATAGACACAGACAACCATTCACATTCACACCTACGGTCAATTTAGAGTCACCAGTTAACCTAACCTGCATGTCTTTGGACTGTGGGAGGAAACCGGAGCACCCGGAGGAAACCCACGCGGACACGGGGAGAACATGCAAACTCCGCACAGAAAGGCCCTCGCCGGCCCCGGGGCTCGAACCCAGGCGTTCAGCACTCTGACTCGGGTGTGACTGAGTAAGGTGACAAGTTTTATGTTTCATCTAATTTAGGTAATTTTAAAAATATATTATTTGGTGGTGGGCACATAGGAAAGTATAAAATCAATATGTTTATCATGCGTGTATGATAAAAACTCAAAGATATTTAACAAAATACATGACCTACTCATTTTAAACCTGCTGAGCTTCGCCGCCGAAGCTCTCGACCCCAGAGGGTTAAAGGGTTTTGGGCTTAACCAATAAGGTTTGCACCTCAGGGGGCAAGTGACCATAATCAATTTACACAGTTCCAGAGACATGGAGGCTCAGTGGGAAAATTTTATTGTTACTGAGTGAAAAATGGGGCTCTAGCGTCACAATATATCAAACTAAAGTATATTAAAATGCAGGACAGAAAGAAATAGTTTGGGACCATTGAACAATTACTGGGAACAGTTTCTGCTGTTGAGTAAACATAATTAGCTTGGCATCAATGCTGTTATGGTTACAAGAATGACCTAGGTTGAACATAACCTTATCTGTTTGCCCTTGTAATATTCGAATAAATTGAGCTAAAATAATCCAGAACATGGTCTCTATCAGCAACTATTAACTGTTTACTTTTCAACATTATGTGGCCATATTACTGCAGAGGGAGAAAGGTACACTGATGGAGAAGGTCAGTGTCTTGCAAAAAGACTTGCAGCAGATCAAGAGGGAGCTTCTGTGTCCTAAACAAGTGGCCAAGAGTTTGCAGGGGCTGAAGAGAATCCTCACCACAGGATCAGGGGAACTAAGGTATGATGACATGATAGCTTGGGGAATAGTAGGAATGAACACTGTAATATGAGTGATGCTTAACTGAGTCATAATCATGTGGATGTGGGTTTGACTAACAGCAGACTGAATGGTGATGGAGATGTGCTGAGTGAAAGCTTGGCTGAACTGCAGGAAGAGCTTCAGCGCACAGTTTCTGCTGCTTTGAGAGACCGAGATGAGGCCTGGAGTGCTCGGGAAAGGCTGGCATGTGAGTTGGGCGTTGTCAGAAACAGGCTTATGCACTATCAGCAGAAATACCAGAGTGCATGGGAAGAGGCTCAACAGGCTAGGGTGAGTTGATTATTTTACACAGTCCCAGAGACACAAATTCTCTTATACTGTGGGCATTGAGATTTGGATCAAGTTTTTTGTTCTTGCATGCAGACACGGGGCGTAGCTGGGGGGGGTCCTGGGGTGCCCGTGACCCCCCCCCTTGTCGGACCATACATTTTTTTTCAATAGTCAAGTTTATTTGTATAGCACTTTTAACAATAAACATTGTCACAAAACAGCTTTACAGAATTTGAATGACTCAAAACATGAGCTAATTTTATCCCTAATCTGTCCCCAATGAGCAAGCCTGTGGTGACGGTGGCAAGGAAAAACTCCCTCAGACGACATGAGGAAGAAAAACTCCCTCAGACGACATGAGGTAAAGGAGTCGATCTCGAGGGTCCTCAGACATAGTGTTTTTGGCAAACTGGGATGTATGGATGCTGTCAGTCCCCCACTTGCTTGTTCACTTGAGTTTGTTGATGGTGTAGTGGCTGGCTGCTTTACATCCCGGGGCTCCCTCATGCCTGTGTTACCTTCCCCTTTTAGTTATGCTGTCATAGTTAGTTGCCGGAGTTCCTGCTTGTACTCGGTGCAATATGTATACTGTTCCTACTTATTCAGGTGACATTGGGCATACTTAACAACCTGCGCCCCCCCCCCCCCCCCCCCCCCCCAAAAAAAAATCTGTCCCTCTGGGTTACATGTCGGTTCTGGGATCAAGATGCTGACCTCTTCTGCTCGTCGGACCTGCCTGATCCATCCTGGTGCCCTGTGTCTAGTTGGAATCTCATCGCATCACTCCTGTGGAGGACAGCCCCATGTGGACAGTTGAAAGTCACACCTGGAGGACGCTCTGGACCCTTACAGTAATGCTTTTATGGCTGAGGACTACAGTTGATTTGCTAACTTTAGGACTGCAGTTGTCATGACCAGTTTTGCACTCAAGTTTCCATCAATGAAGAGTTATAACATCAACGAAACTGACTTCATGTTAAAACTGTTAATGTTATAGTCATGTTGTCTGTTGTTGCCCAAATGGGGATGGGTTCCCTTTTGAGTCTGGTTCCTCTCGAGGTTTCTTCCTCATGTCGTCTGAGGGAGTTTTTCCTTGCCACCGTCGCCACAGGCTTGCTTATTGGGGATAGATTAGGGATAAAATTAGCTCATGTTTTAAGTCGTTCAAATTCTGTAAAGCTGCTTTGCGACAATGTTTATTGTTAAAAGCGCGATACAAATAAACTTGACTTGACACATTCCTCAATTCTATTAAGCTGGTGTCTCTCATCAGGTTTTGCAGGAACACATAACTGTGTCATCAGCATAACCGTGGAAACTAATACAATGTTTACGAATAATATTACCCAGAGGTTTATATATATATATATATATATATATATATATATATATATATATATATATATATAAAATATATATAATATAAATTTTTTTTTTCAAACAGGGGAGGCTGGTCGGTTACGATATTTCCAGATTTTAAAAGAAAAAACGCAGTTTTGCCCATACTCTTGCCTCTGATCTGGCTGATTGTTGGCAGGGTCACAAACTGTGAAATAACAGGTTCTTTTGGCCCATTAGCCTACTGTCCAATATACATGATGGTGGTGTTGGGGGGGTATATTTTAAAATTGTGGTATGTTTAAAAATTGATCATTATTGAAAGCAGCTCTTTGTCAGGAACCTCAGCAGTAACAGCAGAGTGTTCTGGAATAGGCACAAGCACTGACCTTGGGGAGCCAAACATAGAGCTGGGTGCCACACATTTCATTCAATGACACTTTCCCTATATTTTACTTATTTTGACTGAGAAATGTTTTATTGACAATTTTGATAACCCTTCACTTTTAATCCAGGTCTGTAGTGTGAAATGTTCTCGGCTGTGTTTTTGTTTAAAAATGTTTTCCAAATTGTAGCTGTGTTTAATTCATATCCAGAGAAATATATATTCCAATATAATATTCTCAGCATAAACATTTTAAATAGATTCTATATTTTTGGTCCATCCATGACATATTACTAAAGTAGCCTATTTACTGTTGTTGATGTGGGTCACAGCCAATTCACTTTCTCGTACCAGGAGAGCTGAAAAGAATGAGTATTATTCCCTACCTTTTTCACCAAGTCAATTTGAGGCGTTGGTCTACCCTGCTCTTTAAATGCTGCTGCTTCGCCAAAATTAAATCAACAATGCTTGGCATCTGTGCGCAGCTTTCTTGCTAGCTGACTAGCCCCCTCAAGTTCAAGTTCAGTCACTCAAATAAACGAAATTTCTGGAACTAAGATAGCAAACTTGACAACACTATATTTACACTATTTACAATGAAGATATATACAAACTAAAAAAGCTGGTAGAAACCGTATGTAATGAATGAAATCGAAATGTAAGCTGATCTCTTACAATACACCACACCACTTGCGAATCCGCATGGGACTGAACTGAAATTCACCGCTGCCTGTCTATATTTGAAACGAGCTGTCAATCAAAGAAAATATCCGGCTGCTTTCACCAATCAGCAGTCTCCTTGCGGAAATCTTTGCCATGTCCTTCCCACTGTGAGGCTGGGAGTCCGTGGGCGGGCGTTTTCGCAGTGTTTGTCCAGTAATCGTCTTGTATTTTGATATTGGAAAGCGCATAGCTCCCAAATGCCATTGAAGTCCACTGAGGCTGGGCTGCATCGCATTGTCACGAGGGGGAAAAACTCACGCACACATTAGGCGAACTGGGGAAAGTTATAACGGAATGATTTCGCACTGTAGTTGGGTTGAGCACATATATTTCTATTATTCTGGATCTGAAATAGCAATGTTATAAGGTCGGCTATAACATGAGCCTAGCGCAATTCATCCTACACGATGTTCGTCATTTTTAGAGGAGGCTGAGCCTCCCTCGTTGTCTTAGAGCAATCGCCCGTGATATATATAAAGAAAAAAGCAGTGGACCCAAGACAGAACCTTGTGGAACACCAAACTTTACTTCAGTATGTCTAGAAAAATCACCATTTACATCAACATACTGATAGCGATCAGTTAAATAAGAGCTGAGCCAGGAGGGGGCCGTTCCCTTAACTCCCACAACATTTTCTAGTCTATCCAGGAGAATGGAATGATCAGTGGTATCAAATGCTGCACTAAGGTCAAGCAACACAAGCAGCGAGACACAGCCCTGATCAGACGCCTACAGTAGGTTGTTTACTACTTTAACCAGAGCTGTCTCTGTGCTATGATGAGGTCTAAGTCCTGACTGATACATTTCATGGATGTTATTCCTATGTAAATATAAGCATAACTGCTGTGCCACAGCTTTTTCAAGGATCTTGGAAATGAAGGGGAGGTTTGATATTGGCCGATAATTGGACAGCTGACAGGGATCAAGGTCAGGTTTTTTAACTAGGGGTTTGATAACTGCTAGTTTAAAGGATTTGGGTACATAGCCAATCGTGAGAGAAGAATTTATTATTTTTAGAAGCGGTTCAATTACTTCAGGTATTATCTGTTTGAATAGATGTGTAGGTAAGGGATCTAGTACACAGGTTGAGGCTTTTGATGCCGAGATTAATGAAAATAATTCAGTTTCTCTAAGGGGAGTAAAACATTCTAATTGCTGATCTGATAGTTATATTGGTAACTACAGGGTCACTTACATTGTCTGACCTTAAATTAGTAGTTTGAATTTTTTGTCGGATATTCTCAATTTTGTCATTAAAAAAATTCATGAAGTCGTTGCTACTACATACTGCAGGTGTGCATGTGTCTATAGTGGACTTATACCTGGTTAATTTTGCTACAGTATTAAATAGGAATCTAGGATTATTTTTTGTTCTCTTCTATTAGGGAGGAGAGATATGTTGATCAAGCAGCACTAAGAGCTGTTCTATACTTCAGGAAGCTCTCCTTCCAAGCTAATTTGAACACTACCAATTTTGTTTGACGCCATTTACGTTCCAATTTTCGAGTGGTCTGTTTTAATGTGCGAGTGTCATCATTATACCAGGGTGCTAATTTTTTGTCTCTGACCATTTTCCATTTAAGAGGAGCTACATTATCTAAAGTATGGCGGAATGTTGACTCTAAGCATTCAGTTGCCTGATCAAGTTCTGCAAGGGCTGACAGTGACCCAATCCAAGTTGATAACTCTGGGAGATCATTTATAAAACTCTGTGCAGTAGTTGACGTGAATGTACGTTTAATACAGTAGCGTGGTGAGGTGCATATATTATTATTCAGACATATTTTAAATGAGATGAGATAATGATCTTAGAACTTCAGACTGTGGAAGTATGACTATATTTTCTATGTTTAACCCGAATGTTAGTATTAGACTGAGGGTGTAACCACCATTATGGGTCGGGCCTATGACATTCTGATTAATCCCTACTGAATCTAAAATGGACACAAACGCTGTTTTCAAAGTGTCTTCTGGCTTATCGAAGTGAATATTAAAATCTCTGACAACTAAAGCTTTGTCTAAGGAAATAACCAGATCTGAGATAAAATCTGCAAATTCAGAAAGAAACTCAGAATATGACCCCGGGGGCCTGTAAATAATAAGTAATGGAATTAACTGGGTAGACTTATTTTTCAAGGCTACATATGTTATATTAGTATGAAAAACTTCAAATGTATTAAATTTATAACCAGGTTTTTGTGGTTACACCTAGATAATTAGATAATCATTATAAATAACTGCAACGCCGCCTCCTCTACCAGTTAGACGAGGCTGGTGTATATAACTGTATCGAGGAGGACTAGCTTCATTTTTTTTGTCACTTAAATTTTTATTGACACATTTTTGCAACAATTAAAACAAATACAAGTAAACTAAACAGAAAGCTGCCTGGGGAGAGTACAGTATTCTTACAATCTTGTAGAATGGTATATCCTTCAGTTATTATTCCAGTCCAGTATCAGCGTTTAGAGTCCTGTATAGGGTCCATTTTTCCCATTTCCTGTCCAGTTGTGCTCCCTGTAGCCTCAGTATGCCGGATTAAAATTGCTGTCATAAGCTACCCATTTTAATATTTTTGCATCATTCTGAATCTTGTACTTTTTTAGTACTTTAAACCACAGATCTAATGTGTGTACTGTTATTGGATTCATATTTATTTTAAGTTCCTTATATACCGTAACTGACTATCCCCGACCATATTTTGAATTGGAATTTGGTTTACTACTTTTTCTATATCTTTCCATTTTGCTCTAAATTCTGACTTACACCAACAATATACAGGTCTCAGTTGAGCAGCGTAAAAATACTCCATCAGTTTCGGAAGACCCATACCACTTTCTTTGGGGAGCTGGAGGGTTTTATATCTGACTCTGGGTTTTTTACCACCCCATACAAATCTAGAGATCATTCTATCCCAATCTATGAATTGGCCTTGGGGGATATCTATTAGCAGGGATTGGAACATGTATAGAAATCTGGGTAGTATATTCAATTTAACTATATCTCATCTCATTATCTCTAGCCGCTTTATCCTTCTATCAATTCTTGAATTTAAATCCAGTGGTAAAGTAGACCATCTTGTTATATCTTTCTGTATTTCTTGTTGTAAATTTTTATAGTTAGCACTATACAGCTCAGAATGATTGTTAGTGACCATAACACCCAAATATTTAATTGCTTTTAAGTTCCAATTTAATTTGTATAATTCCTGGATCTCTCTTGATGGGTTATAGTTGAGTGCTAAAATCTGAGTTTTAGGTACATTGATTTTATATCCTGAGAAATGTCCATACAGTTCTCGTAGCTTCATCGGATTAGGGAGCGATGTGTTCGGTTGCTTGAGGAAAGCTATTATGTCATCAGCAAAAAGCCCAATTTTATGCTCTACACCCTTAATTGTGATACCTTTAATCTCTTTATTTTGTCGAACTGCTTGAGCTAAAGATTCTATAAAGATTGCGAAGAGAATCAGCGACAGACAGCATCCTTGTCTGGTCGATCTCTGTAACAATATTTTGTCGGTCAAATTTCCATTAATTTTTATTCTAGCTGAAGGTTTTTGATACAATGTTTTAATCAGTTGTACAGATTTATTATTGAAACCAAATCGTTCTAGTACTTGATAGAGAAATTTCCAATTAACACAGTCGAATGCCTTTTCCGCGTTGATACTAACCAGTACAGTGCTTTTGCTTCCCTTTTTGTGTTTGGCCAATTATTTGTAAAGTTCTTCGAGCATTGTCTTGTGTTTGGCAACCTGATATGAACCCTGTTTGATCTTCATCTATTATTTCTGCAATAAATGTATTTATTCTTTTGGAGATAATGGATGTATATATTTTATAATCTATATTTAGTATTGAGATCGGTCTATAACTTTCACATCTATCTTTATCTTTGCCTGGTTTTAAAATGATTGAGAGAATTGCTTCTCTCCATGTTAATGGGGTTTTATTTTCTTTAAGAGTCCAGTTAAAAGAGGCCTGGAGTGCTGGTATCAATTCTTCCTTAAAAACCTTATACTATTCTGCAGGGTAACCATCGCTCCCTGGAGATTTATTATTTTTCAATGAATTTATCGCTTGAATAATCTCTTCTCTTGTAATGTCTGTTGTTAATCTTTCATTTTGTCTAGAGCCAATTGATGGTAAATCTAATTGTTCTAAAAAATTTCTCATTTCCTCTTCATTTGCAGCGGGTGGCTGCGTATATAACTTTTTATAGAACCCCTGAAATACCCTGTCTATACCCTCTGGTTCATGTATTAGCTCATTGGTATGTGGAACTCAAATTTTTTGTATAGTATTCACTGCTTGCTGTTTCTGGATACTGAATATCCGGATATTGAACTGTAGTATCTGAAGCCCTTTTGTATTAATTAAGTCAACCAACCTCATTTTACTGCCTTGTTAGTTCAACATGAATTGAGCCAGGTCAGTGTTATTTGAAGCCCTGCTACCTTTTTACACAGACAAGAGGTTAAATATCAGGTCTCCTCTGGTATACTTGCAACTTCTCCTTCGCTCGATGTGCCAGCGTATCCTGCTTTGATTTGCCGTCTCCCACTCGCTGCCATCCCGAAGCACCTCAAGTCATCTCCTTCGCTCGATGTGCCAGCGTATCCTGCTTTGTTTTGCTGTCTCCCACTCGCTGCCATCCCGAAGCACCTCAAGTCATCTCCTTCGCTCGCCCCGCGTCCACGTCCGGTACATCCATGGTTAATCCCCTTGCTCTCATGTCCTGCACTGCATCCCTCGCATTGTCATAGCTCTTAACACCGTTGTTCCAGTGGATACTTATTTTCATGATTGGAGTCTGAAAACGGATCTCTTGATGCCCAGATATGTTTTGTGCTTTTGAACGATTTCGATGGGGTAATTGTGGTCAAATTGGATTTTCTTGTTGCCCACCTGTATCCCCTTCTTCTGCCAGACTTTCTGTAGGACCATCTCAGTTTCAAACTTGAGAAAGTTAACCACTACTGCTCTCGGAGCACCGCCTGGACCTGGTTTTAGTGTGAGAGCTATGTGGGCATGTTGGATTTGTAGATTGGTTCCTTCGGGTAGTTCCAGCTCTTTGTAATGGAGCTTCCTTCTTTGTCCTCGGGCAACCCGAAAATCCTGACATTATTTTGCCGAGACCACGCTTCAAGGTCTGTTAGTTTGTCCTGCATCTGGCGTGTCTGTTTGGTTAGTTTTGTTAGGAGGCCACTTGTCTCTATGTTGTACTCCTCCAACTCTGCTATGCGAGCCTGTGCCTTGGTTATGCTCGTCTTCTGTGCCCTAAGTTCTTTGAGATTTTCTGTAAGCTTTCGCTCTATGTCTTGTCTTAAGGTAGCGATTTCTAGTTTAATTTCACCTTTGAGTTCGTCTTTAAATGTTGTCAGCTCTTTACGGAAGTCTTGCTTGAGGTCCCGTATATCACTGTTGATGCTAGCAAGTCCAGCTTTCAGTGTTTCGGTGTGATCCATTTTCTCTGACACTTCACTTTCATCTGAGACCTCTTCTTTTGTAGACTGTTCTCGAGTTTTCTTTGAGATTTTAGTGTTTCTCCGGCTTCGGTGACCACTCATCTCAAAGTTAATGATGATTGTATGTCGAGTTACTCAAATTGAGTGGATTTATTTCTACCGACTTGGGCGAGCTGAAAGCTATGCTACTAACCCTATGCTACTAACCCGTCCGCCATCTTCCCGGAAGTCCTGGACTAGCTTCATTTAATGCTATATATTCATTTGGCTTAATCCATGTTGCAGTTAAACAAAGTACATTAAACTCCTGATCAGTAACAAGTTCATTAACCATTAGTGCTTTAGATGTAAGAGATCTAATATTTAATAGCCCCACCTTTAGATCAAAGGTGCTGGCAGCAGCTGTACAGTCAATATGATCTAATTTTATATTGATTAGGTTACTGGAACAAACGCTCTGAATATTTCTACTTTTTTGTTGAGCTCGGGGAACAGACACATTCTCGATGTAGTGGACCCTGAATGATGACTCTGTGCAGCTAGCAGACAGTCGGTTTAGCCTGTTCGTCTGCTCCCTGGCCTTGGCTCTGTATTGTCAGAAATGAACTACACCTGTTCTGAGACTATGACCTATGCTGCAGGAAATGAGAGCAGCACCTTCCCGAGTGGGATGGATGCCGTCCTGCCCTAACAGGCCAGCAGTGCCCTCAAAATTAGCCCAATTATCTATAAAGCCCACACTGTTTTCAGAGCACCACCTGGACAACCAGCAGTTCAGCGACCATAACCTGCTGTAAGCTACATCGTCACGCCGCATTGGGATGGGGCCAGGGCATAATACTGCATCAGACATCACCTTCGCTAATTTAAACACCTCTACAAAGTTACTCTTGTACCCCTTTTCCACCAAATCAGTTCCAGGGCTGGTTCAGGGCCAGTGCTGGTGCTGGTTTACAACTCGTTCAACTTGCGAGCCAGCTGAGAACCAGTTTGCTTTTCCATAGCTCGGGGTGCTAAGGGGAGCCACGTCAGTTACATAACTGTATATGTCAGTTACGTCGCTGCATTTGCATAAACCTTGGTGCGAACATTGAAGCAACAACAACACGGAGAAGAAGCAGCAGCAACAACAACAACAACAATGGATGACTTCGCGTTTGTACAGCTGCTGCTTCTTGTCGCTTAAAAACGGTGACCTTTCGCGGTCTTGCTATTGTTGTTGGTCTTAACAATCCCCCCCCGGGCTCACATAAGCGGTTCTTTCCTCTGGCCCAGCAAAGAGTTGGTGCTAGCCTGGAACCAGGTTTGCTGGCCCCAGAGCCAGTTCTTTGTCAGTGGAAACAGAAAACACAGTTCCAAACTAAGCACTGGAACTGCTTTGGTGGAAAAGGGGCGTTAGTAACCTTAGGCTGACGAAGGCGTATATCATTAGTTCCTGCATGGATAACTATCTTTGAGAACCTGTCCTTGCCTAGGACCCTAAGATTACCTGCTATGTCTGGCACCCTGGCTCCCGGTATACACCTGACTAAAGCTGCTGGTGCCCCTAAAGGCTGAGCTAATTTCACGTGCTGTATGATAGAGTCCCCTATAACCAGAGCTCTTTCAGGTTTCTCAGTGGGTGCATCATTAAGGAGAGCAAACCTGTTCGACACGTGACACGGAGAGGAGTGGTGCTCCCATGGGCGAGCCTCAGCGGTAGCTTTGGCTCTGTGCTTATGCTGCTGAGTCGTCACCCATTCACCCCACTGTAAGGGCTCTAATGCCGGAGTTGGGGGATTACTAACTCCACCTAGGGCATCCAGACTTTCCCCTACAGAAACTACACTGTTCTCATTCTCACTGACCTTCTCTAAAGCCTGGATACGCGCTTCTAACACTATAATCTTCTCCGTCAGAGAGCTAACTAATCTGCACTCATCACAAATAAAACTATCACTGGCGACAGAGGAAGAATGACTAAACATCCTGCACTCAGCACACTGAACAGGCTGAAGGTGTGCCATGATGAAAGGATTCACGTACCTTAATTGAAGATCTGTTGATATTAAAGCAGATCTGATGTGGATGGCCTTCGCTTATGGTCTTTACACAGGAGGAGAAAAAAAGAAAGCTTCCGGTCTTGGCATTCTTCCGAAAAAAAAACGGAAAAAGGAAAGCGAAAGTGGAAAGTACAAAAAGGAAAGTGAAAATACAATAAAAAATATCCGCATAAGAATATTAGAAAAGCACCCACTGTAATTTTTCTAACTTTCTTTTTTTTAAACTAGATTGTCACCTCAGCCTCATTAGGGTTTCCATAACCTCGTATGGACTTCCTGTGCTTTGGGTGCGAAAACCCAGTTCTGCACAAGCACAACATGATCACACTAGAAAGCATGGTCAAGCGGCCAGTGTAGTTGCAGTCTTTTTAGTTGCGAATTACGAGTATTTCCTCTTGTGTTAATAATTCACCATGTCAAAACAAGCAAAACTTTCCTCCTCCTTTCAAAGTGAAGAGAGGTAAGCAATTTATTATATATATTTTTCCATCAAAGTTGCATTTTGTGGCTTCAAAGCGAAGTTTTAGTGTGCTGTTTCTAAAACACATCAAGAAAACGTGGAAGAAACAGCAATAATGAAAAAGCAGGTTTCTAAACTACCTAAAACTAGCAATGGTAATTATTTTTTGTTACATATTTTTCATAGTCAGGATTGGTGATGATGAACATGCACTATGGCAGAGCGATCGACATTGACAAGATCGTTGAGATCTTTGCCATTCGTCATCCACGACGCCGTTTACTTAGAAACATTTTGGCCAATGAGCAGTAAGGCAACAAGAATAGAGAGATCTGCATCGGTTGACTAGGGTAAGATGTTGAGCCGCTATCCGTACACTGCCGGATAAAGCTGATTTGGCCTAATCATTGTCCGACAGCTCGCAACATGAGATGAAAGAAAGACCGCGTTATTTTCTCAAATGTATTCAATGTGGGTTTTTTTTCATTTACAAACCTGTGGGTTTGTGCTCAGGCTGCCAGTCAGTGTGTGCCCCCAAACCCCCGAAAAATCCTAGCTACGCCCCTGAGACACAATAGTTTTTCACATGGTTTTATTTTATCAAAGAACAGATTACACAGAATTGCTCCTTCTGATTTATTTAATAAGTAAATAACCGTTGATAAGTTCAGTTTTGTGCAGTAGGAAGGATTCTGTAAACATATCTCTAACATAGCTAACATATAATTGTGGTCAGAAGTTTACAGAAAAAGAACAGTTCAAAGAAATTACTGAAAGCCCAAATATTGCCATGACATTCATATCCAAGATGATGTTCATGTCACTGTATGTAAACTTCTGACCACATGAATGTCATCTTGGATATGAATGTCATGGCAATATTTGGGCTTTCAGTAATTTCTTTGAACTGTTGTTCTGTGGCAGAATGATTGTACAGCATACATCTTTAACTTACCCTAGAATTTGGTGCACAAGGTTTAATTTTTGGGGGGTTTTCTGAAATCAACATGGTCAAAATTATACATGCTAAGTCAAAAATTTACATTTGCTCACTTAGATTATTAATTCAGAGGTGCTGAAACTTCTAAAATGTCTATCTTGCCAAGGCTGCGGTCTCTTAACTTCTTGTTACTGATCATAATTGACTACAGCTGGTAGCTTCTCTGTGCCTTCATAAAAAGGGTTTGTTTACAGCACTCATTGGATTGACCAACACACAGTAAAATGGGAAAGTCCAAGGAGCTCAATGCAGATCTGAAAAAGAGGATCGCAGATGTACACAACTCCGGAATGTCTCTTGGAGCCATTTCTAAACAACTGCAAATTCCAAGATCAGTTCAAAAAATTGTATGCAAGTTATTGTGAGGTGTAGTCACTTTGCCAAGCCACTTTGCTTCAAGAAAGCCCAAACTGTAATCCTCAGCTGAAAGGAAATTGGTTTGGATGGTCAGGAACAACCTGGGAACCATCATGGCACAGCCCTGCCATGAACTGGAAGCTGATGGATCACTGTCTACAGTTCAGATCACCATGGACTTAGCAGCTGTTATCCAAGAAATAACCCCCTGCTCCAAAACTGACACATTCAAGCTTGACTAAAGTTTGAAGCTGACCACACAGACAAAGAAAAAAGCCTTCTGGAGGATAGTTGTATAGTCAGATGAGACAAAGATTGAGTTGTTTGGCCACAATGACCACCATGTACAGAGGGACACTGTACCAACTGGTGGTGGTGGTGGTAAGATGATCATGCTCTGGGGCTGTTTTGCTGCCAGTAGAACTGGTTCATTGCACAAAGTGGATGGAATAATGTAGAAGGAGGACTACCTCAGAATTCTTCAGCATAAACCATCAGAAACTTGAACATGACTTGGGAGTTACAACAGGACAGTGAACCTAAACACACATCAGAGCTGGTGGTGGAGGATAAAGCAGGCGGATTAAGTTTAAAATAAGTCCTGACTTCAACCCTATTGAAAATATATGGACTTTGCTTATAAGTCGAGTCCGTGCCAAGAAAAAAAAACAAATTTAATTGAACTGTACCAATTCTACCATGAAGAGTCATGAAATATCCAACTAGAATTCTGCCAGAAGCTTGTTCATGGTAAACAAAAATGTTTGCGCAAGGCGGAGCTTGCAAAGAGACATTTTACCCAAGTATTAGGTGTGCTGTATGCAGCGCTCGAAACTAACGGTGTCCCGACGTCCCGAGGACCATAAAAAATGTCATCGGGACACAAAATTATCATATCTGGGACAATCCCGGGACAATGGAAAAAAATAGATCTAGAAAAAAAGTTCTACATGGGGGAAATTGTGAGAGTGATGCAGTGCGCATAGCAGTCACAATTGCAGGGCCTGAGCTGCACTCTGTGAATGAATGATTTGCGTTGAGGCGACAAGCCTGTGTGTCTCTGAGAGGGAGCAGCGCGCTGTGTGTGTGTGTGAGAGCAAGCAGCCCCTCCCCCACCCGCACGATGCGCTGAGAGACACAGAAAGGGCAGTAATTGTTCAGAGCGCTCCCTCCAAACAACGGGGATTTACACGAAAATGGAAGGAGATAGTCACAAAATTCTTTCACATTGAGTGCCACAAGGCTCTCCTGAACACGATGTAATTTTTTTGTCTGTAGTGTAAAAATTGAGGTCACTAGAGCGAGTTAAAAACGAGTTTTTGCATGAGAAGGCTGAAAGTGAGGAGAGGACGGGTGCTCAGCCCCATAGACTGCCATTATAAACGTGGCTGCGCTGTGACTGCAAAATCAGAAAAGTCACTGTAAATAATGTAAATGATTTCTATGACTAAAGGTTACAATAAAAAAAACTTGCATTACATTGCTTTGTTTGCACTTATATGATATGACACTTTTATCCAAAGTGACTTTACAGTTTTTTACAGTGTTACAGTCCCTGTAGCAATGTTGGGGTAGGTGCCTTGCTCAAGGGCATTTCATCCATTGATGATATGGCTGATGGCTTTCAAAACATCTCTGAATGGGGCAACAGGTATATTACATAAAAATGGATAACGGTAATGGTGAAAATGATAAGTTGGCCTTATATATGCCAACAGATATTCAAGGTATAAGTAGATGAAATGAACATAAAAGGGGTCTTATTTTCAACTAAAGTGTACTGCAGATGTAGTGAGTTGAAACATTTTCTGAATGAGCTAATTGGCCCCGTTAAATAAATGGGTATCTATTCATACAGTGAGATCGCCAAAGTTTAATAAACTGAAAATGCAATAACTGTAATTTTGAAGTAGATGATGTATAGGACATGTGTCGCTTGTGTTTTGTGACTTATTGTAAAAATGATATAAAGGGTTCAAAATCGCATAGTTACAAATATAATAGTAACTTCATATGATAATATTAACCACTGGTTATTTCAGAGAGGAAAAAAATGGGGACACTATTGCTTCCATTCGGGACAATACAACACAGAATTCGGGACCACTGGGGGACACAAAGAAAAAAAGTTAATTTCGAGCCCTGGCTGTATGTATAATTTTGACCCTGTGTTGATTTCAGAAAACCCAAAGAAAATTAAAGCTTGTGCACCAAACTCTAGTGGTGTGTGTGTGGGGGGGGTTTATTTTTATTTATTTTTTTTAAATTAGAGATGTATGCTGTACATTCTGCCACAGAAAAAGAACAATTCAATGAAATTACTGAAAGCCCAAATATTGCCATGACCTTCATATCCAAGATGACATGTCCCTATATGTAAACTTCTGACCACAATTGTATATTCTACTCTAACTGCATAAATACAGTATTACTATCGACATACTGTGTATACAGTTGAGTCCATAAATATTTGGATTTTTTTTTTTTTTGCTATTTCACCTGTCTACCACAATATATTGGAATAGAAATCAAATGAATGAATATTTAATTAAATAATATAATGAATATTCAGGTTGATTCAGTTTTTATTATATAGTGCTTTAAACTATAGATATTGTCGCAAAGTGGCTTTACAGATATGTGGATAAACACTACGTTCACACTGCAAGGCTTAATGCTCAATTCCGATTTTTTTTGTGAAATCCGATTTTTTTGTGAGGTCGTTCACATTAACAAATATATGCGACTTGTATGTGATCCTCAGTATGAACGAAAAGCAACCTAAAAGTGTTCCGCATGCGCATTGCAGGATACAGCGACGTCACACGCAGTGAGCATGGCCAGTGTTTACGGAAGTAACCTAAAGTTTCCTGTGTATGACAGTAGCCAGCATGGAGTACCTGGCAATGATGCAGTTGTTGTGACGGAGCCAGAACATGCACAATAGCCTGATGTTAAGGAGGAGGTTGAGAAGGAAGAGGGCAAGGGTTTTGGCTCAGGCGTTCTGCGGGGTAGTGACTGCAACCTCCGTTCAAAGGAACATCAAAGCCATGTTGTTTGTAACTTTTTTTGAGAGACCTGCCGCCTACTTCAGCGCAGAATAGTGACGTTTGTGGCTTGTTGATGACGTGTAAGTCGGATGAATGCGACCTGGCGGTTCAGATTGAAGTCGCATATGAAAAGATCGGATAGGAATCGGAATTAGGACCACATATCCAAACGGCCTGGGTTGGATTTGAAAAAATCGGATCTGTGTCGTTCATATTGTCAATAAAAGATCGGATACAGGTCACATATGGGCGAAAAAATCGGATTTGAGTCACTTCAGCCTGCAGTGTGAACGTAGTGATAGATTTATCCTTAATGAACAAGCCAGAGGTTGATTGTGGCAAGGAAAAAATCCACAAGACAACATGAGGAAGAAACCTTGAGATGAACCAGACTCAAAAGGGAAACCATCCTCTTCGGGTTGAAACAGGATAATGTGAGAGAGAAATTGCAGCACTTTTATATACCCTCAAATTAAAGTTGAAAGTCTGCATTTTGATCTCCTATTCGTTATTTATAATGAATTAATCTTACCTGAGTAGTGGTATAATTCAGTTTGGAAGGACGTCATTTTCAATTTTGCACGTTTCTCAAGAAACTTCAATAAAGAATAGCTGGACAGCTATTTCCACAAAGTGAAAGAGACACAACTCTCTGAAAGGAAAGCATACTGACTTCTTACTGGCATAAATGTCTCGTCTCGTCTCGTCTTCTTCCGCTTATCCGGGACCGGGTCGCGGAGGCAGCAGTCTAAGCATGGAAGCCCAAACTTCCCTTTCCCCAGACACCTCGGCCAGCTCCTCGGGAAGAACACCGAGGCGTTCCCAGGCCAGCCGAGAGACATAGTCCCTCCAGCGTGTCCTGGGTCTTCCCCGGGGCCTCCTCCCGGGGGCACATGCCTGGAACACCTCCCCAGGGAGGCGTCCAGGAGGCATCCGAAAAAGATGCCCGAGCCACCTCAGCTGGTTCCTCTCGATGTGGAGGAGCAGCGGCTCTACTCCGAGCTCCTCCTGAGTGACTGTGCTTCTCACCCTATCTCTAAGGGAGCGCCCAGCCACCCTGCGAAGGAAACTCATTTCAGCCGCTTGTATCCGCGATCTTGTTCTTTCTGTCATTACCCAAAGCTCATGACCATAGGTGAGAGTCGGAACGTAGATCGACCGGTAAATTGAGAGCTTCGCCTTTTGGCTCAGCTCCTTCTTCACCACGACGGACCGGTAAAGCGACCGCATCACTGTGGAGGCTGCACCAATCCGCCTGTCGATCTCACGCTCCATCCTTCCCTCACTCGTGAACAAGATCCCGAGATACTTAAACTCCTCCACTTGAGGCAGGACTTCTCCACCAACCTGGAGAGGGCAAGCCACCCTTTTCCGGTCGAGAACCATGGCCTCGGACTTGGAGGTGCTGATTCTCATCCCAGCCGCTTCACACTCGACTGCAAACCGCCCCAGTGCATGCTGAAGGTCCTGGTTTGAAGAAGCCAACAGGACAACATCATCCGCAAAAAGCAGAGATGAAATCCTGTGGTTCCCAAACAGGATTCCTTCCGGCCCCTGGCTGCGCCTAGAAATTCTGTCCATAAAAATTATGAACAGAACCGGTGACAAAGGGCAGCCCTGCCGGAGTCCAACATGCACTGGGAACAGGTCTGACTTACTGCCGGGTCATTCCGTGCCAACTCACCTAAATTTCAGGAACTCCCCCACATCACCGTCTCAGATTTTACTCAAAAAATTCTCTAATCAAGAATCATATGTTTGTACCACACATGCAAAATATTAGCCCCCAATTATGTTGTAGTTTTGGAACTACAGGCCTTTGAAATATTGATGTCAAAACACCACATGTCGAAATTGGCTCTTTCCCCAACTTCAGAGACCCATAACTTTTTATTGCAGCTATCTAGAAAGTTGTGTGTGCAGATTCTTACTGAATGATACCCACTCTTTTCAAATCTGTTGCCAGAAAGCCTCTGAAGGACATACTTTTTGCATAATAGGAAGCCAAAAATGGCATTTTGGCCAAAATCGCTTAAATTCATTAAAACTCAAAGGGGCCTAGTAGAAATATGAAACTAGTTAGATTTTTTTCCTCATTACATAGTAATTGTAGGGTTGTTATATGTTCACAGAAACATATTTTGCCATGAAATTTCAATTCCTGAATTTACAAAAAAAATTTTAACATCTTACGTCCTTTCCGAGGGGGCTAAAATAGGGCATTTTTGCCATCTTATTTGTTAATGTGGCTAGGGGTTTAGGATCTTCTAGTTTTTTGTGAAGATGCTCTCATATAAGATGTAACTACTCCCTGATTTTTTTTAACAAACGCCCCTTGCTTCATATTTTAATAATTTTTTTTGTACATGGACAGTTTCATCATTTTTCACTTTTTTCCACATTCAGAACTCTGTAACTCTACATTGGAAAATTCCTACTAGCAGCTATTTCAGATTTACATACACTGACATACAAATTTTCATATTTTAGTAGTAGTCTGCCCAAGAAATTCATATTTTTCTTTCTATTGGGACCTAAAAACAGCTATTTGGCCAAAAATGACAAAAATGTTGACTTGATATTTTTCAAGTTCTGGAGGGAATGGGCTATTTTCCTCATAAATTAAAGATGTGGTGACTTTTTCTATCCTGGAACAAGATCTCATCACAGCTTCTGCCCAATTGCACCCACTCAGCTGGAGATGAGAAGGGTTTCTTCTGATGTGGTACCATCATCGGTAGTAGACATAGGACCTGAAACCACACCAGTTTTACAGTCCCAGTTACAGGCCCCAAGCCAAATGTCCCAATCTGCACCAAATATGTACCAGCCAGGCAAATATATTGCCTGTGTTTATGACAGAAAATGGTACATTGGAAATATTGTCACCAGAAATGAAGAAGAAAATGATGTATATGTCAATTTCATGAGACAAGGACGAGGCAACACATTCTCATGGCCACCACAAAGCAGGAAAGATGAATGTTGGGTGCCTTTGCTTCATGTCCTTTGTGTGGTAGAGGCCCCAAACATAAAAAGTGGGGGACGCCATTACCAACTAATAGAGGATGACTTCAAACTTGTGAAAGACTTAAGTTTTAACTTATGTACTACTAGATGACAGTTTATGAGTGTCTTAGCACATCACATGAAACTGTACTGCCTGTGAATGAATTACCCATTATCACGGATGCCCATATTTGACTTTAAATTATGTACAAATCTTGTGATGTTTTTCAACATCATGATCATGGATCATTGAATGTGTTAATATGTAAATAAAACCTCATTGCTAAATGTTTTGTGCTTACACAACCTTGAAGTATATAAAAAATACTACTCCAGAATTTTGTTGTTATTTTTCTATATTTTCCAAGGATATTCAACAAAAATTGCAATTATACCTAAAATTTTCTAATTGCAAAAAATAATATACAATACAGAAAAAGTTGTTCAGGAAATGTGTATGCCTAGATTAGGTTCTTATAAGCCTTAATTTGTGTGCAAAACACCCCTTTATTATTCCCTTGTTTATTAAAAGCTGCCCAGCGTTTTTGTCATTTTTGGCCAAATAGCTGTTTTTAGGTCCCAATAGAAAGAAAAATATGAATTTCTTGGGCATACAACTACTAAAATATGAAAATTTGTGTGTCAGTGTATGTAAATCTGAAATAGCTGCTAGTAGGAATCTTCCAATTTAGAGTTACAGAGTTCTGAATGTGGAAAAAAGTGAAAAATGATGAAACTGTCCATGTACAAAAAAAATTATTAAAATATGAAGCAAGGGGCGTTTGTTAAAAAAAAAATCAGGGAGTAGTTACATCTTATATGAGAGCATCTTCACAAAAAATTTGAAGATCCTAAACCCCTAGCCACATGACCAAATAAGATGGCGAAAATGCCCTATTTTAGCCCCCTCGGAAAGGACGTAAGATGTTAAAATTTTTTTTGTAAATTCAGGAATTGAAATTTCATGGCAAAATATGTTTCTGTGAACATATAACAACCCTACAAATACTATGTAGTGAGGAAAAAAATCTAACTAGCTTCATATTTCTACTATGCCCCCTAGAGTTTTAATGATTTTATGTGATTTTGGCCAAAACGTCATTTTTGGCTTCCCATTATGCAAAACGTATGTCCTTCAGAGGCTTTCTGACAACAGATTTGAAAAGAGTGGGTATCATTCAGTAAGAATCTGCAAACACAACTGTCTAGATAGCTGCAATAAAAAGTTATGGGTCTCTGAAGTTGGGGAAAGAGCCATTTCGTCATGTGGTATTTTGACATCAAAATTTCAAAGGCCAGTAGTTCCAAAACTACAATGAATTGGGAGCTAATATTTTGCATGTGTGGTACAAACATATGATTCTTGATTATAGAATTTTTTGAGCAAAATCTGAGACGGTGATGTGGGGACCCTTAGGTGAGTTGGTGAGAATGACCCTGCCGGCAATGCGAACCAGACTCCTGCTCCGTTCGTACAGGGACCGGACAGCCCTTAGCAAAGAGCCCCGAACCCCATACTCCCGAAGCACCCCCCACAGAATACCACGGGGGACACGGTCGAATGCCTTCTCCAGATCCACAAAGCACATGTGGACTGGTTGGGCAAACTCCCATGAACCCTCGAGCACCCTATGAAGGGTATAGAGCTGGTCCAGTGTTCCGCGACCAGGACGAAAACCGCATTGTTCCTCCTGGATCCGAGGTTCGACTATTGGTCGAATTCTCCTCTCCAGTACCCTGGAGTAAACTTTCCCTGGGAGGCTGAGAAGTGTGATTCCCCTATAATTGGAGCACACTCTCCGGTCCCCTTTCTTAAAAAGAGGGACCACCACCCCAGTCTGCCACTCCAGAGGCACTGTCCCCGACCGCCACGCGATGTTGCAGAGGCGTGTCAACCAAGACAGCCCCACAACATCCAGAGACTTGAGATACTCAGGGCGGATCTCATCCACCCCCGGTGCCTTGCCACCGAGGAGCTTGCAAACCACCTCAGTGACTTCGGCTTGGGTAATGGACGAGTCCACCTCTGAGTCATCAGCCTCAATCTCCTCAGTGGAAGACATGACAGTGGGATTGAGGAGATCCTCAAAGTATTCCTTCCACTGCCCGACAATGTCCCCAGTCGAGGTCAACAGCTCCCCACCCGCACTGTAAACAGTGTTGGCAGAGTACTGCTTCCCCCTCCTGAGGCGCCGGACGGTTTGCCAGAATTTCTTCGAGGCCGATCGATAGTCCTTCTCCATGGCCTCCCCGAACTCCTCCCAGTTCTGAGTTTTTGCCTCCGCAACTGCCCGAGCTGCAGCACGCCTGGCCTGCCGATACCCGTCGGCTGCCTCAGGAGTCCCGGAGGTCAACATGGCCCGATAGGACTCCTTCTTCAGCTTGACGGCATCCCTTACTTCCGGTGTCCACCACCGGGTTCGGGGATTGCCGCCACGACAGGCACCGGAGACCTTGCGGCCACAGCTCCGAACAGCTGCGTCCACAATGGAGGTAGAGAACATGGTCCACTCAGACTCAATGTCCCCTGCCTCCCTCGGAAGCTGGGAAAAGCTCTCCCGGAGGTGGGAGTTAAAGACCTCCCCAACAGAGTGCTCGGCCAGACGTTCCCAGCAGACCCTCACCATACGTTTAGGCCTGCCAGGACCTGTCCAGCTTCTTCCTCCGCCAGCGGATCCAACTCACCACCAGGTGGTGATCAGTTGACAGCTCAGCCCCTCTCTTCACCCGAGTGTCCAAGACATAGGGCCGGAGATCAGATGAAACGACTACAAAGTCGATCATCGACCTCCGACCTAAGGTGTCCTGGTGCCACGTGCACTTATGGACACCCCTATGCTCGAACATGGTGTTCGTTATGGACAAACCGTGACTAGCACAGAAGTCCAATAACAAAACACCACTCGGGTTCAGATCGGGGAGGCCGTTCCTCCCAACCACGCCCCTCCAGGTGTCACTGTCGTCGCCCACGTGAGCATTGAAGTCCCCCAGTAGCACAATGGAGTCCCCAGTCTGAGCACCCCTCAGTACCTCTCCCAGGGACTCCAAGAAGGCCGGATACTCTATACTGCTATTTGGCCCGTAGGCACAAACAACAGCAAGAGCCTTCTCCCCAATCCGAAGGCGCAGAGAGGCGACCCTCTCGTTCACTGGGGTAAACTCCAACACATGGCGGCTGAGCTGGGGAGCTATAAACAAGCCCACACCAGCCCGCCGCCGCTCACCACGGGCGACTCCAGAGAAGTGGAAAGTCCAGCCCCTCTCGAGGAGCTGGGTTCCAGAGCCCAAGCTATGCGTGGAGGTGAGCCCGACTATCTCTAGCCGGTACCTCTCAACCTCCCGCACAAGCTAAGGCTCCTTTCCCCCCAGCGAAGTGACATTCCATGTCCCAACAGCCAGCTGCTGTGTCCGGGGATCAGGTCGTCGAGGCCCCTGCCTTCGACTGCCACCCAATCCACATTGCACCAAACCCCTACTGCTACCTCTGTGGGTGGTGAACCCACAGGAGGTCGGGCCCACGTCACCTCTTTGGGCTGAGCCCGGCCGGGCCCCATGGGCAAAGGCCCGGCCACCAAGCGCTCGCATACGAGCCCCAACCCCGGGCCTGGCTCCAGGGTGGGGCCCCGGCTGCGTCCTACCGGGCGACGTCACGGTCCTGGATTTTTTCTCCATAGGGGGTTTTTGGTGAACTGCTCTTGGTCTGGCCTGTCACCTACGACCTGTCTGCCTTGGGAAACCCTACCAGGGGCATAAAGCCCCCGACAACATAGCTCCTAGGATCATTCAAGCACACAAACCCTTCCACCACAATAAGGTGGCAGTTCTAGGAGGGGTGGCATAAATGTGTAAGACAAAAGTCAATTAAAGTGACCTGTCCTGTAACACTGAGCATAAGACAGGAATACCCTCATTTATAGCTAGGGGCAGTTTAGTGTAGCTAATGCATCTACTGGTATGTTTTTGGCAGGTGGTAGGAAACTGGAGAGCCCAGAAGAAAATCCATGCCAACACAGGGAGAACATGCAAAACTTTACACAGACAGTAAATTAGCTGTTACGATATAACTGATGACATTCAGTCCCCTTTGAAAGTATTGGAACAGCAAGAACAATTCTTTTGTTTTTGCTATAAATTTGGGGTTGTGATCAAAAGATGAAAATGAGACCATAGATCAAAATGTCAGCTGTCATTTCCTGATATTTACATTTTGAAGTGTTAAACAACTTAGAACATGGCATCCCTGATGGCAGACCGCCCCATTTTTAGGTGTGCAGAATTATAGGAACAGATAGTCTTGCAGTAATTTAAAGTAAATAACACTTAATATTTGGTTGCATATCCCTTGCTTGCAATAACTGCATCAAACCAACAACCCAATGACATCACCAAACTGTTGCCTTCTTATTTTATGGTAGTTTTCCAGGCTTAGCCAGCTTCTTTTAATTGTTTAGTGGGATTTCTCCTTTCAGTCTCCAATTCAGAAGGTGAAATGCATATTCAGTTGGGTTAAGGTCTGGTGATTGACTTGGAAAGTCCACTTTTTTCCTTGATAAAGTCCTTTGTTGTGTTGAAAGTGTGTTTTGGGTCTTTATCTTGCTACATGCTTGTCCCAATTAAATTGGATGCATTTCTCTGCAAGTTGGCAGACGATATTTCTGTAGACTTCTGAATTCGTTCTGCTGCTAACATCATGAGTTACATCAATGCAGCAATGCAGGCCTACATCATGACACTATCTCCAACATGCTTGACTATCTCCAACATGAGCTTGTTTGTTTTGCACGCCTTTCTTCACACTTGGGCTTTTTCATCAATTTGGTAGAGGCTAATCTTGGTTGCAGAACTTTTGTAGCTCATCTCTGTATTTCTTTGTGAGTTCCAACCTGGATTTCTGATTCTTTAGGGGTGGGACACGATTAAATTAGGGGTGGGACATGATTAAAAATTTTAATCTAATTAATTAGAGCCTTTGAAATTAATTAATCGAAATTAATCGACTGCATGGGGCCAACTAAAACGTTCTCATCCGCTTCTTGTACTTCTTCCATCTCTCCTTCCAAAAACCAGCGTCCTTTGAAAACCGGCGTTCTTCTTCTCCTGTTCTTTTTCTGTTTCCATCCGGCTGTATTCCGTCACGCATTAGTGCTGCCCCCACAGGTAAAATCCCAAACGACGACTTCTGAGTTTCCAGAAGGCTGTGTACACCATCAGACGTAATGCCACTCTCCAGTGCTCTAATGCAGAAGGACGTGTCTGTTATAGTGTGCGATTAAAATGCGTTATTTTTTTTTAACGTGTTGATATTTGTGTGATTAATTAATCGAAATTAACGCGCTAATGTCCCAGCCCTAATTAATAAATATATATATATATATATATATATATATATATATATATATATATATATATATGAGTGATTCCACGCTTATGGGTACTGAAATGGGGACATGAACTTATTCACCTAAAACCATTTCTTTTTTTTTTACCATCAGGTCACAAAACATGTAATCTTTAATGAATGATATGTTAAAAGATAACTTTAATTTTCTGAGATGTAATAAAAACATATTTATATGCCAAAGTCAAGCCTATGAGTTCCAAAATGATGTCTGTTACATTACTTCTGTTACGATTGTCCATCTCGCGTCTGTTACAAATTAATTACAATCTAGCTATATACCATGTTAATCTTATTGAAAGAATGTGTATGTTTATTCTGCTACACATGTTTATTAATTATATTTGCTAAAACATCACCTTCCTATGTTTCAAAAAGTAATTCTACATTGTTAAAATTGAGAATATATATGTCCACAACACTTCTGTTACGTTCTGACTTTGGCATATAAATGTTTTTATTACATCTCAGAAAATTAAAGTTATCTTTTAACATATCATTCATTAAAGATTACATGTTTTGTGACCTGATGGTAAAAAAAAAAAAGAAATGGTTTTAGGTGAATTTTTAAAAATAAGTTCATGTCCCCATTTCAGTACCCATAAGCGTGGAATCACTCATATATATATATATATATATATATATATATATATATATATATATATATATATATATATATCAATCAGTACTCTGCAGTTCAGTAACAAATATCACAAAAAGTAACATTATCATAAAATTTATGACTTGATGAGATATCACTAGTTTGGACAAGAGAAACAAATAACAATGCTACAAATAAAAACAACTGATAATAAAATTGACTGATTAATACTGTAAATCACTGATTATTATACACTGAAATCTAGTTATCAAATGATAAGATAATATATCTTATGAAAACCTCCACACCTCCTATTGACTCACAGATGAATGGATACAAATAAAGTTTCTATTCATCTTCTAATTAGTTAATTAATATAGCCGGTAACCTAATTAGCAGCCATTTGACAGCTTGGTATTTCATAGATAACTTTCCCCACTCCTACCTCACTCCCTGTCAATCCACACGCATGCAGGCGCACATTCTAAGCCCAGCACACCCCGCCACACGCTTGGCTATATAATGAACACCATCAACAACAATTCAAAGATTTGGAAATTACCACATACTCAACGTAAATATACAGTTGAATAATGATCCTGCCAACAGAAATGTCAACAAATCCACGTGTATGACACGATTAAAACCAATCATAAACGACCGTTTACTTTTCAGCTCAAATACACAAAGCGGTATTGGCTGGTTTCTCAAGTGGAATATTGCGCATGCGCACATCGCTCTTTCCGAATAGAAACATCCGGCGATTCATCAAAACAATATGTCGAATGAGATGCTTCAGAAATCATGTGAATAAACTGATAAATTTGATATGTAACCCGAATATCGGCGTATTTTGGCACTTGACCAATCGGGCAAGTAACTGAGATGATGAACTTGTCCGACATAAAGTATCACTTGTCCCGGATAAGTGGACAAGCGTTAATGTCGAGCCCTGCATGTTATTTGCCATTTTGTCATGTCGTAACAGTATTTATTTGTCACATAGTTCACTGTCTCAATATTCATGCAGCTTGCGACCAGTATGACCAATAAATATTGTTAAGACATGACTGTGAGAATGAAGTGAAACTGGCAAATAACATGAGAAAATAATCCTGTTTTAACAACTGTTCTAAATAGAAAAGTATTGTACAGCCTTTGTGTTGGTATAATAATAAATATCAGTGGTCTTGACTTGCATCTTTTACATCTGTGTGCACTCTATGCTGGAGTAGGTTGACGGTCAAGTGTACGGTGTGGGGTGAGGTCCAAATAATGTAAAGCAATGCTCATGGTGGTGTAGTGGTTAGCACGGTCGCCTCACAGCAAGAAGATTCTGGGTTCGAACCCAGATGAGGTTATTTTCTGTGTGGAGTTTGCATGTTCTCCCCGTGTCTGCGTGGGTTTCTTCCAGGTGCTCCGGTTTCCCCCACAATCCAAAGACATGCAGTTAGGTTGACGTGGGGCGGCCTTGGGCTGAGGTGCCCTTGAGCAAGGTACCGAACCCCTGACTGCTCCCCGGGCGCTCTGGGCTGCCCACTGCTCTGGGTGTGTGTGCATGTGTTCACTGCTTCAGATGGGTTAAATGCAGAGGATGAATTTCACTGTGCTTGAAGTGTGCATGTGACGAATAAAGGTTTCTTCTTTATTTCTTATGTTAAGACAGGTGCGTTAGTACCAGTAGATCGGCACAGACCGGATGTAGCCCACAGGTCGCCTACTGGGGTTCAGTGCTGTAGGCCAAAATTGTAAGCGTCGCGGCGGTTTAATGGGTAGCGGTATGTTACTAAGGTCAATAAATTAAGCATAGCGGGGCTGCTACACTATGGCACTTTAGGGGAAACCCTGATTACTGTTTGATCTCATCGTGACCTTGGTTCATAGAGCTATAATTATTTAATGATGATTAGTCAGTAATAGTAATTTATAATCTGGATAATCCAGATTGATATATAATTACAATCAGGGATACACTAGGATGTAGTGCAAGAATCCATAACATTCATACATACTAGATTGTAGTTTAGTTTTCATCCCAAAATTATTATTTGTTAAATAATATTTATTTATTGCAGTGGTTCCACAGACAATATTTATTTTGTCATTCATTTTCCAGGTGGGAATTGTGGTGTAGACAATAATAGTTTTAAGATTGCATTATGCGGCAAAACTAATATAGACTGCAAAAATTGTAGGCTGAGTCACTGTATTTTGAGAGGTCAAAAATTCTTATCATAGTAATCATCTATAACCAAAGAGAGAAGTGAAAAACAAAGTAATACATGAGTTGCAGACACAATTTTGCTCCCTGCATAGTATCACTATATCATCTCGTTGTGCAGAGCTTGTGTTCTGCCCAATTTAGAGTTTTATTCATGTAATTTCTTTAGCTTCTGAGAAAAACTGTTTCAGAAAACTGCAGCTTGTCTAAGGAATATGAAATGTTGTTTTTAGAGGATTCTTCCAAGCTTTAATTAGTGTGATTCCTTGAATGCTTTTAGACCCAACAGGAAACAGAGAGGCATGAGGAGGAGGCTGAGCTCCTCCTGTTGAGGGAGGAGCTGCAGGAGGTGCAGGAGCAGCAGTACCTGACATTACAGCGTCTGCAAGAAGCCGAGAGAGTGAGAGATCGTCTACTCTTGGAATTTGAGAAGCAAGATAAACAGGTGTGTGAAAGCAGCCTCAGGACTTTGACATTTGAACAGGGTAGGAATATGTACTATGAGCAGTAGATTCACTCAAATGTTTATAGCCAAACATATAGTCTTGAAGATTTCAATATTTTTCTTACATATTGAATTGGACGCAAGTGTGTTGTGTATTTGTGTGGGTGTGTTTGTGCACAGGTAAAGGCTGGGGAGGCTCTAACACAAGAACAGCTACAGTCCTTGAAGCTGGAGTTAAGAGAGCTTAGGAGATTCTTCTCTACCGCTGATCAACTGGCTGCCGAGCAGCTGAAAGCTGCCAAGGACCAGCTTCGTTCACTTCACAGCACAGTGCAGAGAATTAGTCAGGAGAGAGCAGAGGTACAAATGGATTAAAGAATGATTTCATTGTTGTTTGGTGTTTTATAGTCCCAAAACTTTGTTAAAGTTGCCTAAGACAGGCCTCGTTTACACTTGGTATTAAAATGTGTCTTAAGTAATCGGATCACAAGTGGTTGCTAAGAGTACATATAAACTGGATCATATGTATCTCGGAGATGCATTTTGATGTTTCCATGTGGAGGTAGTCAAGGACACACATGGCTACACTGCATTTGTAGTGCAAACACTAATTCATCTCAATGCGTTCTGGACAACATCATAGGATCTCGTAATCTCCAGTATACCATTTTCATACAGAATTGGGTTTCTTTTGTAAAGCCCAATCAGTCTCTTATACATACGATAGTTTAACATGTTTGTCTATACTTTGGTTGTCTGACAAATATTAGATCAATGAAATTTCTAAAGTCCATAAAAACATGGACATGCATATATATGCAGGTGGCTGACATTTCTCAGTGATCTCTGATCATTCCTGGATATTTCTGTTAGTGTAAATATAGTATGTTTTGTGCACTGTGGTCAAGTTCATTAGAGCAGTGTGTATGTGCGGGGAAATTCCCAAACACGGACAGTATGCATCTGCTCTCATGCTATGCAGGGAGCAAAATTGTGTCTGCAACTCCTGTATTACTTTGTTTTTCACTTCTCTCTTTGGTTAATAGCTCTCTTCTGTTTGTAGGATTGATGAATAAACCACAAGCTGCATGAAAATCTGCCACTTATAGTAGCTTTAAAGGGTACTGATACAACATTTTAAACATGATCAAGATCAATAATACAAGCCCTAATTATAATAATGCACAAAAGTGCAGCCACCTGATTAGCCATCGTAAGTAGCTTAAAAGTCCAAAAGCACGTTGAATTTTATTGCACATGGGCAACCAATGTGGCAGCCAGGATGTGACCTAAATTCGTTGATGTCCAGGTACCAGAAGTTAAGTGTAGCTGATGTAAACATACTTGTTAGCCTGGATTTAGTCAGATGAAAGTGTTTGCTTCAAGTCAGTATAGAAAGCGGAGAAACAAGATGTCTGTATAAACCTCGGAAAAAGGACTGTCCGCACCTGAGAAATTATTTCAGCAGCGCATCATCAAATGATTCTAATGATGAATTCGGTGGTGCTTTGCAAGTGCAAAGTCTAGAAGGCAGGTCAAAGGATTCGGCAGCTATCTGGTGCCAATGTGGAAAGTGTGCCAAGCAGAAAACTGAAATTGAATGTTTGTTGTAAAGAGCACAAATGTTTATGCAATTATAATACAGGCACAGCCATTGAATTGTTTCACAGATAAACCCGGTTTGTATGCCGCGCACAAGCCTGCATTGGAAATGGCCTATAAACAGGCCATGATAGTCTGTGTGTAGCATGTACCATGATAGCATAGTAGCCTGATGGTAGAGGAAGAGCACCAGATGGAAAACTCGCAAATCTGTAAGCAGCCTATTATATATAGAAACTCAGTGTGTTTATGTACGTGTGTGTGTGTCCATACTAGTCGATCAATCGATCGAATATGTGAATACAAGTATAGACATGCAATGTGCCACAATAGTGTATATGGTCTAAATATAGGCTAGTGACAGCCCTAAGGTGAGTGTTAGTTTATAGCAGGGTGGAACGAGTCTAACACGACCTGCATAGCCCAAGAGCTCGACCTGTAGATTCCTTTCAAAGTAATTGGGCTAAAATGGTCCTCGCAAACAACAGAATTTCTACCAAAAGAGAATGTTTCTAAAGTGTGACCTGTTCCCAAGTTGTGTAGCCACTGTTTAGCAAGTGTTGTTTGGTTGTCAGCAATGGAACACAGAAAAAATGCTTTCCCTTATTATTACATTATTTTTGCAACCATAGGCTTTGCACTCGGCCATTTTTCAACAATGTTTTGAACATCAGGCTACATCACCGTGTGTGGAGCAGCGAGCCAATCAAGATGCAGGAAACCCATCAACGATACTACCTTTGATATCAGCAGTATGGCTGCGCCCTTAAATGAGCAGGAGTACAAAAGAATTTTAAAGCACTACTTTATGCAACACAGTGTGGCAATACAGGGTAGTTAAAATGCATTTGTGCAAAATGTGTAATATTTCTATCCTATGTTTATTTTTCCACTGTGGTTACCCTTTAAAACTTTCATCCACTCAGACCAAACAGAGCATTGTTTAAGCAGGAAATGCCACCCAATTACTAAATTAAACAAATAAATAAAATGCATGCAATGGTTGAGGAGTTATGTTGGTGTGCTGAGTGCAAGCAGGGACTCTGGCAACACTATCTATGACAGCATAACTGAAAGGGAGAGCCAGAAATTAACACAGACATGAGGGAGCCCTGGGACATAAAGCAGTCAGCCGCTCCACCATCAGCAAATCCGACTGATCGTGTTTGTGTGTGTGCGGGGGGGATTGAGGTTGGAGTCCCTTTTGATTCTGGTTCCTCTCAAGGTTTCTTCCTTGTGTTGTCTTGGGGAGTTTTTCCTTGCCATCACTGCCTTAGATTTGTTCATTAGGGATAAATTTATTTGCGATACATTTATTGGTTCATGTGTTTAAAATCTTTATTTTTCTGTAAAGCTGCTTTGTGACAATGTCTGTCTAATTATTAAAAGCACTATACAAATAAATTGAAATTGAGTTGAATGACAGTTTCACATGACGTCTTTCATGTGATATCAAGTTCTTTTTAGCTGATTTGGCAACCCTCTCTAGTCAAAAAGTGCAATTACATGTGCCATTTGTGTCACTCAAGACAAATGTTGGTATCGGGTGTAAATGGGGCTTTTTTTGTTTGTTTGTAGGATGCAGAAGAGCTAGAAGAATCCAGGATGCAGGCTGCTCAGGCCATGCAAGATCTAACAAAGGCAGAGGCAACAATGCAGGTTCTGCAGAAGCTGCTTCAAGACAGGGTAAGTTAATATGAATAATTGTTCTGATGTGCTTTACACAGTCACTATTACTATTCTCATGATGGAGATATTTAAGTGTTTTTTTTTTTTTTTTAAACCACTGCATCTGAAGCAAATGCCCCTGCCACTTATAGTAGCTTTAAAGCTTTCATCCAATCAGACCAAACAGAGCACTGTTTAATCAGGAAATGCCATCTAATTGCTGAATACTTGCAGTAGTTGAGTTTTTGTTTGTGCACTGAGTGCAAGCAGGGACTCTGGCAAAATTAACTATAACATGACTGAAAGGGTGAGCTAAAATGGGGTTTTTGTCGGAACCCCATTTCCAAAAAAACATTAGGATGCTGTGTAAAATGTAAATAAAAACAGAATGCTATGATTTGCAAATCATGGAAATATTTCATTGAAAATAGTACAGAGACAACATATCAAACGTTGAAACTAAGAAATCTTACTGTTTTTTGAAAAATGTATTCTCATTTTGAATTTAGTGCCAGCAACACGTTTGAAAAAAGTTGGGAAAGGAGCAACAAAAGACTGGAAAAGTTGGGTCATGTTAAAAAAAATTGATTGGGTATAAAAAGAGGCTTCCATAGAGGTTGAGTTTTCTCATAAGTAAAGCTGGGGAGGGGTTCACCACTCTGTGAAAGACTACATCGGCAAGTTGTGCAACAATTTCGGAATAATATTCCTCAATGTAAAATTGAGGAATGTAATTCGTCTATGGTACATATTAAAAGATTGAGAGAATCTGGAGAAATATCTGTATGAAACAGATAAGGCTGAAAACTGATGTTTGGATACCAGTGATCTTTAGGCCCTCAGGCGGCACTGCATTAAAAACGGACATGGTTCTGTAGTGGATGTTGCTGCATGGCTCAGGAATTCTTATGAAAATCATCTGTGAGCACAGTTCATCACTGCATCCACAAACTCTATTTATATATGGTTTTAACTTGTATTTAGAAACACCGCTGCCTTCTCTGGGCCTGAGCTCATTGACGATGGACTGGGGCGAAGTGGAAAACTGTCCTGTGGTCTGATGAATTGAAATTTCAGTGGAAATCTTGGAAACTGTGTCCTCTGGATTAAAGAGGAGAGGGACCATCCCGCTTATGAGCACACAGTTCAAAAGCCAGCATCTGTGATGGTATAAGGGTGCATTAGTGCACATGGCATGAGTAGCTTGTGCATCTGGGAAGGCACCATTAATGCTGAGAAATATATATGAGTGATTCCACGCTTATGGGTACTGAAATGGGGACATGAACTTATTCACCTAAAACCATTTCTTTTTTTTTTACCATCAGGTCACAAAACATGTAATCTTTAATGAATGATATGTTAAAAGATAACTTTAATTTTCTGAGATGTAATAAAAACATATTTATATGCCAAAGTCAAGCCTATGAGTTCCAAAATGATGTCTGTTACATTACTTCTGTTACGATTGTCCATCTCGCGTCTGTTACAAATTAATTACAATCTAGCTATATACCATGTTAATCTTATTGAAAGAATGTGTATGTTTATTCTACTACACATGTTTATTAATTATATTTGCTAAAACATCACCTTCCTATGTTTCAAAAAGTAATTCTACATTGTTAAAATTGAGAATATATATGTCCACAACACTTCTGTTACGTTCTGACTTTGGCATATAAATATGTTTTTATTACATCTCAGAAAATTAAAGTTATCTTTTAACATATCATTCATTAAAGATTACATGTTTTGTGACCTGATGGTAAAAAAAAAAAAGAAATGGTTTTAGGTGAATTTTTAAAAATAAGTTCATGTCCCCATTTCAGTTCCCATAAGCGTGGAATCACTCTCATATATATAAATCCTCCCCCTTTTTTTTTTCCTTTTTAACAAACAAACATGTATGTATGTTTTGGAGCAACATGCTGCCATTCAGATGACTGCTTTTTCAGCCTTGGCCATGGATTCAGCAAGACAATTCCAAACCACATTCTGTACATATTACAACTGCTTGGCTCTGTAGTAAGAGTCTGGGTGCTAAACTAGCCTGCCTGCAGTCCAGACCTGTTTCACATTGAAAACATCTGGTGCATTATGAAGCGCAAAATACGACAAAGGAGACCCCAAACTGTTGAGCAACTGAAATTGTATGTCAGGCAAGAATGGGACAACATTTCACTTTCAAAATTACAGTAGTTTACTTAGTTCCCAAACATTTACAGAGTGTTGTTAAAAGATAAGGTGATGCAGCACATTGCCCCTGTCCCAAGGTTTCTGAAACGTGTTGTTGGCATCAGATTCAAAATGAGCATATATCTTTCAAAAAAACAATAATATTTCTTAATTTCAACATTTGAGACGTTGTCTTTGGACAGCATCCCAATTTTTTGGCAGTTGAGCTTCTATAAGAGAACGTGGGGGTGGCACGGTGGTGTAGTGGTTAGCACGGTCACCTCACAGCAAGAAGGTTCCGGGTTCGAACCCAGCAGCCGGCGAGGGCCTTTCTGTGTGGAGTTTGCATGTTCTCCCCGTGTCTGTGTGGGTTTCCTCCGGGTGCTCTGGTTTCCCCCACAATCCAAAGACATGCAGTTAGGTTGAGGTGGGGCGGCCTTGGTCTGAGGTGCCCTTGAGCAAGGTACCTGACCCCTGACTGCTCCCCGGGCGCTTTGGTGTGGCTGCCCACTGCTCTGAGTGTGTGCGTGTGTTCACTGCTTCAGATGGGTTAAATGCAGAGGATGAATTTCACTGTGCTTGAAGTGTGCATGTGACGAATAATAAAAGGTTTCTTCTAAAAACCACAGATGATAATTAATAATTATTTAAACTTGTATAGCACCTTTCTCATGCCCAAGATCGCTTTACAATTTAAGAAAAAAAAAGTCCACCAAAAGAGGGTCAGGATGTAATTCCAATGGTGTAGCTACCCATAGTCCCACCAAAAGGTATGTCCTACACTGCCTGCATAGCCACTGCGACGCTACCGGGCAACATTGCTTGGAACACCGCGCCATGGATCCATAAACCGTGCACAGAAGCACCGCCGCACAAAGCATTGGTATGTTCCAAACCACCTGCACAGCCACCGTGACTCCACCAGGCAACATTGCTTGGAACACTGCACCAAGCACAGAAGCACCGCCACACAGAGCACTGGACAACCCCGATGTTAAAGAGCAACAAGCTTACAGGCATCACTCATGGTGGTCCAAGGCCTGAAGGAAACCGACACCCAAAACTGAGTCCGGAGCTACACTACAGCTGGCAGACAAAACATTCAAGCAAAGAACAAACATCAAACTATAAAAAAACACAAAAAGAAAAACAGTGTGTGTGTGTGGGGGGGGGGGATAAAAAGCTCTGGTGAGAAGCAGCAACCAAAATGCGCTCAACGTACTCTCAACCGGAAACCAATGTGAAACGATCTCTGACTGTTTTCGCAGTTTAGAGACCAATGCATGGTCAAGATACCTTCTGAAAAATTGTGTACATAATCGTTGATCTTGTACACAAAGGACTACTACTTATTTGAGTTGTGGACTATTCTCAACAGAGCAATGACATGATTATGTATGTTGCTTTGTTTTTGGCACTACTGTGGTTGTTAAATGCCTTAATGTCACTATCAGAAATATTCAGCCAACAGCCATGCTGATCATTGAAGAAAATGAGCTATTATACAAGGTGGACCAACATGGTAGGTGGGTATAATACAGGGTGTCCAGAGGCTTTTAAGTCTTAATTTGTTTGAAATTATGTTTTACATGTATAAGGTATGAAATTTGTCTTAAATTTGAATATACATGGTATTAAATTTTGTGCTGTAAACATACCTAATTTTTTTTATTATTTTTATTTTATTTTATTTTTTTATAAACCTAATCTCTGTCTATAGTGTATAGACCCCTTGCACTTAGGGCTGCTCGATATTGGAAAAAATCAATATCACGATTTTTTCAGTAAATATTGATATCGCGATTTTTAAAACGATATTTATACACCTTTTTTTAAAGCCCCGATCATCAACACCCGAGGCACCAGGCCACATTTTTATAGTACAGGCCTCATAGGCTACCTGTCAACCCTTCCCGTTGTACCCTGAAACGCCTTTTACTTAAACTATTTACTGTGCAAGCGCGTACTTTGCATAGGTCCTATAGCCTGCACAAGGCTCACGTTCTCCTCACTCAACATTTCCGATCACAGAGGATGGAGCCAGCGCTGGTATTACCAGTGATTACTGCGTAACGTCCACACTGGCTCGTAGCCAGCCAAGGATAAAATCTCTCTCTCACACACACACACACACACACACACACACACACACACACACACACACACACACACACTACAACGTAAGCTTGTGGGTTGTTAAGACACCAACATTAAACACGCGCACACACACGGACTGGCCATCGGGAGTAGCGGGAGTTTTCCCGGTGGGCCGGTGGTTCAGTGTGGGCCGGCGGAGGAAAAAAAAAAAAAAAAAACAGTTGCGCGCTGGCCTTTAATATGATAAGCAATGTTAACAGTGAAACTGTTAACATTGCTTATCATATTAAAGGCCAGCGCGCAACTGTTTTTTTTTTTTTTTTTCCTCCGCCGGCCCACACTGAACCACCGGCCCACCGGGAAAACTCCCGCTACTCCCGATGGCCAGTCCGTGTGTGAACACGCACAATATAGAGACAAGTCCTTAAGAATTAACATACATGAAAATAGCTCAGCGGCATGTAAACATTCCCTGAAAGTGTAGGTGGCACTGCGGCTAGATGCTACGTGAAATGGCACAAGGCAAACACCATGCTTCGCTCAGTCAACAGACAAAATCCACGAACCCAGTAGTCCTCCTACTACTGTGGGTTAGTGTTCTGTGGCCAAAAACACCCTATGCACAGTCATTCCAAAACATCCCCACTAGTTGCAGGTTATGTCTCAAATACAGATATGCGTTGTGGATTAAGCGATCTATTTTCAAGCATCAGGCTTCTCTTCCTTCATCTTCCAAATGTGGACTCCGCTATCTTTTTGGCATGTCAGCATTGAAATACCATTTGCAGAGATATTTCACTCGAAAAGTAAAAGCAACACATGATTAGGGCTACATGATTAGCAGGGGGACACCGTTTTAAGCGCACGGAATTTCAAAAACAATGTAATTACATCTGAGTCCGTCTACATCGCGCAATAAACCCGTCCTTAGCAGAACCTACTTCAAAGCATGATGCTAGCTGCAGATGCACGAGTCAAAATCAAATGAACCCAAGTAAACATGCCGCGGCGGGCAACGTTAATAACCAAATTGCCTTACCTTAAAACGCTGCCTTGACCACAGGACGACTCGCAATTATTCCACTTAAATCCACACGGTTTAACACATCTAACACAGCTAGCAAGCTGGATATGTGCTAATATTGTTGTGCTTGTTTTCTTCCGTAGATGCCATTTTTACATTACCCAGTCCCACATCCAAAAATATGACGTAAATATATGTTAATTGTATTATTATAACTATTAGCAAGCAAATCAAACAACATATTAACAAATCAATATATCAAATCACCCGACACGTATGAAAACAGAAGAACTGATTTCTTACTGTTGTGGAGATATCGCGGGAGTAGAATGGATGACGTATACAAGGCTACGGTGTGCCTTAGGGGATAGAAGGGTTCGTTTTACCTTACAAATGACAAAAAATCGTTTCATATCGATATTATGAATTTTGATATCGTTTGACACCGATATCGTGATAAAAATACGATATATTGCACAGCTCTACTTGCACTGACATCACACTTGCGTTAGCAAACGTTGCTACCCTTGTCCTGGGGGACAAGCGAACTTTGTTTACATACTGAAGATAAGCAATATTGAAGATGTCCGACATCTGTAGTTCAAAGAAAACTACAGCTTAAAAAAAAGCTTTACTACCAGATTACTTCGATAATCTAAGTCAGTAGTTGTGATCTGTACAAAATTCCGTGAAACAATTGGAGTGACAATGTAGATTTGTGGCCTAGCGTTACCTACATAGATGTTGAAATGTCTCTCTGCATTTTTTTTTTCTGTTTTAATAATAAAAAAATTTAAAAAATTGTTTGCTGGAAGAGAAAAGCAGGGAGGATTGAGAATCAAGTGGCTGTGGTTTGTTTACACTTGATACTAATTATTGCAGTGTCCTAGCAATCACCGCAAAGATGCGTACAAAAAGCCCAAAATGGCTACTTACCCAGGCATAAACGATACAGGATTTATCTTGTAGTGTCTTGATCCATAGTTGTTTAACCTAGACATGTATAAAAAGTTGTATGCCTCCATGCTCTTGCAGGTACCTGTTTGTCCGTGTAGAACCACATCTGCAGCTCCAGGTAATTTGAGATGTCGGTGAACTCAACAGATGGATAATTTTTCTGAAGGTATCTTGACTGTACATTGGCATCTAAACTGCGAAAATAGTCACAGACCATTTCACAAGCTCTTTGCATGCGGGTGGCCGAATCGGTTTGCCTGACCACCACTTCATTCACCGGAAGTAAACTTGCAAGCAAAAGTTATGTGACTGAATACCACTTATATTCTATTCCAGGTTAACCACTCGCAAAGAGTGACAGAAAAACCTTTAACTTTGTGTATTATCAGTGAAAAAACCGGCAAGATCGTGGCCACACACTGCGACTGTATGGCAGGCCTTGGAGAGAGCTATTCTCACATAGCATCGTCGTTGTGGGCTGTCGAAGCTGGAGTGAAACAAAGGGATTCACTGACAGTTACAGATAAAAAGGCATACTGGGTTCTTCCTACTGCTTTGAAAAAAGTCTCCTACTCCTGGATCAGATATATTTCCTTTCTAAAGAAATGCCTAAGTCAAGTTACAGGAAGACAGTAATGCCCTTTATCTTTTTCTCTATTTGAACGATTGGAACAACCAAAACCAAACCATATTTAAGACAGATTAAGCCTTGCTTACAGGAAAGAAATAACAGAAATGAGTTCTGGTTGTTCCCCCAGGAGAAATTATCACATGATGCATGATGTCACATACAAGGGGTCTCTTGTCCGTTACCGTGGACAACATTTTCAGTGTGTGTTCTGGTATTAATAAGATAAAGCTCATTTTATGCCAGATGCAGTCAATATACTGCATGAGCATCACAGCCTTGCTGCTTCAAGTATGTGTACACAGTAATGAGGTGTGGCCTTTTAAGCCCATTTTACACCTGAAGAGATAAGGCACATGCATCAACATATGACTGAAAAAAGGCTTGTGAACCTTTATGCCAGAAGCTCATTCACTGGCCATTTATGTAATGATGTTTTATCAGTTAAAAAAAAAAGTTGTATTCATCATGCCTGCCTTTTTTCCCTCTTCACCTATTGAAGATGACAAGAATAGAATGAATGGAATATGTAAATTACTTATCTGCATTGCTCTGTTTATTAGCTAGCTTCTTAGGCATCCGTTAGATGATGATGACGACTTGTCACATGATGTGGTGGAAAGTGATTAATTGAAAAATGCTGCACTATTAATGTGTATCCTAATTTGTATTTTGCTTATTAGATATCAGACACAGATGTCCCACCCTCCAGTGTTCAACACCAGGAGTTAGCCAGACTGAATCAAGTTTTGAAAAAGCAACTGGTTCAGATGAAACGGCTTCAAGAACAGCTGGCTCAGGCACTAGAAGGTAACAGCATCAATTTCTGGATTATTAAATAAACTTTGGCCTATTTAAAGAATTTACTTTATTAATGCTTCCATTGCATGCATGTATAGATAACAGTGGAGACCTGGATGAGTTGATTGAGGAGATGGAAGCCCTCAGAAATGTGCTGCTGCAGCAGAGCAATTACCTGTCCAGGTTTGGATGTCCTCCACAAAGCAGTGGATACTGGTACTACGTATCACCATACCAAAATGTAAGTCTAGTTTAATACCTAGACAGCTTTTCATGCTAAGACCTTTATGTTTATACCATAATATTTGTGTCAGTACTTAATCAAACTTTTCTTACAAGTGTACCCCATAATGGTATGTAATTTAAATAACAATAATTGACTTAAGGCTTCTTAAGTCAATTATTATTTAATTTCATAATTATTTTATAAACGTTAAAAAAAAATGCCAACCTGTAACGTAAATTTAAAACTATCATTATACCCTAATGGTACGTTCACATCAAATATGGCGAGAGCATCAAAACGACCAGAAATCATTCATTTTCTATGAAAGCCTGTGCCTCTTCGTGGTAAGCAGCGGCTTGATTGTTGATGCCATGTCTTGGACGGTAGGGATGTCAGAATAAATTTGAAGCCTAGGCAAGTTTATGGTAACGAGCTATGATGTGGTTCAGCAGCAAGCAATCACAATTTAGAAGTGCTCTACTCTAAAGAATACAGGAGAACACAATCATTTAAATTTTGGTTAAAATTTCACTTGGCATCAACACAAAAGTCACACCATACAAACTGCTTTTAATTAGTTTGTTGTTGGTTTATTTTCTTACTAAACATAATCATCATTTTCCTTCATCCATCGATTTCTTACCATCACATTTAAAAGATTTTATGAGGTTAACTTGTACCCTACTTATGGTCAGTTAGTACAAAGATACTGGTTGATGTGTGTTTGCTTTGCGGCCCTTTTAAATAAATTTGCAGGACGAAGCATTCTGAACGAACTTGTAGCCGCCTATTTCATCTATGTCACAGAGCATCCGTGAACTTTGACAGTGTCTGTGGCAGCTCAGCCAGAGGAAAATTTAATGCTCTAGCCACTTTTGTGTGACTGTACCATAAGGCTGCAATTATACTTGATGTATGACGGTGTGTGTACACATAGACGTGGACTTGTTTCATACTTACTGGCATTTGTACTAAATATGTTCTTGATCTTGATTGAGAGTTTGTTAAAAATAATTTTTGCACTGTCTTGTTTTCGCATGCCCAAAGTATGCAAGTAGTTCCTTCCAGCATGGCTATAATTAGTTTGTTGTTGGTTTATTTTCTTATTAAACATAACCAGGGCTGTAGCAGCGGGAAGTAGCACAGGGCTTCATGTGAAAAGGGACCCCTTGAGGTTGCCTGGCATCATGTGTTTTACTGCAGTACAGTTGGTGTCATATTCAGACATTCGGATATTTCTCGTCTGTATTGCATGAACAGCATGCTGAACTACTGTGAGACTACATGCTTTTGAATGTGACATCAAAAAGAACCATGCCCGTTTGATCAAGTCCGGTAACTTCTGATTCAGCACTAGTCAAACATTTTCTCTCTCTGGCTATCTAGGTCACTGAAATGTTAGGAACCATTTCTAAGATGCTGGAAAAAGAAAAGTGAGAAAAGTTTGACATTAGCAACTACCTGATCTCAGGAGGATCTTGGTGATTAGGACATATTAACTGCAAGCCACTGCAACTAGCTACTACTCACACAGATTAACTGAATATTTCAGTTGGAAATAATTAGCAAGTGATTAGTACAATGTTAGGTTTCGATCTGTCTGTACAGATCAATTCAAACAGGAGGTTGAATTGACAAAGTGTGATCTAGGAATGTAGACCTCTGCCGCCTAAGAGGCCGCTCACGGATCCAAGAGCAAACAGTCACTGGCACAGACACAGCTGCTCAGAGGTGTTTCTCAGTTTGTCATACAAACATGAGTATATATTCACATTCAAGAGTGTGTTGTACCCATGTGTTTGGATGATAATGATTTATTTGACGATGCGTTATATATGTATAATGTAAATGTGTGATGAAGCATTACGTCACTGGCTTAGACTACACTACTGCATGAAAGTGTGTACCATTACATCACCTGTCAGGATCATAGTCTTATGAAAAGAAAAAAGACATGACTGGTCAACATAACTTTCATTAAGCAGAGAGCAGAATGTGTAAGCGAAGATAAATCTCAAAGATTTAACTTTACAAGTAGAAATCAGACCAGTCTATACCAGTTTCAAGCATGCCAAACAAATATTTTTATCAATGCCCTCTTCGATTCTGAAAGGATCTGATGCATGCTTGCAACACTGGACTTTCCTTGTCTTTAAGTTTGGGATCTTGCAATGGTACGGCTATATAAGTGGCATTCACAAGTCGTGCCAGCATGCAGGCCATAAGTAAGTGTTATGAGAAAGCTAATACATAAGTTACTATATGTGTATGAGAAGAGGTCCCCTAAGGACTTCTTGATTGCTGTATTTCTCCTGTCTTTTTTGGGTAAGGTTAGAGTTAGGGATGCTGTAGGACACCTTTTCAGATGACTGGCATGTATCCACTGTGGCTGGGAGTCAATGAGGACGGCTGTTCTCGTTCAGGCTGTGCATTAATCTGGAAGAAATGTGTGAGTAGGCTTTTCTGCAGGCAGAGGGAGAGACACAGAGACATCACCAAATATACTGCTCAAGTTTTCAATCAAAGATTAAGTAATTGCCAACAATCACATCCAGATCACCTGTAAATGAACACCAGGGTTATTTTTGGTCCAAGGGGTTGGGAATAGTTGGCCCATAATTACTTCAAAAGGAGACAGTTTGCATCTCAAATTTGGGAGTTATTCTAATTTTGCAAGGGATGGACTGTAGAAGGTCAAGTCAGCCTCAGTAGCCTGAGTCTAGGTCTCATCTGTCACGAGACAAAGAAAAATGAGAAAACGGTGAATAATTGGGTGATTCAGAAATACTTGGGCATGGTTTGCCCTCTTTGGCTGCCTGCTTAGCAACTTGGTCCATTAAGTGGTTCCCACTGGCCTCAGTTGAGTCACCAGTCACCTTTGGTTTTGATGATGGATAATTGTTTTGGGCAGGGAGCATGCTTCCAAAAGATCCGTGACGAGAGTTAATAGTGGCCCCTGATACTGGCCCATTGTAAGATTCCCACTAAAAGATTATCTAGTGGCATCTGTGCCCACCATAAAGGGATGAGTGTTGCCATCTACACAAAGATCAATTATGGGCAATGTACTGGAATCAGTAGCAAGAATCAGGGGCATTATATTGGGGTTTGTGTCACCCTGCAGGCAGCCCTGTCTAAACTCCCAAGCAGTGGGATACTTGGGGGGGCACCTATGTGTCTGAGTTTGATGTCTGTGGACCGAGAGTAGGCAGATTACAATTTTCAAAACGAGTGTTACCTTTTCTCTTGTTACATGCCTTTTTCTGGCATTCACATTCCCAGTGACCAGCTCTGCCACAGTAACGGCATTGGCCAGGCTTAAGGTCAAACTTCCAGTCACCTGGGAACGCTGTCTGCGTTGTGGCATCGACCGATGATTTACGCTCATCTGTCGGAGATTTGGGCTTAATCACAGGGTCAAAAGTACCAGCGCGATCCAAGTCTCGAGTCTTATGACCCACTTCCTCAATGCTCCTGTCATTTAGAGCACCTGCAGTAGAAATTATCAAAACATGAGCATTTTCAGGAAGCAGGTTATTCAAAAAAGTTATGAAAAGCATAGTGAAATGCCTACCATCCGCAGGATCAGAGGGCAGCCCTGCGTGCTCATTCCATGTAGTTTTAAAACATTGTTTGTTTGTTTGTTTGTTTATTTGTTTGTTTGTTTAAATGGCAGTGCAGAATTCATTCTGGTCTTGTTTAACACCTGTCACTTGAGAGAGATGTTCAAACATACTTGTAATGTGTTTTTGCATCAGACCATGCAGAATAATACTCCCGATCATCCTCGGACCCCTGTGTAAGTTTGAGAGGCAAGGTCATAGTAATCGCTTAAAGCTCTCACCTCCTCCTACAACATGGCATCAGTGACCTCCAGCCCCAAAACATGTGAGAATACAGCGATAATCAGGACCAGTGAGTTGAGCATGAATGTGAGTGTGCATGTACGTCTTTAGGGCTAGGAAGTGCTTGGATAATAGCATGAATGTCCGATAGTTGGGGAGATGAAATATGGTAATCTTCTCCCATAACCACAAAATGGAAGGCTGGGTTAGGTCGTGTATCATGTGACCTGTATTGGTTTGCAATGTTTCTGAGTAGTATTGGATCTATAGTAATCACATCTCGTCTGGAGCAGACAGGTGCAATATTTGCATTCTTTTCAATGGGGAAATTCTGCTCAGAACACACTTGCTGCTTCTGCATATGTGTTAGTCTGTGGAGGCACAGCAGGCTGAGCACAGTTCATAGCTTCATAACACAGTGGAGCTGGAGCCTTTCCACATGCATTTACAGATGATACAGGGACAGATGAGCATGCCACCATTGCAGAATTGGTCAATTTCACATCTTTTCTTCTATGAATTTTACCAGCCTTTTTCCATGAGTGTGGGCACTGTCCCAATTATGTTTCTGATAACGCCAGGCATTCAAACTACACTTCATGTAGTCAAAATCCCAGCTGGGATCTGCCAGCTTATCATATACCATTAAACCAGCACTTAACAAATGGTTCTCATCAAAAGTACCGTCTCTAGGATAAGGTTTCCATTGTGATTGAGCCTCCATCTATCTGGCCAAATTATCAACCAGAGGTTGCACAAAATGGCCAAAGCCCTTATCACACATGAATTGATTTGATTGGATTTGGAGTCCGATCTTCAGCTTTAGACTGACTGCTTCCACCCATTTTGACGTACACAAAACGCACACAAGGAGAATTGCCTAGGTGGAGTAAGGTAAAATTTCAACAAATTATAGTCTTGGGAAATAATTTTCAGGTTAGAGTATGTAGACCTCTCAACCTGTGTCTGAAAACACCATTAAGACCATATCCACACAGTATATGGCAGCTTTAGAATGTGTGGTTGAGTAAGACTCAACGACCTCCTTATTCCCCAAAAACACCTGGACAAATCAGCCAGATCAAAACACAGTCTCTTCCAGTCGGTCCTAGGAAACATCATAGGACTATTTATACAGTGCACGTATGCGTGCGATTGGGATAACCAGATTTCAGATCTCCAGATGGAAGAAAAGAACTTTAATGTTTTTTAAAAAAAAAAAAAAAATCTCTTACCTTCCACATGGAGATCCTGGACATGAGCCCCCAGAAAACTGTTAGGTTTTGATCTGTCCGTACTGAGGGAGGTTGAATTGACAAAGTATGATCTAGGAATGTAAACCTCTGCTGATTTAAGAGATTCTGCCTCATGGATCGATCTGGGAGCAAACAGTCACTGACACAGACACAGCTGCTCAGAGATGTTTCTCAGTTTATTGTAGGACAAAAATATATTCACATTCAAGAGAGTGTTGTACCTGCGTGATTGGATGATTTAATTGATGAAGCTAGGTTATCAGTGTATAATGTAAATGGGTGGTGACTCATTACATCACGGATTTACACTATACTACTGCATGAAAAAACAGACTTGATGTCCCATTCCATCATCCATCGTAGTCTTATGAAAAGGAAAAAAAAAGACATTACTGGTCAACATAATCTTCATTAAGCAGAGAATGTGCAAGTGAAGATAAATCTCAAGGATTTAACTTAACCAAAACAAGTAGCAATCAGGACTGCCTTTACCAATTTCAAGAGCAAATAGCAATCAGACCAGCCTATACTGGTTTCAAGCATACCAGACAAATGTTTTTAACAGTCACTCCAGAGGTTATGCAACAAAAATTACTCACTAGTTGGGCATATTTAAACTAATATTTGTAATGTGATGGATTTTTAAAATAACTATTAGTAGTTTTAGCATGCTGATTGAACAAGATGTACAATACTGTGCACCTTTTCTAGATTATACAATGGACATATTTTCTGAAACTCTTCTCTCGATTGTACTCGCTGCAGTCATAAACCTGGTCTTTTCATTTTTGCTTGCCTTGATATCTGTTTTTCTCTCTATTTTACACACACACACACACACACACACACACACACACACACACACACACACACACACACACACTGTGGACTCAGACTCTTAAACAGGTTTTCAGCATTTTTGGGTGGGTCAGAAATCATGGCTTGATGATACACTGGAGCCAAACTTAGCATAACCCCTTTTGATGTTTATTTTGACTGGATAGCCACATTGAATTTTCAAGATCGGTGGCACGGTGGTGTAGTGGTTAGCACTGTCGCCTCACAGCAAGAAGGCTCTGGGTTCGAGCCTAGTGGCTGATGGTGGTGTAGTGGTTGGCACGTTCGCCTCACAGCAAGAAGATTCTGGGTTCAAATGTTCTCCCAGTGGCCAGCCCCCCCCCCCCCCCCCCCCCCCCCCCCCACACACACACCCCGACCGCCTTTCTGTGTGGAGTTTGCATATTCTGCCTGTGTCTGTGCAGGTTTCCTCCGGGTTCCCCCACAGTCCAAAGACATACAGGTTAGGTTAATTTGGTGGCTCTAAATTGACTGTAGGTGTGAGTGTGAATGGATTGGATTAGATTAGATAAGATTAGATAAAACTTTATTGATCCCTTTGGGAGGGTTCCCTCAGGGAAATTAAGATTCCAGCAGCATCATTACAGATAAACAGAGAAAAGAAATAGAGAAAAACTTCTAGATAAATTAAAATAAATTTATTTACATATACAAATATAAAAGAATAAGATATGGGGGGAAAGGGGGGAGAAGTGGGGTTAGGGTAAGTGTGTGTGTGGGGGGGGAGCAGGAAAGATATTGCACTTTATATTGCACATTATCCGGTATTGCTTATCGTTAGGCTAGGCTAGGCTACTGCTCCTTCCCGTCCTCTGTCCTCCTGTTACCCCTACTCCCCCCCCCAGAGAGGAGTTGTACAGTCTTATGGCGTGAGGGACAAAGGAGTTTTTGAGTCTGTTCGTCCTGCACTTGGGAAGGAGCATTCGGTCACTGAACAGGCTCCTCTGGTTGCTGATGACGGTGTGCAGAGGGTAACTGGCGTCGTCCATGATGTTCAATAGTTTGTCCATAGACCTCTGCCACTGTCACCAGAGAGTCCAGCTTCATGCCGGCCCGCCTGATCAGTTTGTCCAGCCTGGATGTGTCCTCCTTGGATGTGCTGCCCCCCAGCACACCACAGTGTAAAACAGGACACTGGCGACCACAGACTGATAGAACATCCACAGGAGTTTCCTGCAGATGTTAAAGGACCGCAGCCTCCTAAGGAAGTATAGCCTGCTCTGTCCCTTCCTGTATAAGTGATTGGTGTTACAAGTCCAGTCCAGCCACAGCCCGAGGTACTTGTAGGAATCCACAGCCTCCACTTCGACTCCCTCGATCAGAACTGGTCGTGACCTTGGTCTGGACCTCCCAAAGTCAGTGACCACCTCCTTGGTCTTCGAGGTGTTGAGCTGCAGATGGTTCCTGTTGCACCATACAGCAAAGTCCCTCACCAGGCTCCTATACTCCTCCTCTCTGTCGTCACTGATACACCCAACGATGGCTGTGTCATCGGCAAACTTCTGAATGTGACACCGCTCCGAGTTGTAGCAGAAGTCTGCGGTGTACAGGGTGAAGAGAAGAGGGGCCAGCACCATGCCCTGGGGTGCTCCAGTGCTGCTAATTACAGTGTCAGACGTGATGTCCTTCAGCCTGACGTACTGCTGCCTGTCAGTGAGGTAGCTGGAGATCCAGGTGACCAGGCAGGGGTCCACTCGCATCCTGTTCAGGTTGTCCTGAAGCAGTAGGGACTGGATGGTGTTGAAGGCACTCAAGAAGTCCAAGAAGAGGATCCTCACTGTGCCATTTCCCTAATCCAGATGTGAGTGGGCTTGGTGTAGCAGGTAGAGGATGGCGTCTTCCACACAAACACCTGCCCGGTACGCAAACTGCAGACAGTCCTGGGCATGTTGTACTTGGGGTCTGAGGAGGCTGAGGAAGAGACGCCCCGTCGTCGTCTTCAGATGTAAAGTGAGCGCCACCGGTCGGAAGTCGTTCAGCTCGCTGGGCTGATTCTTTTTGGGAACTGGAACGATACATGAGGTCTTCCAGAAGGTTGGCACTCTCCCTAGCTGCAGGCTGAGGTTGAAGATGCGTTGGAGTGGTTCACCCAGTTCAGCAGAGCAGGTTTTCAGTAGTCGTGGGCACACCTTGTCCGGGCCTGCTTGCTTTCCTGAGGTGAAGCTTCCTCAGTTGACCTCTGACCTGGTCTGCAGTAATGCGTAGAAGAGTCTAGGGGGAGGAGGGGGCTGCTGTGATGACTGGGGGGAGGTGTGTTGAGGGAAGAAGGAGAGATGGCTGCAGTGAGGGAGAGGGCGGGGGGGACGTGGGCTGGTTGAACCGATTGAAGAAGTCATTCAACTCGTTTGCCCTCTCCACTGTCCCCTCAACGACTCTGGTCTTTGTATTGTGGCCTGTGATAGTTTTCACACCTTCCCAGACCTCCCTCATGCTGTTCTCCTTCAGCTTCTGCTCCATCTTTCTCCTGTAGCTGTCCTTAGCTTCCCTCGTGCTGCTTTCATCGCCTCCCTATCCCTGCTCCTGAAGGCGGCCTTCTTCCTGTTGAGGACAGCTTTGACTTCCTGTGTTACCCATGGCTTGTTATTAGGGTAACACCATACAGCAGGGGTGCCCAACCTTTTTTCAACCAAGATCTACTTTTGAAGTTGATGGTGTGCCGAGATCTACCAAGTCAAAACAGAAGGGGCGGCCAATAAACAAGGAACCCCAATAGCAGATCAAGCTTAATTGAGGGTTTTTTATTTTTTTTGTACTGGAGAATAAACAGTAAATCCAACAAATGAGGAAACACTCAAAGTTTCAATAATAGGTTGTCCAAAATAGAACTTCACAAGACACACACACACACACACACACACACTCTCTCTCTCTCTCTCTCTCTCTCTCTCACAAACGCATTCTCTCAACCACACACACACACACACACACACACAAACACATACTCCAAAAGTCTAACAAAAAGAGCAGTCCAGAAACTCCAGAAAAGGCTGGGCCAAAAATTCAAAAGCAGTAATTCCACATAGTAACACACACACACACACACACACACACACACACACACACACACACACACACACACACACACACAATAACTTTCACAAATGCATTATCTTCAAAACATCAAAAAAGATGAGTCCAGAAACTGCAGAAAAGGCAGGGCAGTCTAAAAATCCAAAAAATAGGTAAGTCCGCAGTAAAAGACAATTAAAATCCCAAAAAGAAAAGTTTTCAAGGAGAAGGGAAGTCCAATATTCCAAACTTCACTGGGCAGGCAAACATGAATTCAACTGAAAAACAGATAAAATCAGAACATACTCTTCTAAGTATCACACAAGGAGAAGGACATGGCAATCTGACACAGAACACACAGGAAACTGAACTAGGAGGAGACATTCAGGTAAACAAAAGACGACAGGTGGTGACAGCTAATAATTGTTGTGCACCTAGATACCTTAATTATGCACATGACAAAGAAAAGCAAACTAAAATTTTAAATATGTCTAATTCAAGATAAAAAAAAAAAAAATCAGTTCTCTACCTTAGTGAGACTCCTGGCACTGGGCGGAGGCAGCTAGCTTCTCATAATCCGGACAGTAGGAGCTGAGTGCCAGCCTTAAGCAGGCCGCAAGGTGGTCATCAGTCAGTGTGGTTCTGTACTTGGACTTGATTATTTTCATGTGTGAAAAGGCAGACTCCTATGTGGATCCAAAAAGGGCAGTCATATTCAGTGCACATTGTCTGAGGCTTGGATACTTCTCTTCCAGCAGCAGGTTCCAGAATTCGCCACTCATGCCAAGTGTTGCTCTGGATTTGATTTCAATGTCATTTTGCAGTGTGAGAATTTCATTCTCAACAGCACTGGCATCCAGGTTGAAGAGTGAGGCTAGGTTGGACGTAATGCGATCAACATTGTCACCAAAAGGGAAGCACAGAAAGCTGGCTACAGGCTCAATGGACGCAAAGTTGGTAAACCGGCGCTCAAACTCCGACAGAATGATTTGGATTTGGTGCTCATAACGAGCAAGTTCCACACCGTCTTTGCCCTGACGGCGGAGCTCTGCCTCCATGTGCGGAAAGTTCCTCAAATCACACCGTTGCAGCCTGCTTAACAGCAGGTGCAACTTGGCTTTAAATGTGTTCACTGAACTGATCATGCTGACGATGTGCTTTCCTTTCCCCTGCAACTCGAGATTCAAGTCATTGATCTTATTGGTGACATCGGTGAGAAAAGCCAAATCAATGAGCCACTGCCCGTCCTCTAGTTGAGTATAATCAGCAGCATGGGTTATTGTGTGCTTCAGGGATTCTTTAATTTCAGGCAAAAGCTCCAAAAATCTTTCAAGGAATTTTCCTCTGCTCAGCCACCTGACGTCGGTGTGCAGCAGCAGATCGGTGTGGTCTGCGCCTGTCTCCTCCAGCTGGGCACGGAATAGCCGCCTCTGTAAACTCCTGGCACGAACAGAGCACACGATTTTCGTAGCTACATCCATGATGTCTTTCATGTTTAAAATCTTCCCGCACAGCCCTTGTTAGTGAATGATTCAGTGGTAGTTCAAAAAAATCCGGGAAAGATTTGGACTGTTTGCACAAAGCAACGAATCCAGCGGTATGTCCAACCATTGATGGAGCCCCATCCGTTGTGATTGAAACAAGTTTGAAGAGGGGCAAATGGGTCTTAGTGACGAACTCCATAAAAGTGTCAAAAATATCCAACCCTCTCGTGTGCCCTTTCAGAGGCAAAATGGTTAGCAGCTCTTCCTTTGCACTCATGTCATCAAAAACCATTTGAATAAAAACACATAACTGAGCTGCGTCCACAGCATCGGTAGATTCGTCAAATTGTAAAGAAAAACAAAGATGCGTGTCGATGTCATTTCTTAGCTGCTGTTCAACATACTCTGACATTGTCTCGCACCGCCTTGTAACAGTGTTTCTGGATAGCTGCAGGTCATGAATAGCCGACATGATCTCGTTCTTATTTTTGAAGTCAGCAAAAAGTGCATCTGCGGCCTCCACAAGTGCTTCTTTCACCATTTCACCGTCTTTAAAACATTTCTGACGTTTTGCGAGAATGTGACTAACACGGTAAGACACTATCGTTGCAGCTTTACTTTTATTGACAGGTCTAGTGAACACTGCCTGCTTCGCAGCTAGCTGTCTCCTGAGTTCGTTCACCTTTTGGGTTCGCAGAGCTGATTTCGCCGGGAAGTCAGTAGCATACCTCTTGTGAATGGTGTTAAAATGTCGCTCCAAATTGCCCTTCTTTGGGATGGCCACGGTCGCGTTACAGATCAGACACACTGGTCTGAATTTGAATAAACAAAAAAGTAATCCTCTTCCCATTCGGAATGAAAGTGATAATTTTTGGCTTTTTTGACCTCCGCCATTAACTCTTTTTCGCGCTTTAGAGTCCTTAGTTACAACAACCTAGCAACCTTGCCAAACCATACCCAGCATGCACCAGAAAAGGTCGCGTGTATTATTATTATTATTATTATCGTTATGAAAATACATATTGGTTTTTCATGAACGATGACTTAATTACTGTGCTTTTTGAACAGGTTTTTTTTTCATAGCCTATTAAATAGACCTACATGGTTACAAAACATTTCTCGAGATCGACTAAAGCTCCGCCTGCGATCGACTGGTTGGGCACCCTTGCCGTACAGTCTTAGCGGGGGAGACCACGTCTGCACAGAAGTTGAGGTAATCTGTCAGACAGTGTGTCAGCCCCTCTATGTCCTCACAGTGTGGGCTAAGCAGCACATCCCAGTCCATGATGTCATAGCTGTCTCTGAGGGCATCTTCCATTTCAGGGGACCACCTCCTGATGTAGCTAGTTGTTGCAGGCTGCCTTTGAACCAGGGGGGTGTACTTCGGCTGTAGAAGAACCAGATTGTGGTTAGACTTCCCTAGTGGGGGGATGGGTGTGACTCTGTATGCATCCCTCACATTAGCATACAGCAAGTCAATTGTCCTGTTGTTCCTTGTTGGACAATCCACAGCCTGGTAAAAAGCAGCCAAAGTAGAGTCCAAAGTAGCATGATTAAAGTCCCCAGAAATGATGATGAATGCCTCAGGGTGCTGTGTCTGCAGCCTTGCTGTCACAGAGTGAATGCTGTCACAGAGTGAATCCTCTCACATGCAGCGTCTGCCCTCGGAGGGATGTAAACACAGATGGTAATCATGTGACTGAACTCCCTCAGCAGATAATATGGCCGCAGGCTAATGGCGAGCAGCTCCAAGTCCAGGCAACATAAAACTGTCTTTACGGAGATATGTCCCGGGTTACACCAGTGATTGTTGACATAAATGATGAGTCCCCCACCTTTGCTTTTCCCGTATGTGTTAGTGTCTCTGTCCGCTCTCACAGCAGTGAATCCCTGCAGGTCCACGTTGGCATCCGGTACGAGGTGTGTTAGCCATGTCTCCGTAAAGATACACAAGCTGCTCTCCCGGTAAATCCGCTGGTTGTTCAGAGCGGAAAGCTCGTCGACTTTATTCGGCAGCAAGTTCACATTCCCCATGATAATGGAGGGAATGGATGGTTTGTAGCGCTGCCGGTTGTCCGCTAGCCTTTAGCTTGGCTCCAGCTTTGCAGCCCCTGGGTTTCCTCCTCAACTCCGCTGGGATGGGGTGTCGTATCCTGGCTCGTCCCATTGTTTTCAGGGCCAGCAGCTCCTCTCTCGAATAAGTGAGAAAATTGGCTCCTGGTTGCGTGTTAAAGTTAAATATATCCATGTTATATAGTTAAACATACTATGTCTTCATAAGAAGAGCAAAAAAGTAAAAAAAAAAAAAAAGGTGGAAAAAAAGAGGTTTAAAGGTTTAAAGAGCTAAAAACCACAGAGCTACTGGAGAAGCAGCCGTCTCACACAGTGCCCACGCGTAGGATGTTTGTCTCTGTGCGTCAGTCCTGCGATGATTTGGGGACTTGTCCAGGGTGTACCCCGCTTCTCGCCCATAGTCAGCTGGGATAGGCTCCAGCTTGCCTGCGACCCTGCACAGGATAAGTGGCTGTGGATAACTGATGGATTTTCAAGGTCACACCCAGCTGCCATTGTGGATCACTTCTATTTTCTTTCAGAATGGCAAGTTTAGTGGCACAGCACCACTTTATTTCTGTGGAACCACCAAAATAAAAGCAAATATTGTTTTTGTTAATCTAAATGCACGCTGCCATTTTTCAAGTTTAATTGCAATAAAGGTGTGCTCCATTTTTGTGCTGTGTTGCTAAATGCTAGTTGAAAATGGACTCATTCATGGACTGTGACTTTGACAGAAAGAAATAAAGGAAACTATTAGTTTTATGGTTTTTCAACAAGCCTGAGTGAACTCGTGGGGGATGGGGGATTTGTTGGACAGCATCCAAACATCCCAGTTTACCAGAACACTCTATGCTGGGGAACTCTCCAGATCTGCTCCTTGACCTGATAAAACACCAGCCCCCCAGCCCCTCTGCCCCCCACCACTTGAACCAACCCTATGAGGCAATCCCCAAAAGTGGTCATGGCCTATTTTTTTTGAATTGCTTTTTGGCAAATAATAACGTCTGCATCTTGTATTTTGTTGATTTTATCAATTAAAATTGATATTTAGTTATAAAATGAACTATTCATATTTTCTGAATTTTCGTCATATGCTCGCGATCAAGCAGTGACAGGCAGCGCACGCGCCGAGAACTGTCAGTGTTCAGGACAGCAAAATGGCTAGCAGTAAGTGAAAAGTTGACAGAGAGTGCAGAGTTTTTAAAGAACAGTGGACCACTGATTATTTTTTTCGTTCAGTGTAAGGACCGTGCAGTTTGTCTTGTATGTCAAGAAAGTGTGTTGGTTTTCAAAGAATATAATCTTCATCATCACTACGAAACCCGCCACAAAGAGTATGCTAGTTTGCGAGGGCAAACAAGAGAAGACAGGATTCGGAGGATGAAATGCAGACTGGCTGCACAACAGAATGTATTCCTTCGCCAAACCCAGATCAACCAGGCTGCTGTCCGAGCTAGCTATAAGGTAGCTCACCTACTAGCTACCCATGGAAAGCTGTTTACTGATGGGGACTTTGTTAAAGTATGCATGCTTGCTGTGGCCGAGGAGGTGTGTCCCGACAAGAAGGATGTGCTCAATGCGGTGAGTCTCTCCGCACCTACTATGACCAGGCAAACCGAAGATTTGGGGGACAATGTGTATGACCAGCTGAATGAGAGAGCGTCAGAATTCGAGTTTTTTGCTTTGGCCATGGATGAGAGCAATGACGTGAGGGACACAGCACAACTGCTGTGATCTATTGATCTATTGCTCATATTATTAGAATTTCACTGTTTTTTTTAAAATGTATTTATTTTATAGGCCTATTTATTTGGCCTTTATTAAGTGCTGCACACAATTATTATTAATATTATTAATAATATCAACAGGCCTACCTACAATTTATAATTTTCCACTCCCCTTTGCCAGTGTCAGTCACCTCAACTAGACAGATGTTTCTTACCTTGACAGCTTTGATGTTATTTTTATTAAAAAATAAATAAATGGAATATCTGTGGTATTTCAAATTAAAACAAAGTGTGAGGACTCGATTACTACTTTTGCAAACCACTAGTAAAGATAAACAAATATGTGCCAGGAATCAAGTGTTGATATAGTAGTGTGGATAATAGTAGTGGGGATGGCTGTGCCAGGCTAGTAATCTCTACTAGACAATGAGGCCTACTGGTGGTCATATTTGTCTGGGTCATACAATTCTATGTTATATAGCTGACCCGGCCCTGGCCCCCCCATCACAGTCAGGAACGACAATGTGGCCCCCAGAGAAAAAAGTTTGGTGAGCCCCGATTTAAACAAATGTTTCCATTCTAGATTTTAAAACCGAGACTGTATCTGAGTCCCGAGCGCTAAATGGAAGGCTGTTCCATAACTGTGGGGCTTTGTAAGAAAGGCTTTTCCCCTTGCTGTAGCCTTCACTACTTGAGGTATCAACAAATAACCTGCACTGTTTTGATCTAAGTAGGTGTGCCAGGCCATAAAAAAAACAGAAGTTTGCTCAAGAACTGTGGTGCAAGACCATTCATTGCTTTATAGGTCAGTAGTAGTATTTTTTATATTCAATGCAAAATTTGAATGGGAGCCAAAGCAGTGCAGAAAAATTGAGGTGATGTGGTCATATCTTCTGGTTCTAGTAAAGATTCTTGCTGCTGCTTCTGAAATAATGGGAACTGGTTTATGCACCTACTAGGACATCCAGACAGTAGGGCATTACAATAATCTAACCTAGAGGCAACAAAAGTCAAGTATGAACTAATTTTTCTGCATCATGTAGTGACATATTTCCTAGCAAACTTTCTAAGATTGAAAGAAGGCTATCCTAGTAATATCTATATGAGCTTCAAACGAAAGACTGGAGTCAATAATCACACCAAGGCCTTTTACATGATGAAATAGAAAGGTCATCCAGAATTATGATGTAATTAGAAAGCTTACTTCTAGCTGCATGAGGTCCTAGTACAAGTATGTCTGTCTTGTCAGAATTAAGTATAAGGAAGTTAATAAGCATCTAGTGTCTCTAAAGTCCTTTACACATTCTTCAATTTTATTAGGTTGGTGTCTCTCATCTGGCTTTGCAGAAATATACAACTGTGTGTAGTCAAATAAGTGTAAGCTAATACCATGCTTATGAATAATATTACCCAGAGGTAACAGTGGGCCTAAAATATATCCTTGTGGAACACCAAACTTTACGTTAGTCTGCATAGAGAAGTCACCATGTACATCTACAAATTAATAATAATAAGGGGTGGGTTTGCTGAAAGCCTCTTAACCCTCTGGGGTTGAGAGCTTCGCTGACGAAGCTTGGCAGGTTTAGAATGAATAGGTCATGTATTTAGATAAAGATCTTCAAGTTTTTAATCATACAAGCATGATAAATATATTGACAAACTTTATACTTTCCTATGTGCCCACTGCCAAATATTATATCTTTTAAATTACCTAAATTGGATGAGACCTAAAACTTGTCCCCTTACTCAGGCACACCAGAATTGGAGCACTGAGCATCCACTTGTGCGTTCATAAGACTATTCACATGGTAACGGCATGATAATCACTTTCACTCTTTCGGTTTCGATTGGTTTCTCTTTCATGGTGGGAATGGCCACTGTAAACAGGATAAGATCTGTCAGCCATAGTTTGTAAAACTTGTTGCGAGATGGCATGCAGATTTTATGCCCTTTGGATGATTCAGGCTACGTTTACACTAGACCGTATCTGTCTCGTTTTCTTCGCGGATGCACTGTCCGTTTACATTAACCCCCCTGAAAAAGCGGGGAAACGGGAATCCGCCAGCGTCCACGTATTCAATCTAGATCGTATCAGCTCCGGTGCTGTGTAAACATTGAGAATACGCGAATACGCTGTGCTGAGCTCTAGCTGGCGTCTCATTGGACAACGTCACTGTGACATCCACCTTCCTGATTCGCTGGCGTTGGTCATGTGACGCGACTGCTGAAAAACGGCGCAGACTTCCGCCTTGTATCACCTTTCATTAAAGAGTATAAAAGTATGAAAATACTGCAAATACTGATGCAAATACTGCCCATTGTGTAGTTATGATTGTCTTTAGGCTTGCCATCCTTCCACTTGCAAGTAATAAGTGATATGCGCTGGGATCTCACACACAGCGGCTCAGTCCCGAATCGTGGCTTGTTCACTTCACTCGCGCGCTCTGTGAGCTGCGCAGGGCCGGAGTGCGCACCCTCCAGAGGGCACTCGCTGTTCAGGGCGGAGTGATTTGGAGCGCAGGATGCCTGCGGAGCCGAGCGTATCCGCGTATTGGTGTTGCTGTGTGCACGGCTAACGGTTTTAGTGTAAACGCGAATCGTTTTAAGAACGTTAATCTGATGATCCGCTGATTCGACGTAATGTAAACGTAGCCTCAGGACAGCGATTCAATTCAATCTTGAGAACTGCAACACTGATGTCGAGCAGTGTCATTTTTTACTTCGACACAATCCAACTGAAGATCAACTTGAGTAAGTGTAAATATTTATGAGCATATCGGTTGATATGCGTGCACTGTAGTGCATACAAAGGAAAAATGACTGAGCAATTTTTCCAGTGTTAAAAGTATTTTCCTCAAAAAAAGTTAATTTTGCTCTACTTTGAATTGAGAGTAAAATTTGGAGTTGAAGTGGGAGCAAAATTAGAGTAACATGAGGGGTGTTCACACGGCAACTTTTACTCCGGTGTAGCACCGTGGTTGCCCCGGTAGAGCGTTCACATGGTACAAAGTTATACCGGTGTAGTCCCTGAAACCTGCTTAAATGGGTGCAAATTTAACCCTGCTCGGGAGGTGGTTTAAGAAATTTACTCCGGAGTAAATGCTAGTTTGCGGGGCAGCACCGATATAAAATGGGACGCATGAACGCTACAGGGGTAGACTCGCTACGCGTGAGGAGAGTTGATTACATACGGGCATTGCATAATTTGCATCCTGGTATTTTGCGCTTCCAAAATGGCAAATATCAACAACAACAGAACTGCGTGTCTTCCAGTGTTGCCGGATTGGGCGGTTTTAAGTGCATTTTGGCAGATTTGAACATATTTTGGGCTGGAAAATGTCAGCAGTATCTGGCAACACTGGTGTCTTCATCCACGTTGTTTTCCCGGCGCTTGGTGATGCCATGACAACCGGGAAAAGGAAGTACATTTTCACGCATGCGCATATTTAATTTCCACATTATTACTATCATATAGCACGGTCGCAAAAACTGCCATATGACCGCAAGTGGGGCTGCACCGGTGCTAACACGCGTCTCTCTAGTAAGCAGGTTTGTGACATGTGAACGCTCCACAAAATTTACACCGGTGTAAGATATATCGCAACAAAATACATCGGTGCAGCATCGATGCAAATATGTGCTGTGTGAACACCCCTAGAGTTGCTTGTGGCTCTGAACAGAGTAAAATAGTACAAGAGTTAATTTCAAGACACGCTGAATAGTCAAATACCAGATAAATGAAGATGTTGTAAAAAGCAGTTTTTAGAACTGTGTTGGAATGTGTGGAAAAACATTACCTTACCCATTGTTACGAACTGTTTTGATCACTTGATCTGATGGGATTAAGAGTTGGTAGTGGGAGCGGTATTCACTCTTCTCATTGAATGGAATGGAATTTTTTACTCTTCTCATTGAATACCCCTCCCAATCCTTTATCCCAAAACAATAGGATATATGTATTTTGATGGCCAGTTAATTGTCCAAATCAGTGGAGCAGATTTAAGGTTTTGTGCTTGATACATTCCTAAGACTGAACAGAATCATATCAAGTGATCAAAGCAGTTTGTCAGAATGGGTTTTTTTTCTGATGAAAAAATGTTTTGTTTTTTTCACACATTCCATCATGGTTCTAAAACTGCTTTTTACAATTTCATTTGTTTTTTGTTTTTTAAAGTGCAATCATGACCTATATACACATTACATAGATATTATTGTAGCTGAATTTGTGCTGAACACAGTCGTATGACTTGGAAAATACTGCTTCTATTTGTTTGAAATTGACGACAAAATCAGAGTATGCCAAAATCCAGTGCCAGAAAATATCCTCAGACCCCAGAGGGTTAAGGCCAAGAGTGTCTTTAATTACCTCCTAATTAAGGTTTCCATTATCAAGCTAAGGCCAAACAAAATATGTGTTTCCGGTTACCTGACCGGCCCTGTAAAAACACTGCGACCCTTCAACTGTTTATGACCATGATAAACAAACTATTTCTCGCGCCCGACCCTACCTGCTTGGCAGCCACCTGGCGAGTCAAACGAGAACCGCAAGGGCGTGTCATATAAAGCACTCAGTATTTGCCGACAGACATGAGGCCCGCCAGGAGTAAATTGACAACCAACACGCCCAGTTGCGTCCCGAGGCGCGGGGCTAGCCAGCCCTGGCAGCACTGGTTCGTTGGGGACAGGGCAGAGGTCGCTGGCTGGCACCTCCCCTGTGCGAGTTACGAGCGTCCAAAGTCGGGCTGGTGCGGGCGATAGAAATGAAACTAAAGCGGAGCACCGTGGCTCTTCGTCCCGAGGCATGGGGCTAGCCAGCCATGGCAGCACTGCTTCGTTGGGGAGAGGGCAGAGGTCTCATGCGGGGAAAATAATTTAGTGTGGATATGGCTAGATAGTGATTGAAATAATGCATACATCACAAGGAACTGTTTGCTCAGGGTATAAATCAGGTATTCAACACTTCCAATGCTAGTCTATACTCAACTTAAGATATCTGAATTGATGATAAATCTGAAATTGGAGGAGTTTGTGTCAGTGAAATGATACATTCCTTGATTTCCTCCTGATTTAAACCTTGGAGCAAATAGTATGAACCATGGACTAACAGGGCTGAAAAATGAAAGCATTTGCATTTATTTTGCAACACAATTTACAAACACAGAATAGGAAACTTAAATATAGGAAATTTAGTTTCTTTATTTGAAAAGAAAATGGCACGCTGTATTCATTAGAACAACATAACAGCTGTATTCATTAGAACAACATAAGTGAACATTGCATTCATAGACAGAATAAG